>NC_142426.1:8968851-9268851 GCF_059516105.1 Syngnathus floridae | reverse complement strand
TCGGAAACACCCAATTTGCTCAAATTGCCTTTAATGACACTTATGTATAGACACTGATCGTGTTAAGGACATCAGAATAATTCAGGAACATATCAGAGTGAGCTATTAATGTCCTACAAATCGTTATGAATAATTTAAGCGTGATATACCAGCAGTGCGCGTGTTTGCATCTATCAATCTGTATTCTTTACTGTTTACCTTTATTGGAAATTACAGAATGTACAAAAGCAGAGAATCTCACCAATGGTAAGGTCGTGAACAGGCTGAAACCTCTTGTCTGTGAACTGTAGTAATAGACATGACTTTCCGACACCTGAAAAGACACACAGAGATAATCACCGTTATTAAATACTATACAATGACATCATAGCTTTGAAATAAAAAACAAAACAAAAAAAAAACAAAGAGAGAGGGGGGGGGAAAAAAAGAGAATGGTAAATTACCTCAATGGGTGATGATATTTATACAAAAATATATATACACGCCTAAATCTCAATTTACTCTTTTTGATTCTACGTGACTTTCTGACTAATAGTTTGGTCATGGACCCCAATTTTTTTTGTCATAAATACGTTTTCAAGTAGTATTTTAAATGGATGATATAAGAACCGTCCGAAGCGAAATGAATAGCGTGTAAACCTTAGCGCTAGTGATTTGTTGCAATTCCGTGATTAAATTAGGATTGTTTTTGATTTGGAAAGGGAAAAAGTTCCTGGAAGCACCTCATCCACACACTCACAAGTCAAAGAGTATGGGGGACAGTAGTAGAATAAGTGGCTGCTTTGTTCTCTCTTCCATGCGATTCACATAGCATCAAAATGATTTACTCAATCCGCCTGACATTGTCATCTGTGTATTGCTTCTCTTTTAATAAAATATCAACAGACTTTGATGCGTGTGGGTGACGGTGTGCTGCACTGTAGTGTGCATAATTGTATTTTTTAAATTTGATTAAATTTAATTTTAATTTGACTAAACCTTTAGTCACATAACGAACAGCTTTCCCATTGGCAAAACAGACTGGATAATCAAGCTTCTCTACTTAGTAAGTGAATATCACAGTTGAAGTTCATGCACCATTCTCCATTATTCCTTCTGAAGACTAGTTTATGTTGACTGCTTTCCAACTATGTAGATTACCATTTTTTTCCTCTAATTCGGGACCAACCAATTAATGGGCTGATTATACCCCTTGTAAAATCGTTAAAAATCAAATTGCCCCTTTTTTTTCTTTCCTTTTATCTACCCTAACATACAACAATGTACACAGATAACGATGATCTCGTTTGTATTTTACAACATAGATATCTATATGATTACTATCTATACGATGTCAATCAATGTCAGTAAATTGATATGTTGTAAACTTTGAACAAGTGAGGCTTGAGTGAACAGTGCAACATATGCTGAGGAATGACGTGATTTATTAAAAATAGAACACTGGACTGTTTTTATGGAGGGGGGGGGGGGGATTATAATTTAAGAAGTTCCAGCAAACCACAATGCAACTAACTAGAAAAAAAAAAAAACCTTCACAGTTTATCTGATTGTTCTGCATTTATGGCCTAGTAAAGTTTTTTACCTAAATATTTACTGACTGTGATTAGAACTTTATTGCTGGATTATATTCTCATTCCAATTTAAATACAAATTGGTTGTTGTGGGACCTGATCCCCCATCGAAAAACCGATGACCCCTACTTTGCCATGTGGTAGTTTTGGTACAGCAATACTCATATGGATTTAATTTAATGTTGTGACATCACGGTCTTCTTCAGACATCGTACTAATTTAGCTTGATTTAACATCTCAACTGTGCGTCGCAGCCAAGTAGGCTTTTAATGACACTACACAGAACATTTAGGCTGTCACTATCGATTATTTATTCTTTTTAAATCATTCAATATATTCAGGTTCAACTACATCTCAGTCACAGGTTGTTTACACTATGAATGCAAACACTATTACTTTGTAATATGTGAGAGTCAACTAACTATAACTTTTTTCTATAAATTGTTTATGACTCGGTCTGGTTTGGTCGGTAACATGTCAGAAAACAGAGCAAAATGCTAATCACTGCTCTCAAAGTAAAAGCAGGTATTTTCCAAATGTCTTATTTTCATTCAACACAAAGTTAATCAGTTTATTTACCATGACAAAATGCAGCAATGAGAGTATTTAGTTTTGTGAGGCTGAAAAAGTTGGACCATTAGGATAAACAGTGGCTCTAAACAATTGATCAAAAATAGATGCTAATTCGACTGACCTACTTTGATTCATAATAAGCAACCACTTTTATTTGCAAAATGTTAATTACTCTTAATATTGAGACAGGAGAAATACACCAGCTTCCACAATCGAAGCGAACTGGCTCGGCCTCTCATGAGGGCAGGCAACTGTCCAGATGAAAATATAAATCAGTTCAACCACGTAGTACACATGCAAAGGAGTGGACAAGTAGAAGCTCTCTATATAAAAAAAATAAACAGCATCGAGTCGCCTGCACTCAATCAATAAACGTGATTAAGAAAAACAAACGATCTACGCCATTTCAGGGAATATTTGAGGCGTAGCTTTCCGAACTGGCTTGCTGCCCGCTGGCATTTTGTCATCGAAATTTCTATTTCGATTGATATTACTAATCTTACGCATGCATGTTTACTGATATGTGATAGTCGCTTGCGTAACATTTGGTTTAACTCCAAAACGTTGGCTAGACAGTTCAACTGAGCTAGCTGGCTACAGCTAACACCCCCACCCTGGACGCAATTGGACCAGAGGCCCGTATTGTTTCGGCTAATGTAAACAGCTACCGCTAGAATTTTTTTTACCGACATAGTTTAACATGTGGACACTTGATACGCAGAAGTGTTTTTCAAACAATCTTGTAAGGATGCGATAAGAGCGAAGCACGGGAACTGTCATCCCACCTCTGCGTCTCTACTTTTACCACGTCATTGGACATCCAACACTGCGGAAATGGACCGCTAGCAACATGCTAACCGCTAGCTGCATGCTAACATCAAGTCTCGCTTGTTGCAACCTACCTGTGTCTCCGATGATGATGTATTTGAAGAGGTAAGCGTATGCCATGGCCCCCAATTTGCGCAGTTAGTTGTCCAGACTATCACACCTTCGTAAACCCGACTGTAAACTGCGTGGAAATGCTGGTTGTCAACCTGTTTTTCTGTGTCGGCGCCGGAGAACGAACAATAAACAGCTAGAGCCTCAGCTCTACGTCACTAGGTCCGCCCTCGCCACGCTACACAATGTGTACTTCACGTGCCCTCGGAAATTACACCGAGTGTCGTGTTTTAAATTTACTGAAGTTTTAGACAGCAATGTAGCTTAGTCTGTCTTTGATACGTACATAGTGTACTTTTGATCTTTTCTAATTTAGGAGCGTGAGAGGCTATAATATATTAGAAGGAAATATTATAGAAGGTAATATGATATATTATGATGATGTCATGATGATTATCATCGTGACAATGATGATGACGATTATTTTAAGTTATGTATTTATTAGTATTCTTCAAATTTGAAGCATTGAAGCTGAAATATAAAATCACTGCCTATAAACTGCCCAAACTTTTGACCACTGCTGCACATAAGATTTTATGAAAAATTCTTGTGCGCTTTTTTCCCCCCTCATAATTATGACAACAGTATAACATGCCCACACAAATAATTTGCTGCTTCAGATAAGGTGTAGTGACTTATTTTTGCCTGTAGAGAGGAGTAAAGTGTCACGGAGGAGGAGGTGGGAAATTGTTGGGATCCTGTAAAATCAGTAAGTATAATAAACTGCAGAGAGAGTTAAACTAAACCATTCTTTCCCACCTTAAATCTTAGTTACTAGTTTTACCAAAACTTTTTTTTCACAATACTTCTATCCTTCTGAGAACTGGGAACAGTTTGGGGGAGTGACTGCCCAAGTGCAAAAAGCAAAGTCTATAAATTGATTCTTGGATGGAGTCCACCTCTATCTTTCTCATTCAGACTTCCTTAAAAGTACCCTGCCTCTCCTGCAAAGTCAACTGGATAGGCTGCCTTGCTTGACCCTAATGAGGACAAAGGTTATGGAAAGTGGATGGATGGATGGATGGATGGATGGATGGATGGATGGATGGATGGATGGATGGATGGATGGATGGATGGACGGACGGACGGACGGACGGTCGGTTTCTGAAGTTATGTAACCACGTGTCTGATCTCATGACTTTAGCAAAATCAGATATCACAGAGAGAAGCTAGTCCTGCTTTCACATCCACAAGTTGGAAACAAGGGATTTCGTCTGCATCCCAAAGTCAATGTCTTTATAAAGAATCTAGGGCAATTAACATCAGTGTCCTGGAGGATCTGTAGTAAAAAAAGACAAATATACTATCGGAGTGGAACAACTGGGGTAGGAGCAAGTTGCTGATCTCAAATTGCTTGATTTAATTCTAAAGTACTACAATAAATAGTCGCAATGGCATCAGCGCCAAATGACAGCAATTTGACCTTGTGTTTTCTTTTGCCTGCAGTTTTGTTTTCTCAGCCACGTTTGTCTTTTTGCTCAAGGGAGTGTCTTTCTATGGCCTCCAAAAGAAACATACCAGCATGACCTTCTAACCAGCTTACCAACACACACACACACACATGCGTGCACGGAACAGAGAAATAAAAGCAATATAATACAAACACAGTAGTTTCATAGTCAATTATATAGATTTATTATATGATGTTAACGGTTCTGTAAAGAAAACGGCAGTTGTGAAAGGAATGAAATATCTGCTGGAGGGAAGCCAAAGTGAATGTGTGCACCTGCAGAGAAAGACAGAAAGGAAGAAGGGAGAGGGGGATGACAGCAGAGCAACACAGAGGGGGGAGGAGCGTACAGAGTCAAGAAAAATGCAGAGAACGACAGCTCAACATACATTAGGCAGAAACTTGGAAGTTGGTGAAGCACAGCAACAAGAGTATAGTCACGTTTAAATAAAGAGAGAAAAGAATAAGATTTAGATTGAGACAGGGTCGTGTGGAAAAAGGGCCATTTGGAAATCCATCTCGGGCACAACAGTGAACAGTGTGACAGTGAAGTGGAAGTACAGACTGGTTTCCATCCACAGTGAGCAGACTGCCAAACAGCATGGCTGACAAAGTGAATGAGGAATCGACTAATAATCCAAGGAAAATGGACCAGGACTGGGGCTATGAAGAAGGTGAGCTACTCTTCATTATGTGAAGGGAGAATTTGTATATTCATATTTGATCATATTATATATATATAATATTTGAGCAATTTTTGCTTCGCCTAATTCTGTAAATCGCAACTTGCCAATAAGAGTGAATATTTTTGTCTCACTCTGTCCCTTTGCTTGCAACCTTTACTGAGGACTGCGTGCTTAATCTGTAAAACTCACTGTAAGTATAATTGATGATGAAATATAGATATTAATTGTTACAGTAATAATGTGCATGGTTGGCTCACTAACAAAAGTTGACTCGATTTCAAATTTTGAAGAATTTTCTATCTGATATTAACAAACCCTTTTTTTTAAACAAAACTAGAGTATATTTTGCTGCCAGGATTTCTTATTATTATTATTTCATATCAGTGACCAAGCCAGCTATAAAGTTTGTTGCTAGTAGTATTTGTTTGAATATTTGCTTTAACAAACAGCTGCATTTCCAAGCAAACAAAACTTAGCCTTCAGGGAGATGCAGTGGAGTACACACCCTTGTTCAAATGTTGTTGTTTTTTCTACCATTGTTGTGACCTAGGATTTTTGAAACATTGTTGATAAACACACAACTGACTCAAAAAAATGAGGTAAAAAGCAATCTTGTCTATGCATCATTTCAAATCCGAAAACGTATGAATTCATCAAAACAACAAAATAGCCATTGCTGTAATGTTACACGAAAAAAAAACGGAATGAACAGTTGCTGTGCCTTCCCAAGCAAAGGCCAAACAAAAGTTTGTGCAGCCTTTTTAAATGGCTATAAAGAAATTGCTCAAACGTTGAATAAGTTGTCAAGAGCTTAGTTGCTGAGGAAAGAGGGAATGTGAAGGCCCCCCTTACTCTTCGCATTCACTCACTGCCTGCCTCGGTTGTGGTTGCGGCCAAAAGGCGTAGTGTCAGTGGAGCATTCATGCTTTTGCAAAATATGGGAAATCTGGACTCTTACAAAAACACCAAATGTGTTCGGGGTCACTTTTGGTTTTACGCATGCTAAGAGGCCAAGTGTTTTAGTTCCAGTACAGTATTTGGTGCATGGTGATATTTATGGACCATGATATTGGACCTCCATATACTGAAAAATAATAATAATAAATAATAATCTCTCTACAGTGATTTTGTTTGACTACAGTCGTTGTGACAATAAACAGGGTTGCATGTGTTTTTGTTGAAAGTGTCTAAATTAAAAGTGTGAGAAATATTTTGCCTCCTTGCCTATGTTTTTTTTTTTTGAGATAAAATGTTTTGAGAAGACTTAGGCAAAGTTTTTTGGGATGTTAATTTCTTAACTTCATTTCAACATAGGGCTGATTTTTTTGAATAATGAGCCAGCTAAATTGTTTTTTTTTTTTCATACATGCATATATAGGTGTAGAGTGGGGACTCCATTACCCAACAGCCAATGGTGAGTACCAGTCTCCCATCAACTTGAACTCCAGGGAGGCTCAATATGACCCATCCCTCCTGGATGTCCGCCTGTCACCAAACTACGTGGTGTGTCGTGACTGTGAAGTTATAAATGATGGACACACTGTACGTATCCTTCTCAAGTCAAAGTCAGGTATATGCAAACACACACACACACAAACATACTTCCCTAATACGTATTTGCTAACGATGTACTGTGTTTAGTGGTCAGTGGTGGTCCGTTACCGAGCGATCACGAGTATGAGCTTCACGAGGTTCGATTCCACTGGGGCAAAGAGAATCAGAGAGGATCAGAGCATACAGTCAACTTTAAGGCTTTTCCTATGGAGGTATACGCACATCACCATCATGAAATTACGAGTATTTTAATTTTAGTGGCTTACTTTGTTGGAAAATCTATTAAAAAAAAAAAAACCACTTTCCATCTGGCTGAGAAAAGGGTAACTTTGGAAGAGTAGAAAGTCTGTATGGCAAAGTGAGAGAGGAAGAGAGAAACAATGAAACCATTCAGCTATTTAATGGTGGTGTGCCATTACTGCAACTTTTAAGTGGCGCTTTCCATGACGGGCTTTTTCAAGTCACCAAATGTGTAGTTGTTCTTACCAAAACTTTGAAGCTTGTGTTGCTGAGTTCATGATCCCGTTTTAGTTTTCTCTACGTGCCCTTTTTCCATGTCTGTCTTGTTAGTTCTTGAATAAGAGTCTTTAGTCATCACCAGCTGATGGCGCCCAATATTGCTCTGCACACCTGCTGATGACAATGACCTTTCAAATTCAGCTTGCATTCTATTGTTTCTTTTTGAAGCTTCATTTGATTCACTGGAACAGCACATTGTTCAACTCTCTGGAGGATGCTCTGGGGAAGAAGAATGGAGTTCTCATTATTGCTCTTTTCGTGCAGGTGAGCAAAACATAAAAGTCATTCAAAACACAATCCGTTCTATTAACTCTAACTGGGGGGGCTGGTATTTTATTTTATAATGTTTTTCCTTCCTTCAATTGTTTCAGTTTTGCTTACCCGAGGAAGAGAAAATGTTTTCACTTTGTGATTAGCGGGAATCGTTTTACAATCGTTTTCTCTGTTGACCTCTCAAATCAAAATTGTGCCAACAGATTGGCAAAGAGCATCTGGGTCTGAAAGCCATCACAGAAGTTCTTCAGGACCTGCAGTACAAGGTAAGACTAACTCAAAAAGGGTCATAGCAGCATGTTGGAACAGAAAAAGAAACAATGAAAAGCTCTTTTCCAAAGCCCTATAAAACCGTTCTAATGATTGTTACAAATATTTAACCACACTTGCTCATTTTACAACCATGACTTCACTCCAGTTTTGAAAAGGCTCTTCAAATAGACATAATTATTTTGTGATGCTAATTATGGATTTACTGTTTTTTTTTTTTTCACTAGGGGAAGAGCAAGATAATACCCTGCTTTAATCCAAACACTTTGCTGCCTGGTAAGATAAATATACAAAGCCATGTGACTCAGTAACTCATATTTAGCATGTAGATTACCCCCACCTTCACTTATGAAGACCTTTATGTGAATATAATTTTTCCATTTGCCCTCAGATCCATTATTGAGAGACTACTGGGTGTATACAGGATCTCTGACAACACCACCTTGTAGTGAAAATGTAATATGGATTCTCTATCGCTACCCACTTACCATATCACAATTACAGGTAAATGTTATATATTATATTAAATTATATCATATTATAACATATCATATTATTATGTATATACTATTTATTTGTTTGTTTATGACAAGGTAAAGTGAATCGTTCCTTAAAAACTACCATGACAAGATGTTAATTATTATTCCAAATTTACTGATCTATTTTGATGTCTACTTTATGTTCAACAGTTTTCTATTAAAATGATTTAAACAACATTTCCAGCTATTCTAGAGTAGAGACTCTATGGCAAATAATACAAACATCCATCTACTATTTATAGTCTGCTATTTATAGTTTTTAAGTGCGTGGGCCTAATACAAGAAACTGTGTGTGTGTGTGTGTGCGCAGTTCACATATATTAGTTGCTATAGACGCTAACTATATTTATAGAGGTCATAAATTCACTTGCAAACCAAAAGTGTTTGCTTAGAGATTTTTTCCCCCCCATCCATTATATGGGAGTCAGATGCAATGCCATACTGGTAAAATGCATGTGTTACTTTTTGCCAGTGTCACTGTTTGGAGTTTTTGCTTCACATTTCAAATCTGCTCGGTTCGAAGACGCGAACAAATACAATTTCTCTTCAATTTCTGTACGCATGCTGCGTTCAGGTCACATTACGTTCCCATGCTCATCTTTAAGTCAGCATGCTTTGCACTGGGTCCTCTTATTTTCTCACAGTTTCTCTTACATTTGTACATAAACACTTCGCGGCAGTAACGACAGCCTGAGGAGATTCCGAGTGTACTGCAAATATTTGGAGTGAGGAAGGTCATGCTCTTTGTGAAGTCAAATAAACATTGTGTTATCTTCTTACATAGGCCAGAATGTTGGCACCTTCTCATTCTCTCAAGCATTGATAATTCTTTGTTTCAATACTTATTTTATTATTATAGAGGTGACTATTTTAACTGAAATTTGATCCAGCATTTGATTCCATCAGGCAGTAACCTACAATTTGATTCATCCCCACATGTAATTTTTTTTCCATTTCTGTCTCTGCAGATTGAAGAGTTCCGGAGGCTTCGTTCACATATAAAAGGCGCAGAACTGCCAGAGGGGAATGATGGGATATTGGGGGACAATTTCCGCCCAACCCAACCACTGAGTGATCGAATTGTTAGGGCAGCATTCCAGTGATTTGCATTTTGCTCTGCAAACTAAAAAAAAAAAAAAAAAAAAGGCCTTCAAACACAAACATGGTAGGTAACAAATATTTGAATCTTTCTATTTGTACAATCTTTTGATAAATGTTGGAATTTTGTCCCTGAGCTATCTATTCTTCTGGGACTACATTATAATGGATCAAGTCCCAAAAGATCTAGCCCAGTTCACTTACTAATCTGGTACTACCCTATATACAATCCTTGGGGTACGGAGAGTTACTGAATGCACAGTAACTCCGAAGCACAGTAATTCTTTAGTGCTAATTCATAACCCAAAAATGTGCTATGTCTATGGTAAGAAAGAAATATGCAGAACGACCTAAATTGAAGTGAGATGATTTGGGGGAAAAGCTTGTAGGCTTCTGTAAAGGGGAAATACCAAATGGATGGAAAACCGTGTGAGGTAAGGGAAAAGGTGGAGGAAAACAGAGAACGTTGTTGTTTTTACTGTAAGTGGATACTGATCTAGTTGCAGTAGAACAACCTGTCAAGTCAAGAGTTTGTATAAATAGGAGGTAAAGGGGAGAGAGGGGTCAGAAACAGACAAGTTGCCTTAAAGGGAACTTTTGAATACTTTTACATTACTGTATTGCATAGCATCAACCTATAGGGGATAATATTGCTTCATCGTAAAGTATACAAAAGTATTCAAATCCACTTATATAAATGTTTCATTATTGAACACTTTTCTCAATTTTTTTTTTCACCACCAAAGCTTATTACTGTCCAACTAGCTTTTGAAATACTGCAGCACCCTTTAAATTTAAATCTGCCATCACTATAATTGAAGTACCAGAACCACAGGAGCAATAAATGTTTCCAGTGTTCCCTCTCTTTATATGCTTCATTTCACATCTGGTTTTGCTTTTTACTTTCCAAGTCTGATGCATATTTTAATTATTTTGTTTTTTGGGTAACAGGGAAAAAATGAGACAATGTGAAGAACAGCAAGAACAGAAGGGAAGGAGAGTGCTGAAGAAGTTTGACCATAGAGTACAAAAATACAAATGGTAGACTCAATTTCAAAATACAGATTGAAAATAGAGATCTTTAAAAAGATGAGGCAGCTCATTTGCATATGACAATATGTTGTATCTGAAATTACTCAATAATATGAAGGTCATAAAGATAATGTCTGTGTGATATATAGTAAATAGTTTCCGCTAAGGCTAGTGTGCTAATATTTGGAACTAAAACTAATGTAATATAATGACGAGTAACTCACCCACTATCTTAAAGGAAAATCATACTTTTTAAATGTTTGTACACAAATTGTTGGGTCTTTTGAGTTCTCGCCAACCCATCAAGTTGAATAAATAGTTTGTTATTGCCTACTTGTTTGTGTCTAGTGAATGAGCTGTTCTGCATCTCACATAATAACCGCCTCCAACCCAAGTTGCTTTTTTGTATGCACTGATTAGCGTTTGCCCTTTTGTCAACTGACACATACTTGTTTGCTGGGTGAAAATGTCAAGGCAGTGCCGGATGGAGAGATGTTTGTGTTTGATTAGGTGCCCGTGTAGTGTATGAATTGTTGCCCCCATGAATAAAATGTTTTTATTGCCTTATTTTTCAACACTCTGGAGTCTGGACTCTGCTCCAGTATATAGTGGTTGACTTGTTTAATTTGTACTAGACAAACTTCATAAACTACACTTATCTTTTCTCTCGTAATGTTCTAGAGCATATTCCCTCTATTTGATTAGATAATATTGATGCTTTTGCATACACAGGTTAGAGACAAGCATATATTTTGAAAGAGTCATTTCTGACACCTAGTGGTGATCTTTTGCACAACAAAATGTTATTTGAAAAGACACATTATGCTGCCACCTGCTGTTAAAAGGAAACACTGCAACTTACATCTAGGTGCATCTCCTTCAATCACTCTGACAAACTCCTGAACAAAATATATATGAGGAAACCAAATATGGGAGTCTGTAAGGAACTCCAGCCCCAAGCGACCCTGCACAACAGGATAAGCAGTATAGAAAATGAATGGATGTTTTTTGCAGAAAGCTTTAACAATTCTAAGCTCTGCTGTGGGGAGAAAAAAAGAAAAGAGGACCCATAACCATGATGAAGAAAATATTCTTGCCTTGATTTCTTGTGTTTCATATATACATAGACTTAGAACTGACTCATCGAGATAGAAATTATACGCAATAACATAGTGAGGCGCTCTATAAATGAGCTAGCCTTGTGCTAACCTTAAAACTTTTGTGAAGAAAAAACTTTTGGCCCATTGTCTCATTGCATGATTAAGCTTCTTCTGATCAGTTTGGATAGTTTTTTTTTCTTGAATTCGCTCGACAAAATGGTTTTCGTAGACTTCAGGTGCGCCATTAATAAAGACCGGTGAATCTGTTCCAGATGCAGCCATGCAAGCCCAAGCCAGGATATTCCCATTTAATTTTTTTTGCTTAATTGAATTTGCCTCGAGTGCTTCGCAATTAGTTTTCTTCTTATCTTTACATCAATGTTTTGTATACTTCTTTAATATTAAAAACGCTTTGGAAAGTCTTTGGAAATTATTTGTAGACCCCCATGACTTAATAATCTCCACCCAAAATGTGTAAAATATATTTAGAGATTGATTTAATTGCAAATGTTTCATTCAATTAATTATTTCTAAAATGATAGTTGTTAGAGTTTAAATCACAAAAACATTGTTGGTTAACAGAGCTGCTACACATTTACCAGCAAGTGACAACAATAAAAAAAATCCCATGAGTTTTTACTTTTAATTATTTTTGTCAATAAATTGTGGATATGAATCGGTGAGACTCACTGAGTGTAAGACTGTCAGAACAGAGAACTCTTGTATTTGTTTGTGTGTGTGCGTGCATGTGTGTCCTTCACTTTTCTGATATTGTTTGCATATATAAAATAAAAATATTACTTTTTAATTAATTAAAATACTTAGACCTTCTAATGCCTTTTTGAATTGTTGTCAATAGAAAGAAACTTTCTAAATACAACATTACAAAATGGACTGTCAAACCGAATTAAAAAAAAAACCATGCCACCTGAAACTGTAATTCCTCCTATTACCAAAAGGTAGCAGCAGAGGGCCGTGGCTTTCAAGAGAAATGGGAATTACAATACTTCTTCACTGAAAATCAAGGCAAATGTGTTTGTCTAATTTATAGAGACAGTTGCCTTGTTTAAGGATTTCAACCTAAAGAGACACTATCAAACTAAACACGCTAACACATACGACAAGCTAACAGATTACGAAGTGACCATGTTAATACTGTTGATGTTATGAACTTGTAGACAAACTATTACTTTCTGAAAGATATTGTAAATGACAAGAGCTAAATTCACTTGTTTTAAGTTTTAATAATAACAGACAACTTTATAACTCCTGTTTAAAATGTTCATGAGGCAAAAATCATTTTAAACTCATGTAAATTTAAGGTATTTCATACAGTTTGTTCAATGTTATCTGACTTCAGATATGAATGAAATGCAGAATTTGTGGTTTTAGACTTATATTTGGTTATTTTGTCATTTGAAAGATAAAGACAATTTTATAACGGTGTGTATTTGCATGAAAGTTTTGCAGTTAAAAAATGTCAGAAAAAACTATTGGCCCCTGGGCCCCTTCACTTTATCAAATCTGGCCCTCCTTGCAAAAAGTTTGGACAAATCATTAGCCCATTCTGTCCACAATTGAAATCTGCACAATGGACTCAACCAAAGCAAAGTACAAGATAAAAGTAAAAACAAAAGCCTGAATCTTAAAATATGTATAAAAGACTTGAAGCTTTGAAAGGTTTTACTTTAAGGGAAATAAAATTTGACCCAAGTATTCTAAACAAACTCCTTCTAGAGATTTTGTCTAAATGCCACAATATTCACAAATAGCAGAAATCTGAGTGACACAAAATGTCCAAACATTTGAGTCTGTATTATTGATGATTGGAATGTATTGAAATACCAACGTACATTTTCCAAACGTTATTAGGCTGACGCATTTTGGGTGTGCCAGCGAGTGAGACCCCCCTCAAGTAGTTCCACGTGATTCCTGATGATTCCCGAGTGGTGAGGGGGCTGGGCCGGGGGAGCTGCTCTAAGCCGGAGAGAGAGAGAGAGAGAGAGAGAAGGGTGTTTATTTAAGTTTTTCGTCTCCTGACTCAGACAGACTGCAGCGGATAATGAGAAACAGATCTCTGACGGAGAGGAGAAGGGGGAGGTCGAGGGGGCTCATAAAGTGGGGAGAAGAAAAAGAAGGAAGGAGGGGAGGGGACGGGTAGGGGGGGGCAGTGAAGGAAGGAGGACAGCCAAAAAAGGGGGGGGGAGTGATGCGTTCAGGGCCCTGGTGGTCACACGTCAAACTTGAGGAGAGAAGGAGGATGTGAGGGGAGAAGGCGGGGGGTTCTGATGACTGACAGGCTGGGTGACCCTATGGGGACGGAGCGACGGAGCCGCAGAACCCACCCAGAGACAATTAAGGGTAAAGGACGACAAAAATATTTCATCAACTTCTTTTACTCCCTCCTCCTCTTCCTTCTCCGCCTCCTCCTCCTCTTCTGTGTAGCGTGAGGATGAAAGAAAAGACTGACGGGGGGGAAAAAATGCAGTATAAGCGAGGCATCAAGTTGGAAGAAGATTGGAAAAGCGCGGACGTGGTTTGCGTCATGACGCACACTTAAAGAACAGAATCCCCCCTGCCTTCCTTCCTCCTCGGAAGAAGAAAAAACTTTTTCAGGGGGTAGACTCTCTTCACAGATGGGGGCAGCGCCGGGCTCCGGCTGGGAGGAGGGCGAGTTCGACTTCAAGCTGGTGTTCGAGGA
The DNA here is from genome assembly GCF_059516105.1 of Syngnathus floridae. Classification (NCBI taxonomy): domain Eukaryota; kingdom Metazoa; phylum Chordata; class Actinopteri; order Syngnathiformes; family Syngnathidae; genus Syngnathus; species Syngnathus floridae. Next base: position 9,254,546 of record NC_142426.1, on the reverse strand, counting down.
GGACACGCCGCGGTCGGAGGAGGAGGGTTCTGGCCCCGTGGAGCCCGCTGACAGCAGCAGCAGTGTGGGTCAGTCACAAGCGCTACTCGTACGTGAAAGAAGACCTCCCCGGGAGGTCTGACATGCATGGGAACATATACGTGCATGTGTAATGTGTGTGCATGCAGACTCAATGTGGTTCTAATCACATTGCGTGCGTGCGAGTTAACAGCTGCCATGTGGGAAGGAACCTCCACACGCTCAACACACACAGTGATGTCTTGAGATACGAGTTTGAGTCATTGCGTGACCAAGACTTGGACTGTTGTCATGGTCCTCTTAGACTCTTCCACTCTCTTCCACAGAGAGATGCTGAGCAGATGCGGGCATACTCCTGGCTTCGTGCCCATAAAGTTTGATTGAATCCGACTTGCCTGTCTTGGGCACTTTGGTGAAAAGAGTGGGCAGAGATGTCAACCAAAGTTGGCTCTGATGCTTGAGAAATATGTTGATCCAACCAGCATATTGCAGAAGAGTCTGCTGGGAGGGGGGGAACTTCATTAAGTCCAAGCAGACCATGATAAGGTGGTTCAGGCATCTGGTTAGGATGCCTCCTTGTTGGGGAAATGTTTCAGGCTAAGTGCAACAAGCTAGAGATACTGTCTCTCCCAACTAGCCTGGGAATGCCCCCCACTCCCCCCGGAAGGGTTAAAGGAAATCGCTGGGTAGACGGAAGTGTGGGCTTCCCTGTGACCTGACCCTGGATAAGTGGAAGAAAATGGATGGATAGATTCAAGAGACCAGAGTTTGGCGTTAGGAGCATGGTCATGGAGGTTACGCTTGTAAATGAAGGCCCTACTGTATTCAGAGATGCATACACCCAAGCCCAAGCAGGATTAGAAAAACTTGAGGGAGGAAATAAATTTCAAATTATTTTAAATGGGGGGGAATGGTACAACACAATGGTTCAAGATCACATTGAATTGAACCTTATTGAATTGGCTTCTATTATAATGTTTAGAGACAGTAATATCATGTATTTCCTTTGGTGTATTAGTCATTCTGTTTTACTTATTTTGATATTTATTAATAACTTTTTATTTCCATTTATGTATTTGAATTTTTTTCTTCAAAAATCATTTCTCATATTTTCAACTTTAAAAATTTTACTTTTTATTTTTAACCTGGAACACTCAGGAACTGCAGCAGCGTTAATGACTTGGAAATATTGTTATTGCCAGGAAACATTTTTCTTTTTCCCCACCTTAATTGAGTTGATGTGTGTCAACGTTGGCACCCCCCCAAAATGAAAGTAAAACAAAACGACAGGAAGTCATGGTGTGAATAATCACCATTAGAGAGAAGATAATTAGCGGTAGCGTCGTGCGAGTCAAAAGCACGTTTCAACGTTTCGTGAGTGCTGAGAGTCTTTGTTGCCAGCCCCCCAAAAAAGTGATGTGTGTGCGCAGCGGCTATTGAATAAATGCTTTCCATATGACTCTGCGAAATTATGAGAAGGGCCTTATTATTTATGGGACATTTATACTTATCTGATAAAATGAAGTTTGACATGTGGAGCCAGATTTTGGGTCTTTTTTGTATTATCAAACTATTTCCATCGAAGGGAAAAGGTGGCAGCAGGCGAGGGTTGAGCAACAACTTATTTTTAACAGTTGGTACATTTTGTTTTGGCAAAGAAGTTAACAACAACAAAAAAGCTCAGGTTTAACGGAGCAGAAAATACACTTAATGAATCTCCTAGTCAAGAAATAATAGTGTGTGTAAATTGCTAACAAAATGGATCATCTATGCCATCAAAACATTCCAAACGATAAGAAGTGTATTTCCCCAGAAAATATAGAACGTGTATAAACACTTTCTATATCCCTCAGGAAACTAGATACACTAGATACTAATGTAAGTAAATTGGCACTGCAGTAATGTGAAATGACTCCAAAAGAGTGCGTGAGTCACTCGTATGGCAACAATTAACTTCCAACAAACCAAGTCAAATTGACGCATGGCTAACAATGATGGAAATGAATACAGTTGCCACATAATGATGTTTACAACAATTCAATGGACATATAATGAGGCTTTCTCATGCGGCATGTTGCTCAGGGCAGTCGTCACGGTATGGATGAACATGGGAAAAATATTTACATACTATAACCAGACCTGCACAAAATAAAAAGTTGCACATTTTCTAATTCTAAAGTTTGTCCTTTTTTTTTTCCCTGTTTCTGATGTCTCTCTTCAATAATCAATTACAGACGGCCACAGTGCCACCTCTAATGCAGAGCGCTCCAGAGTCAGCATCCCCAGCCCGCCATCCTCAGCGAGTCAGCGGGCCGGGATGCATTCCCCGCCTCCGCGGAGAGTGCCGGCCAGAGAATTCAGCGGGACCTATGAAAGCCTGCCGGCGCGCTCTGTTCAGGTAACAAAAACTTAGCCTAATTCAATGGAGATAAGTAAAACAAATGAGTAAAAACTGTGCCTGAAAGGTTTCAGAGTCCCGCGTGGTGGAGTGTCCCAGCATCCAGATCACCACCATCTCGCCTGAGGATGAATCAGCACCCAATCTTTCCTGGGACATAGAAAGCGGCAGCAGATGGGACCGGGAGCGCCTCTATCTCCCCCTGCTGGACCCCTTCACCTATCGAGACAGGTGCCCTGGTTCGCTCAGCCCCAGCCCTGCCTCTAGCCCCTCATCCCGGGGCTGGTTAAGTCCGGCCTCCAGCTGCGACTCGCTGCTGGTAGAAGAAGAGGAGCTCAGCGAGTCCACGCTCCATTTCGGGCTCACACCATACTCCCGGCCGACTTCACCCGGAGGAAAGAAGCGGAGGAACTCACCCCTCGCATCCCCTTGCACGTCCCGCAGGGGTAGTTACTCTGAGGAGTTGCAGGGGGGTGTCCTAGAAGGGAGAGACTCCAGCCTTTTGTCACAAGACTCGCCCGGCAGCTTTGAGCTCAGTGTTCCACAGAAAACGAGGAAGACATCTATGGAGCAGGTACCGGTGGGCGCATGATTAAATCGTTGCCTTTAACGATCCCAACCCCAAACCCTATCTAACTCCTAACTAATACGATACCAAATCCAACCTTACTGAACCCTAAAACCTCAGACTCTCACCTGTAACTTAAAATATGGGGGTACACTGTCGGTCTTTTAGAACCAACATCCCAAGATGGCTTTTGATTTCACCTGTAAAGCTACTCAATCCAACTTTAATTCCTGCAGTTGTCTCCAAGGGATCAGGAGCAGGTCTCTGGGCAACAGCAGCCAGAGACCCTCCAGAGCAGGAAAGAGCCCTCCTCAATGAGTATGGACTATCTCTCTGTGCCCCCTGCTCTGGCTTGGGGCCGGACCAGAGCCAATTCCCACAGTCCTCTCTTCAGGTAAAAGGTCATCATTTCACTTCAACCACAGATTAAGATGAATCCGAAAATCGACTTTACACGTGTAACCTTGTCATATAAACGCATGCAGGTCAAATGCCCTGCCACCACTCGACTGGCCCCTGCCCTCTCAGTTTGAGCAGTACGAGTTGCGCATTGAGGTGCAACCCCGGCCCCACCACCGAGCCCACTATGAGACTGAGGGGAGCAGAGGAGCTGTCAAGGCCACTCCAACCGGACATCCGGTTGTCAAGGTGACACCGCTCGGGTTTCGAAATGATGATGATATATGTGAACCATCAGCTCATCTCAAATCCTGTCTCTCTCTGCAGTTGTTCGGATACAATGAGAGGAAACCACTTTCTCTCCAGGTTTTCGTGGGAACTGCGGACGATCGGTCTATCAGGCCGCATCCTTTCTATCAGATACACAGGTATTATGAAGCTCTCAGAAAGGTGATAATGATTTCATCTCAGAAGTCTTCTGATTTGGAGATGACCAATCTAAATATAGATCCACAGAATGGGAATGGGCTTTAGATGCTCACTCAAAAGTATTTCTTTTTTCCAGGGTGACGGGAAAAATGGTGGGCACCACCAGTCATGAAAACATCCAGGCGGGAACAAAAGTGCTAGACATCCCCCTCAACCCTGAGAACCACATGACTGCACTGTAAGTGAACTGAGATTCTTTTTGAAAGATGACATGACTGACAATCATGTCATTAAACACCGCAGCATTGACTGTGCTGGGATCCTCAAGCTGAGGAACTCGGACATTGAACTGAGGAAGGGCGAAACTGACGTCGGGAGGAAGAACACACGTGTTCGCTTGGTCTTCCGCAGCCAAATTCCTCTGGCACCACCTGCTCTTCCCCCTGGCCGGGTTCTGGCCCTACAGGTGGCCTCACTGCCCATCGAATGCTGTGAGTGGTAGATCCCTTATGTTTGCCAGTGGTAAAACACAAAAGCCTGATTTTGTCTCGTGTCCACCTCAGCCCAGCGGTCAGCACAGGAGCTGCCTGTCATCGAGTCAATCAGCCTCACTTCCTGTTCAGTAGAGGGTGGCGAGGAGCTCCTGCTGAGTGGCACCAATTTCATGGCTATCTCTAGAGTTGTTTTCATGCAGAGAAGCACAGGTTGAGCAGAGAATCATTTCAATCGTTTTTAGTTTCACTTTCCATCATGTTTACTGGTGAGTTTTTGATCCCACTGTGTCTCCCAACTAATCAGATGGTAAACTTCAATGGGAAGAGGAAGCCCACGTAGACCGTGACAACAGCAATGAGGTAGTTCTTGGGATGTTTTCTTTCTTAGAGTGCTCTTGACTTAGCTAACCTGCAAGTTCACCAGTGGTGGGTGGTGGCTAAAAGAACAAGATCACGGATGCAGTATACTCTGCAAGGTGTCTGGGCTCTCCTTTAGGGTGAAAAGTTCACTCATCCAAGAGTGGGCTCAGAGGACTTAGAGCTGCTGCTCCTCTACATGGAGGGGACAAAGATACAGTGGCATGGGCATCTGGTTCTGGGTGAAGTCCCCAGTCACTTCAGAGGACGTCGGGCTTCTATGCTTAGGCAGCCAACCTGGATGAGATGTTCTTTCTTTTGGCATCAATGTGTTTCTTCTTCAATTAGTGTTTGCTGTGCATGAGGGTGCCACCCTACTGCGACCTGTCTATCACTTGTCCAGTGTCAGTCAATCTTTACGTCTCTAATGGGAAGAGGAAAAGGAGCAGCACTCATTCCTTTAAATATGTCCCTAGTGAGTATCAACATGGTCAAATAGTTCTCCAGTATAGAAGCTTCAATTTTCTGTTGTTTTTCCCTGCAGGCATGTTCAAGGAAGAGGACCCACTGATGTCCCGGCCTCAGGCACTGGATGGAGGGGTGGTGTGTTCTTCAGTGGGGGGTCAGTCTAGAATGAACCTGAGGTGCGACCCCATGGCCGAAGAGCAGACAGGGCTGGGCTTCAACTTGTCCCCTTACCCATCCACCTACTCCCCTCCGTGCACTAGCCTGGCTTACCAGGAGGAGTACGGTGCTGAGACTGTGACCGAGGAGCCTCGTGGGATGGGCCCCACTGTGTCTGAGCATCACCCCAGCTTTGAGAACCTGGAGCTGGGTTTTACTGAGCTCCTCCCGTCTTTGTACCTCCGTGGTTCGCAGCCACCGTCCCCTTCCCCCTGGCTTGACTCACCCTACCTGTCCTCCTCACCCTCTCCCTCCCACTCCTCCTCCCTTAGCCCTTTCCCGGCCGGCAGCCCAATCTCCTCATCCCCTCTGCCTCCTGTTCCCACCCCACCATACTCCCAGTACTCTGCCTATCCTCAGGAGATGTGTCCCTCCCCTCCAACAAGCCAGAGCGCCTACCAGGACCTATGCTCAGTGCCTTACTCCCACTATGAGAGCTGGGACCCCTCAGCAAGGGTTCTTAGGATGGCTCACGAGGATGAGAGGGATGCCAAGGTTCAGGAGTGTCCTCTGGAGTTCACAAGCTCCACTGACATGCATCCCATCACATTTGAGGAAGGTGAATGAGTACATAGATAGAGCTTTTTTTTCTTTTTTTTTTAAATCCTGATGACATCAATTCATGACCATTTTGTTTTTGTCATTCTTGATTCACAGTGTCGGAGTACATCGGGCAGGACTTGCAGTCTTACCAGGTCACCTCGCACACGGAGGAGCAGCCACACTGATGATGTCATCATTTGGCATCATCCCTTTCGCAATGCACTCGCTATATATGCACAACTTCCTGCTCCACTTATCCTGTTTTATTGCTGGGAATTCATATTTCTTATGTGATAATGGCCATTGGTACACATTTTTTAATAAAGGGAAAGTAATGGTTTTTTTTCCCAATAAATTATCTACGAAACTGAGTGGATTCTGTTTATATTCAAAATGACAGGACCATGACTACCTACTGGAAACCAAAATTCTTGGCTTGTTCAAACAGGTGAGTGTGTGCTCTCTATTATGTAATTGGTGTGTGTGTTTGTGTGCAACAGGAAGCTTAGTAATTCAATCAAAATTGCTTCCCTTCAGGCAGTAAAAATCAAATGTGTCCCAATAATGTAACTCATGCATATATGTCAGCAGGATTTTAAAAAAACTCTTTTCATCATTGACAGTACTTATGGAAATAATCGCAATTGATGGTGTATGCTCAAAATAATAACAATTTGATGCCATTGGCATGATTTAGAAGACCCTTTTCAACAACCCAGGCTAAATTTATCTCCTCCGCAGCACACCAAGCTTGTCTTTCAGTTGAGAAGTATCATTTCAACATACAGTACTTGGACCGATTATGCAACAGTACTACTTTTGTATTTAGAGGGAGTTTTGGCACAATCTAGTGGAATTTTAGGGAATTTAAGGACAAGCACAAAAACAGAAATCTGTGAATTTTTCAGTAAATAATGGATGATAGGTTTAAAAACATTAACAGGTTAATTCATGGGATAGCTGAATTTTTAATTGATATTTCCGGCCTCAAAGTTTCTGATTTAAGAAATTGTATCATGCAAAGTTGTACACGTCTTTTGTATTGTGCCTCCTACATATTTTCATAGGAAAAGGGAAGTGTACACGCCTCTATACATGTCACTGCATGCGTTTGTTGGGAGTGATTCAGGTTACGAGTGCTGTAACATGTTCACGCTCACAAAGTAATAGACGGAGCACAGAGCAGGACAAGTGGAATATTTTCATTTGGACAAAAATTGTATCCTGGAAAGGTCAGTAACTCTCATTGGAACTTGGTCTTCTTCATATCAGTTTAAACAGCATTTGTATTTCTGATGTGTTTTTCATTTTGTTTGGCGTAAGTATTGGCGTGTTTTTTGTAAATGTCATATTTCATCATAAAATTGACAAATCAAGTTTTCTGATTCTATTAAATGCATACGCGGAGAAAGTGTGTTTGTGATGGATTGCCGATTGAAATTATTATCCTAAAAAATATCTTGATACCACACCATCCTAAAAAGAAGATTTAAGCTGTTTAAAAATGACCAGATAACACCAGGTAAGCATTCAGGTACACTTCTGATTATAAAAGCTGTTAGTAATTACATTAGTTCCAATAAATCTGTGCTGTTAATAAATCATTTATACGAGATTTATATGTTTTTCTTTGCATTTAATATTTTGTTTTGGTTGGTCGTGGGGTTTAACTTGGGCATTAATCTTAAAAAGCTATTAAAGTCTCATGTAGAACATTGATGATAAAGTTTAAGTGGTGATTTCCAAAAACTATTACTCAAATTAATTGTGACCAAAAATCAATTGGTTGTACTTGATTTCATGGTTGCATCAGAGGTATAATGTCATCAATGTAGCGGCAGACATTGCAACTGGAAATTCTGCGGCTGCGTGTTTTAGCATGCCGAGCTAAACAGTTTGGCTTCAGACTCTGCGTGAATATTTCCTGGTAGTTTACGTACAACATAGCACTCTGCAAGACACAAAACCTCATATTACACTATTTAAGATCAAAGTTGAAGAGCAACTGGTATAGCACAGACCTCCCAAGTCAAAAAACAAATGAAAACATCAAGTTCAGAACCCTATCATTCACCATGTGCCTAGAACCTTTAGAAAAAGTACCAGTTGAAAACCAAATTTTAAAAAAAGATTAGAACCAAACAAGATCCATTTCAAGAACCAAGTAAAACAAAAGTCTAACCCAAGTCAAGAATACCAGGAACTACTCGTAAACTCCAACACTGACAACTACCATGTATAAAAACAATTTCAAACCCACAGTCAAATGCCACTAGAAACTAGAAAGTGATCACTCCAATAAGGCCACCGCCATGCTCTCTCTTCTCTTCTCCTTCTAGCATGAACAACCTAAGCGAGGTGGTCAGGGACTCGCTCGAAGAACAGAACCCCGAAGACGACAGCGTAGTGAGCAATGACTATTCCACCACGGTGGGCGCCCTCATCCTGAGTCTGGTCTTCCTACTTGGCGTTCCCGGCAACCTCTTCATCGTGTGGAGCATCCTAGCTCGCGCCCGCCGTCGCTCTGTCACCACGCTGCTCATCCTCAACCTGGCGTGCGCCGACGGCTTCCTCATGGCACTCACCATCTTCTTCATAGTCTACCTGGCCAAGCAGACGTGGGTTTTCGGCACAGCCATGTGCAAGGGTCTCTTCTACCTGTGCAACGTCAACATGTACGCCTCCATCTTCCTCATCACGCTGATGAGCGTGCACCGGTTGGTGGTGGTCGTGCTGCCCCGCAGGACGGCGGCCAAGCTCAGCAGGAAGGTGGTGCGCCGCGTCATCATGGGCATGTGGTTGCTGGTGGCCGTCAGTGCGCTGCCCTCGTTAGTGTTTCGGGACGTCCGGGAGGACAAAGACGACATGAACAACACGCGACACGTGTGCGCCCCCAACCACACGCTACCTCGATACGTAAGCATCCTCAGCCTAACGTATACCATATCTGTCTTCATTAACTAAAGACGAAGAAAATGGCCTTTTTTGTAAACAATAGAAAGTAGTCAATTGTCTTCAATCAACCTAGCGTACTACTTTTTTCATAAACAGAACATTTGGAGTCTTCAGAGAACCTGAAACAATTCAATCATCAAAGAATCTAATGTGCTAGACAAATCAGTCTTCAATGAACCTAATGGACATGTTTTCAGAAAGAAATACATCATGGATGAACCTAGAATACGTTTTTATAAACATTAGAATTTTGACGGTACCTGTTTGGAAAACACTCGAGACTGTCAAACGTTAACGAATCTATCTCACCATTTACAGGTGAGGTTTCAGTATACCTTTGAGACAGTGGCAGGCTTCATCCTGCCTTACGCCATCATCATCACGAGCTACGTTCTCATTCTAAGACGCCTGAGACAGACTCGGTTTCGCCGAAAGGTTCGCAGTGAAAACCTCATCCTGGCCATCGTGGTGATGTTCTGTCTCTTCTGGTTGCCCTACCACGTCATCAACATGATACAGGTTTGACTAGCTTTTACCTCGTGATTGTCATACTTTTAATTTTTTTTTTTTTTTTTAACTAACGATGACCATCTTCTGGTCTGGTCTAAGGTGGCAGCTGAGTGGTACTCGGAGGGATCACCCAGACGAGAAATGTGAGTAGTAAAACGAAAAGAATTGATGTCAAACTGTATAGCAAATCGCGAGGTTTTGTCGAGAAGAACAACCAAGTGTGCTGCTTACCTTTGACCTTCATGACTTAAGCTGCTGCATCTCCCCACAGTCTGGATCACATCTACCAATCGAGTCGCGCCGTGACATCAGCCCTGGCCTTCATCAGTAGTTGCGCCAACCCAGTCCTGTACACCTTTGCTGGCAAATCGTACATCAAGAAGAACGGCCTGGGCTTCATGGCGCGCCTCTTCGAGGGGACGTCGCTGGACCAGGTAGCCACGAAGCAGAACAAGGACGTGACGCTCAGCAATGTGGACTCTGGCGCAGCCTCCTCGTCCGCACAGAATGGACGATGAAGAGGTCTGAAGGAACTTGACAGGCTTGAATGGAGAGCACACAAAAATGCAAGTGGAACATTGCAGTCATGGAACAGTAATTAAAACAGACGTTTTTGTACTTCACTCAATACCCAGTGTGCTGCGAGATATCCTGAAGTGTGTTGTGGGAAAATCCTCAATTTCATCTTTTATATTATAAAAAAAAAAAAAACTTTGCCCATGGTAAGTACCGTGCTATGAAAGACTATCATCAATTTTTAACTTTGTGGCATTATATCACCATATTAAGATAAACCCAGTTTCTAAATGAATTTGAAGACAAAAATTTCAGAGGAACTGTTCAAGTTCATTAAATCTGATTCAACTAGTGTATGCAAGAGCAGTTTTATACTTTGCTTAACACTGGTGTTGGTTCATATTAGATATCTAATGACATGGTGATATTCTACAGACATTCTGAAATGTGCTTTGCATTTGACATTTACTTTCAACTCACCCGATTGGAATCCTGTCCTGAGAAAAATTATGCAACAGCTCACAAATTAAACTCCACACAAGTTTCAACACAAACTCAAATGTTTTATTGGATGTGTATTACTGTAGTGTGCACAAAACAGGTTATTGCGCAATACTATGCCGTATTGGGGGAAACTAATTATTGGGGGGGGGCTTTCATCTCAAACTTGCCTTTTCTTTGAGATAAAAAAAATACTATAAATAAACTTTCCAGTAGGTCAAAAAGGAGTTACTTTGCAACAACACGTTTGTTATGTCTTGAGTATTTGAGTATTAAGATACAAGATAAAAATTCCAAAATTAAGACAGCCCCCTTGAAAATCTATCTTGACTTTGAGCTCATAGCTCATCTTTACATGGAGCCGAGAAAACCATTAATTGGTGGCACTGAAATGTCAAAAATACGAACATGGGGAATACAACATATTAAAAAACGAACAATTTTTAAAGTCTACTCAACATTCTGGAACAACAGGATACATACATCTCAGGAATGCAACCTAAAAATGGGAAAAAGAATGAAATTATGACATGTAAATTCTGTCATGCACATTTATACATGCATAATGTGGAAAGGGCAGTTAGAAACTCACCTTAATGTGAATGTAGAGAACCTAAAAAAAACATAAAAATACAAAAAAAGGGATTTTTTGCAATTAGAAACAGTCCAGTCAAAAACAAATACATTTTAATGCCATGTTGAGGTCAAACACGTCAGAGCAGTGAGGAATAATCATCAGACTCAGCTGAAACACGGATTCACATGCAAGTCATCATTGAATGTTTGACCAAATAAAGACAAAATGTATTAATAAACAGTATTTTGTTTGGCTTGTATCCAAATAGCGCGTTATGTCAGGTGGCAGCTAGCAAGGAAAAATAAATAAATAAATCAGCGGTGGGTTTCTAAATAGGAGTGACGATTTCACACAAATTCAAAAGACTTCGTAAGAAACTGATTCACTTTTTAATAGCGTAAATAAATTGCCGAAATGAAATAACTTGAGCTTTAGCTGCCATCATGCTAGGAGTGGCATGAGCACCACGAGGTGAGCTGCGAAGGCAGGCCAGGAAGCTCGCCAACAATTCAAAATGGAAATTAACTCATTAAACTACCACCACAAGTAAATAAAGAACAAATTAATGATATTTGAATAGCAGCACGGAGTAAGACTTGGACGTACCATGTGGGAACGTGGTTACAAGTCCGTCAAGCCCACCTTGACCCACTGCCAAACGGGCACAAGAGAGAGAGAGAGAGGTAATGGTGTTACCGCTTGTTTTATGTGGTATCCGTGTCACGTGACTTTTGCGCCCGCCCCCCAAACGGAAAAATGAAAACTTCCGGTTTCGGAACAGAATACTTCCGTCTAATGCAATTAAATATTTAATTAATTCCGTCATCTTAATAATAATAATAATAATGACAAAAAATCTTAATCTCTCAATGAATCAAAAATTAATCATTTAATAATAAATAGTTCACTCATTGTTTTAGTCATTTATTTATTTATTCCATAGAAACACCATCATTTTGTTTTAAAAAAATCTCACTCTGTTAAAGTGGGCTCAAAAGTGCTTTCATTTATTAAGCAGGAAACACGAGCTGACTCCATTTTGGATTCTCTATGTGTTTTATGCCAAAAGGACGTCACACTAGAATGTCTTTGTAGAAACTGTACACAAAACAATTCAGCAAAGGCACTATACATCATTTGGAATCAAACCTTTACATAAACAATATTGATGCCAAAAGTGCACACTTCTACTTGTGCAAAGTGGTGTCAAATCCACAAAAAGCAACACATTGGTGTTGCGATGGTTCGATTTAGACCTGGAAGTGCCTTTCAAGTCTTCACGTCTTTTTCCTGTATATTTCGGTTTCTCTCTCACTCTCTCTCCTTTTGTGCTTTTCTTGTTCCATCTTCGATGCAACGTGCTTAAAACAGTCCTTTGGCCTTCTTCAAGTTGACCTGTTTCCACCCTGGTAGACGTTCGTATTCGTCCCTCTTCATCTCCAAAGCCTCCTGCAAAAGTACACATATGGAATAGTCCTTAGGTGTGATTGTGAGAGGGAATGCTTGTTTTTTGGTTTTTTTTTGTTTCAAAATGTGCCATGCAATTGGCTGGCAACCAACTCCTGGTGTCCATCTCTGTGGCTTGTTGTTTTTCATCATTCATGTGCTTCATTTTTCATGCTTCACTTCGTACACTGCAGTAGTGATGCATTCATTCATTCATTCCTCGAGAGGAAAGTGTGCGTGAAAGTGTGACATACGTGCGTTTCGAAGACGCAGTATGGAAGACTTTAGCGCAAAGAATGCTAGGAAATCCGTGGCTGCAGATGACCACAATGCAACCCAGCGCACTTCCCATCAGTCGGTTCTTATATTTCAAGGGCGGTCATCGTGCGCAGAAATGTGAATTGGCAGTTCGAGAAGTCAAAGGGGCAATCTTACCTCAATGCACCTAGTACTTGCTCTGAAAAGTGAGAATTAAAAGGGACATAATATGGAAAAGTGAGTTTTAATAATACCGATTTCTGTTATCTGCGTCTCAATTTCTGAATGGTACCAAATGGTGACATCACAATCTGCCAAGTTTAGCCTACCACCCCCCAAACTGAGTTTAAATTGATCAACAAAAGCAACATCAAGGTGCATCTCTCTGACCTCAAAGTCTCGGTCTGACAAGTAGATTTCCAGGCGGAGAGGGTCCACACCCTCCGGGAGGGGCCGGGCCCGCAACTGGTCCAGCGGGAACATGTTCTGACTGAGCCGGGCCAGCACGTCCTCCACCAGGATGATCTGGTTGCACACCTCTGCTTCCTGCAGCCACAAAAAAATGCCATTTAAGGAGAAGCATACCATACAAAATGCATTCTAGCAACATCTGTATCATTGACATTTCGTAGTATAACGGTACTCTTGTCATTTGTGTACGCCTGTTATTTATTTATTTATTTCTGTTTTTATATTTCTATTTTTGTGTGTGTTAACAATCTGTAGCATCAACGCACTTTTGTTTGCTGTAGGGTTGGGGGGGTGGCCCAAAAAGGGCACAATTCAAGCTAGGACCGCCACTGAACATGACGTTACCCTCTCTGAGATCTCAGCCACATCCTCCCGGTGCTCCCAGCTGGGGAACATGTTGGTGAAGGTGAGCGGTTCTAGTCCAGCGTGGATGAGGTAGGACTTCTGAGTCTTCCTGTCACTCTTCTCTGTAAAAAAAAATAAAAATACCACAACAAAGTGTTATTGCTGTTGTGAACGTTTGTCACGGGTGAAGGGTTCAGGGGATATTTAGACTCAGGAGATTACCTTTGCAATACTGTAACACCGTTTCCATGGCACACTTCCTGTCCACATCCCAGCGTATGCGAGCTGATCCAGTGCTCTCGCTGTCCTGAGGCCACCAGCCTTGCCAAAGGTAGACCTCATGGAAGTTGTCCACCAGGAACAACGCTGAGAAAGCCATACAGTCTAAACATGAACTAAAGAAAGAGAAAATCGATTGTGAGATGAGCCTCACCGGGTTGCGCCACATTGTAGAGCTCCTCTTGCAGGAAGGGCAGCGAGCTGACGAGGTCCGGAGCACGGGACGGGTGGAAGAACTCCGTCGCCACGAACTCTCCTGAAGTGCTGGTCAGTTGGAAGAGCCGTGGAGTAAAGTTGAATTTTCCAGGGTCTGAGAAAGAAATGATTTCCCCCAGTCATATTGTCTGTAGATGGCCTCACTACTTTTGCCAAAACCTTTTGGAATTGTTGTCACCTTGCAGCATGCAGTCGTAGGCCTTCCTGTCCTTATGACCCAGAGCCTCCCAGAAGCCTGGCGGCTCCACGCCCTCATCACACTCATGAATGGTCACCTTACTGCTACTGTGGAGTCCAGCTTCAAGAGGACACCTGAACACGAGTGTTTGATATGATTTAATCATATAATCAAACCTATGTAATGATCTTAAAATAATATATATATATTACTGTTCTTTGATCTTGAGCGCTGCTGTGCTAGCCACGCTGCGGGTGTGCTCCTGTGTCTTGCAGCCATGCCACAGGTAAATGGCAGCCTTGTCGACGCTGAGCAGGACCATGGAGGCTCGGGAGCGCAGGCTGCTGCAGTGGCACGCCACTTCCAGCAGGTTGCCCTCTGCTGGCACCTCGCCGCGCACGCAGTACAGACGCCACTCGCCTAACAAACGCCGGTGAATGTCACAAATGGATAAAAACGTATCATGGACTGAAAAAATATGCTTTTACTCTGGATGTTCTCCTCCTCTTCCTCCCGCTTTCCAGCATGGATGATCATCCCGCCGTTGAAGCACTGAAGGAAACACGGAGGCTCTTTGCCCTGCTGCACCTGCACCTTTTTAAGCAGAAAAAAAACAGTGATTCTAAAATCATGACTTTTTTAATGACTCAATAGGCGAGTCTCAAGTCCTGTGAAATCTACCTAGTAACAAGTGATGTAAAAAAGAATAAAGAGAGTCCCCGTATGTCTACCTGAGCCCCTCCCTCCTCGTCCAGCTCAACCGTCATCAAGGCCGACGTTCCTTTCTCACTAACAGTAGAGTGTCGACCTTGCCAGAAGAAATAGCAACATTTCTCCCGGCCTGGTCCGGTGCTCCTCACCTCTGGGTTGTTTCTGCGCCCCACTGAAACAAAAACACGACAGGTTAGAATCATTCACCCGAGATCCAGAGCGAAAGGCAGGACTTACCTGACGTGCTGAC
Source organism: Syngnathus floridae (assembly GCF_059516105.1). Classification (NCBI taxonomy): domain Eukaryota; kingdom Metazoa; phylum Chordata; class Actinopteri; order Syngnathiformes; family Syngnathidae; genus Syngnathus; species Syngnathus floridae. Next base: position 9,239,443 of record NC_142426.1, on the reverse strand, counting down.
CATGTACTTCCATTTCACCACGTACGCATCGCCTTCGTGGAACTGGCCAACGCTCTGGCGTGGCAAGCGGCTGTAGTCAAACTCCAGAATGTGCCACACGTCCACCGAGACGGTGCTGATCTCCTGGGTCCTCATGCGGTCCTCGGTCTCCACTGAGCCGTAGCCTCGGCCCACATTCACGCCATCCAAGATGGTAGACACGGACGACTGGAGGAGCGGCAGCAGAAGGTTGATGTTGTATGGCCGGCACTCTTGCCCTGTGGACTTCTGGGAAAACAAACAAGCGAGCAGTAAATCTTAAAGGTAATAAGACTTATGGTTTGCAAAGTTGACCAGTATAAATATCTAATGAAAACCTGTTGTTCTGGTAGCTGCTTGCTGTCTTCTGTCGGTGATCCTGGCAGCTTCACTTCGGACCAGTCCACAAACTTCTCTTTGAATAAGATGGTCTCGTTGTGCTCGGTCAGCCTGCCGAATATCGCCCATTCGGGACGGCCTTGGCCTTTCCTGTGCCAGGAGATTAACACACTGATGAGCAAGAAATTGTTCAAGGTGAACCAGTTCTACATAGGTATCCTTCTGACAGTCTTTCAAATGGCCAAGACCACATTGGGAGGAGTTCCCTTGATTGCTCACTACAGCCCAGGACTCTTTTTTTAGGTCTCTACGTGCCCGTCATAATCCAGTGTCGACTACCTCGGTATTAGGGGGTTGCAGCTTCCAGGGTCCAATGGGTTGATGTCGCAGCAGGTGTAGTCGAAGATACCATTCCAGAGATGTTTGGCCAGCTGAAAAGCCACCTTCTTCTGGGCCAGTGTCACCTCTTTGCCATGCCAAACATACACCTCACTACCAAAGTCCAACACCAAGACCTGGAACGCAGACCACGAGCCACAGTAAAACTTCAACAGATTAAAATGCTGACACTAAGTTTGGACATTTCAGTGAAAAGGAATGTCCGTGGTGGTTTTTGGGTTCACCAGTGCTGACCTCTTTGGATGACAGCAATGAGCAACGAGGGACCTTTCCCCATTCGTCATCGTCTGGCATCAGTTTGTCATCTATGAGGCGAAAGATGCAGTTGGTCTCCACGATGGCGTTCTCAAAGCGGTCGTCCTCCTCCGGTGGACCGGCAGCTAATCACCGAGACAGAAAGTGTGTCGAGCTTTTTTCCATTTGTAGCTAAAACCTTGCATGACTTCTTACGTCGGTAGGCACTCTGTCCCCCGAGGATGGTCCAAAACTCTTGTGAATCCGGACTCTGCACGTGGACTCCTTCCTCGATGGTCTGTACCTTGGTTGCTCTGCAGCCCAAGTCTTTCTGTGTTTGGATGAACGTGGCCAGATCCATAGCCTACAAAAAAAAGAAAACATCCATCAATTTTCTGTCGTAAAAATGAAGTACCGATAATCACGTATGAATAGACCTTGGCCCTCTCGATGACGTTGGAGAACTCTCCTATCCATACAAAGCAATGCTCGGGCGTCACCAGCAGGAAACAATCACCGCTGTTCAACGACGCCGCTCGAGGTTCGACTAGTCTGGTCTGAACGTGGCGACGACCTGCAAGAGAATTCCTCGAATGAGACAAGGGCCCGGGTGGGTATCTCGAGTGAAAACCCTTACGACCTTTAATGTGCAGCAGCATGAGGTTTTTGTATGGGATAGCGCTGTTGTTAGATGTGGGCGTCTCCGCGACGTTGACACTGCGTAAAGTCACTGTGCTGTAGTTCTCTTTACTGGACAGACCTGCCAGAGCCGCATCTGAATATTCTGAGCTTTTAATCACTGCAAGACAGAGGAAGACCAGTGTTGATTTGTTTTGGGTATCACCACAAAAGATCTCAGTGTCTTGTCTCACTCTTATCGGAGGACATCCTTTTGCTCTCCAGCTGAGCCACGTTGAGCCTCTGCTCAGTGTACTCGTGTTGTATATCCTGGCGGGCGGCCAGCATCTTGACCGGGTTGCGGGAGGCCTGCACGTTCCTGGATGGACGCACGGAGCGCTTGTGCCTGACCACGGCCGAGGTCAGTCTGCTGGAGCCCTGCCGTGAGCCGAAAATGGCGTCGAAGTCTTCGCTGAGCTCGATACGCGAAGGCACGTTTGGGAATTCGGCCACGCGACGGTAGAAGTTAGTAAAGATCTCGTCGTCCAGCTTCATCACCTCCTTAACCGTCTTCTCGGTGACTGTCAGGGTGCTCTCCTGGATTTCGGACACTGATGGACAGCACAAGTTGGAACATTAGAGACCGATAAAAATGACCTACCGTCAAACCACCTGTTTGGTTCATCGGAAAAATATCATAACTTTGCAGTACTGTCAACAAACAAATTACGAATATACTGTACCTTTACTGTTAAGGCGTCCCAAGAAGGTCTCCAACTTGTCCAGCTTTTTATCTGACTCCATGTCTTCTCTGGCTTCAATGTCTGGACAGATAGCATTCAAGGTCATCTTAGCAAACACACAACATTTTCCTGCATGGGAAAGATGCGGTACAAAATTCAAACGCACTCTCCTGAGGTTTCCCCACAACTGAGGAGCTGCTTTTAAGCTTGGTGGAGACGGGCGAAAGGATCGGCCCGATGACTGAGGAAGAGGCAGCCAGACCTGACAAAAATAACATATGACAGGGGGTAAAATAACCCTCGGAGGTGAGGTACAAAGTCTAGAAAAAACGACATCCAATAAATATTCTTCTGACCTTTCTTAACCATGCGAGCAGCCACCGTGTACTGGCCAGAATCGTTGGCCGCACCTTTGCCTTTGCCCTTCCAGGCGTCCTCTCGCATCGACATCATTTGCTTCCTCTCCTCGATGGTCATCTGGGCCTCCTTGTCTTCCTTTTGGACCGACTGAGCCTGAAACAAAAAATGTGATTTTGTCTGCAACGGTCATGTTTATCTTAGGTGGGATTTGTTTGGAATTGTTCTTCTAACAAAACCCAGACGAAAATGCCCTCAGAAGACCCAAGTGACATTTTATGTTAATCTCCAACCCTAACTCCACCAAATCTTACTTTGACACCTAACCATATATATGAGCCCAAAGTATAACCTAAAACAAACTTGAACAAATCTTACATTAACTCTTAAAAACAACCCTAACTCTCATCTTGAAACAAGTCGCCTCCCAGATAGGAGCAAGAGGACTGGCATCAAACCAAGTAGAAGATGCACGACAGCATATATTGTCTCCAGGATGTCCAAAAAAAAAAAAAAAAACTGACACACCAAGTATGGCTGCCCTGCTTACCTGAGCGTGATGGTCAATGTACCGACACTTTTGTCCGAGGGAGAAAGGAGGAGAAAAAGTGGAGGAGAAGACAGGCTCCTGAGGATGGAGAGGTGGGAGGATGAGTGGAAGGAAGAGGAAGGAGAGATGGAGGGAAAGGACGCATGACCATGCATGTTAGATTCATGAGCAATTTTTCTACTTTACTGCCGTTTTAATCCTATCAAACTACTAGAGGAAGCCGCGTTTAAGGTTTTGGAAAATAGCCATCTTCTGGCGTCTTTTCAGGTCTTGAGACTATGTTATGGGTCTCCAAATAACACAAAGGCCCGCAAAAACCCATACAAGTGCTGTTTCCCTCACACAGTCCTTCAAGACACAGCAAGCTCCGCCCCCTAACTCACTCACCCAATCACAAACAACAGTCAGACATCTTCCCTGCCTCACAGACAACAATCCGCGTATCACAACTGCAGTTGATGGATTGACTGAGTTCTAGTGTCTTTTTGGGCTACTTGAGGTTTTTCAAAATGGTGTTACCACTATTCTAGAAAGCCATGCCAGTGCTCCAAACAGCATGCAAAGGAGCTGCATTGAAACTGCAATTGTGATTGGATGACGCGGCACCCAGTTGATTGGCTGAGAGGCGGACCTTACCCACAGCTGATCTGACACTGCGGAGTGGTCATGGATGACCACTTCTTCCTCCTGTGGGGCGGTGCAGGGAGGACACAAAGGTGGTAAGAAAGGGGGTGATATTTGGGGATCTTGTCCATGGGGTTCATCATGTGACAAAATGAAAGAAGCAGGCATCATGTACCGTATTTTCCGGACTATAAGGCGCACCTAAAAACCTGAAATTTTCTCAGAAGCCAACAGTGCGCCTTATAGTCCGGTGCGCCTTATATATGGACCAAATTCCTAAATTTAAACTGGCCTGTAGCTTTGTGTCATGAAATCAATCATAAGTGGCCCGCTGAAGACTATGAATCATGAATCAAAAAAAGACTATGGATCATTATTTTGTGATTATAAACTAATTTGTTGCATCTGAAGTTGAAATAAAAAAGATAAAATGGAGAATGATTTGATTTGGATTAAAATTCTGACATGATGCATTAATGGTGCGCCTTATAGTCCAGTGCGCCTTATATAAGGACAAAGTTTAAAATTGGCCATTCATTGAAGGTGCGCCTTATAGTCCAGTGCGCCTTATAGTTCGGAAAATACGGTAATCGTTTATGTGGTAAATGTCTTTGTTGTCCATTCTGCACCTCCTTCTGATGCGTCGGCTCCTCCTCTTGGCGCTGGGGTACCTCGGTGGACACCACCTTTGCCACTTCCTGTTTCTTGTTGATCCGGTTCCTCCAGTCTTCCTCCCCGCTCTTCTTCAGCAGGGCCACTCTGACACAAATGCACAAACACTATTGAAATATACAATTTAAAAGTGTTAACTCTCAAAGGCTGTTACAGTCTTTTGGTATTCTGCCTTGCTCTCCACCGGACTACTCCAACTACTACTCTTGTAGTTCATGAAAAGGCAATCACTCAAGGGTGATAATTCAGGTCACATCAAGCTCGAGTGAACTCGAGAAGCGGATCGAATAGAAAGTGTGTCATCACTTCTCCCGAGTGAGTGCGGGTTCATAAAAGCGAATGGCGCTCATGTGTCCAATTCAGTCAACGGACGTTTACCCTGACCCAAAATAAACCCAAACCTGAACCTTAACACCAGGAGAAAACATCCAACCCTTAGCCTTCCCTTTTAACTTTAGAATGGTAATTTTGACCTACATTATCTGGCATCCTCACCTCTCCTTGATGGACATCTGTTTGCTGGACATGCCGTAAGGCAGCTGCTCCGCGGAACCCGTGGGGGACAGCGGATCGATCAAATGGACGCTGAATTTGTTGTAGTCGTCACTGTGCTCTAGCGGCAGTGACTGAGACTTGGGCAGAGGTTGTAGGAAGCCCTGAGGTTTTGGCGGCGTCGGAGGAGGCACCTGGACTTTGGGCAGAGCTTGAAGGTCTGGTTGAATAGAAGGCTTGGAGAGGAGTTCCTGAGTTGTGGCCTGGTTTTGCTGGGGCTGAGTGAATAGTTTGGGATACGTTGGCGGGGACTGAGATGGCTGGATGGAGAATTGGTGCTTTGGTGACTCTGTGTGGGTCTGCAGCAGGAAGGTTTTGGGTGGAGTTAGGGGAGGCTGAATCAGAGGATGGCTCTGCTGGATGCTTGACGTTTGAGATGTTGTCGTGGAGGACACTTTGGTTATCAAAGGTCTCAGTGGCACTGTGCGATCCTGCCGGTCTGAAAGGGTAATACACAAAATATGTGTCAGAACTTGTAATACCACTTCCAACACTCTAATCCCTAAAACTAAAGCCACGGGATACCCAAGACATTTGGCTAGTTAATGTCAGGACACATTCAGACAAAGAACTGTCTGACACACATTGCTACACAACCCGAATGCTCAAAGCCAAAATGTTGCCATCTCGTAAGTCCTGATCTGCCTTGGCAGAGGTTACTCTGACCCAGTAACACCTATTCAAGTGACCCTGCTAATAATACCCATATCATCAAACACAGTCAAGATTTCTTTTGTTCTTTCATAACCAGTTAGCGTAATCCGACTGACCGCGACTCAAGCAGAAAGCGTGTTGCCAGCTCTATCTATCCATCCATCCATCCATCTCTTTGGGGACAAAAGAACCCATGCGGAATGTTAATGAGATGCGTCCCAAATTTGTACGAATGCCCCTTCTTCGTGTACTTAGCAGGCAATGATGTGTGGAAGCACGATGAGGATAATGAGGAGAGTCCACCGCCCTTTCCCCGCTTTCCCTTTTGTTCACACATTGCACTCGTCTCCTACCTGAGAATCGTTCTGGGCTGCCGCCGTCTCCTCCTGCCTCTTCTCCCAGGGGGCGGCTTCCTCCACCTCCACGTCCTTCCTCCGCGTTTTTCTCCCGGGTATCGCCGAGGGCTCTTGAGCTGGCATGCGCCTCCTCCTTGTCAGTCTCCTCCGCCTCTGCCTGATGCCGGCGAAGAGTGCCGGAAGAAGGAGTGGGAGAGGGAAGACCCCCCGGTTTTTGTTCAGAGCTATGGGGGAGGAGCTTGGGGTGGCCTGGGTCTCCCACGCTCTGGGTCATAGAGAGGTACCGCAATGCCCTCTCCTGGTGGTCAGACGTGGTGGGAGGGGGCTGTTGTTGGGTGAGAGAACTCCCCTCACAAGCGATGCTACTGCTGCTGCATGCAGGCGTCACGGTTACCGTGGTGATGGAGGCATGGGAGGGGGAAGCTGCCACAGAGCGGAGCAGGGAGGCGGGGAGGGGCTCTAGTTTGACTTGACTGCTGTGTTTTAACTATAGAGCAAAGAAAAAAATAGTAATCAGACATCCCCTGCCACCAACATGTTTTTCGCACCTCATGCTTGTTATGCTAAACTAGCAACTAACAGAAGCAGTTGACGTGAACAAACTTTCCAACAGCAAGTCACATGACTGCTGTATGCCAATTACTATGTACATCCACTCGTTTGGGATAACGAGTCTATGTAGGCGGAGCCAAATGGAGACGGCTTTTAATAAGCTCATTCAAGTGCATCCAATCAGCTTTCTGGACCTTACATGTTCTTCCTGCTTGGACTCGATATGCTTGACTGAGGAGCCAACAGGAGGCTTAGGCACCTGTGAGGACATCAGCTGCTTATTTGTGGAATGAACATAGTCTTATAGTTAAGGATATTAGGTTTTGGATGAAATTTTACCATGAATCTAAAATGTATGGTAACCTTGGGTGAATTTCATTTGACCATACGCATAAACCTTTAAAGTACCTTCTCCACTTCGCCCTGGGTGATGGGCTGTGTCTGAAAGCGGGCGAGAGCACGACGCTGACTTTTCGGCGCCGCTTCATCCGCTGGATGGGCGAGCCGGTTGAAGAGGGCCATCTTCTCAGCCAAACTGAGCGTGGATAGGTCGTCCCCCTCCACTTCGGGGGGATCCTCGTCCTGCCTCTCCTGGATCTTCTCGGGGACTGGAGCTGCTTGGATACTGAGACCAGGGTACAGGTGTTAAGGCAAGGCAGGGTTCAAATTAAGGTTTTGAACATTGGTTACATATTTGGGTTTTAAATACAAATACTGAAAGTCCCGGTTTGCTGCTTATGATTCACGTCATATAAAGTTGCACAAGTCACTTGTTAAGTGTGTGAAATGGCTCGTGGAGGGTTTGCGCTTGTTTGTTTCTGGTGCCCAACATCTGACATCTGGACCTTAGAAGAATGTGAGGAATGCAGCAAGAGGGAATGCTGGGGTTCATCACTAGTGAGTAATTGTGTAAACAGCAACTTCCATCCCCTATAAGGTGCTCGCTCATGAGGGTAGGACGGCACATCAGTATCGCTATTCCCAAAGGATGAGAGAGTAAAAGCTGCGTACATTCTTCATCACGTGGTAATATTTTTCATAGTACAGTAATAAATCCTGGAAAAGACTTGTCTGTGTTGTTAGGATTTGAAATGTAGGTTTGAGGTGAAGGCGAATTGTTCTAAATTCCTTTTCAAGCTTCGATCATTTTTTAAATTTCGGGTTCAGGCCAGGGTCAGGTTTTTCAAAAAGATTTCAGGCTTCAAACAAGATTGATAGTTTTGAGTTAAATTAGGGTTTGAAATGAGCATTTCAAGCCTCATTCCAAATTATAAATACCGTATTAGATGCGCCTTATAGTCCGGAAAATACGGTAGTTGTTTAAGACAGCCCACGTGCTGCTTGCCAAGTCAAATTAGTATATCTGACATATAACTGCCAGTTCATTTGCATTTCCATTGCATCTTACTCATTGTGTTGTGTTACCTGATGGTGGTCACGGTGGTACTGACGACAGGTGAACTGGTGGTGCTGGTGCTGGTGCTGGTGCTGGCGCTGGTGCTGGTGCTGGTGCTGGTGTGGCTTTCCACAGTGTGTGATGATGTGGAAGGCTCACTTTTAAAATGGTGAAAAGAAACTTAAATGAACCTTCTTCTGAGAATCAGGATGGTCAAAAATAATAGTAAAAACTCATCCAAAAAATATAATATATATTCAAGGGGGAAAAAAAGTACACTGGTTCCTGGATTTTGAAGTGTTTGTACCTGCAAGCATCGACCACTTCCTTGCTGCTGACGGGCTGAGTTTGTGAGCGGTCCTGGGCCCTCCGCAGACGACGTTCCACGGCCGCGTTTCGAGATCGAGGCTTGGGAACGCCGCCCTCCGAAGTTTTCTCCAACTCCTGAAGAGACAAAATGTTGACTTTCAGACGCAACTTGACCTGAAGATGTGTGCGTGCGGGTTTAAGTCACTTACCCTGAAAAGAGACCTCTTGGCCGCCACACTCATCTTAGCTCGCTCGTCCAGTTTTTCTTCATCAACTACAAAGTCCAAAAAATGGCCTTAGGTTTTCAATTTCAAATTTGTAGCATGTGCAGGTCAGATGAGTGATCACCTTCGACATCTTGAAGCTGTGCTGGACTGAGGTGGGACCTGTGTCACCAAACATTTCAATATCCAATTAGGATTTCAACGCCATCGAATATTCGGTGACTACGTCCTTTCTCGCACCTGTCAGTCTCCAGACGTTCCGCAGACGTGATGGGCTGAGTCCGACTCCTTTCGGACGTGCGGCCGTCCCCCGGCGTGATGTAGCGGCGAGGCCTCCGAGCTGTTTTGTCTCCCCGGGAATCCACGCCACTCGCCGTGGGCTCGGATTCCATCACTGAGGCCTGGTTGCTCTCGCTTTGATTAACAAAGAATGAGAGAGAGTCCAAGTTCAGGTGAGGGTGCAAATGTACCAATCACGGGTACCAGTTAGCCACACCTAGCATGCAGTGGTGGAGGATCAAAACTTTGCGTAATCTTTTTGACAGATAATCTCACTTGTTGCCAAGGAGAATTTGACATTGTTAGCATTTTAAGCCTGGGGTGAGACTTCAAACACGTCAGGTTAGTGTGTGAAACGAGGGCTTCGAGTCTGGGTTAGGCTTTCAAAGAAGGATCAGGTTTTCAAATGAAAGTTCCAAGACAGGGTTAGGGTTTGAGGTTAGGGTTTCAAATTACGATCATCACATTGCCACTAGGGTTAGGGTTTGTCTCCTTTGTTCGTTGGTTTATTTGTCCGTGTAAATACAGTGACAGAAGCTCCATTTCAAAAGTTTTTATCCAGGTTTGAAATTCAGTTGAATGTTAAAGCGCTTCTCGATGAAACCATGTTGTCATTTGTTGAGTTTAAGCAGGAGGCCTTGGGTCTCCTATTAGCATCCCAAATGTTAGCCTAGGTGGAGGTCTGCACTGCTCTCGTTTGATATGCTGTGGGTTTTAGTAGCATCCCATTGCAGAGTTAGCCATGCGAAGGAACACGAAAAGAGCCCATGCTGGCGGACCTACAAGTCAAGCTTCCTGTTGGCATTCTCCAGGTAAGAGTGTCGCAGCTGGGCTACCGACACCCGGGTGTCCAAGGTTCCCGTTTCACCATTGGCCACCCCTGATGGAGGCACAGGCTTGGAGGAGGTCTCGTGGGTGGCGCGAGACCTCTCCCTTCGGAGCAAGACAGAAGGTTGGCTGATTCCGATGTCTGACATGGAGCGGGTTCGCGTCTTAGGTTTAGGCCCTCCACCTGCCTCTGTGCTTCTGTGCTTGGCCTGAGGTAAAGAAGAACCTTTCTGAAGATAAACAGCCGAGTCGCTCCTCTGCAATTCTTGCTGCCTTTGAGGGTCTGAGACTTCACATTGTCGAGCCTCGTCAACTCTCTTCAAATGAGCTTCTATTCTTGTCTGGTGTTCCCCTTTGGGCTCCTGAGGCTTTCTCGAGGAATTGTACTGATGCTGTCTTTGAAGATCTTCCTCAACTTCCCTTCTGTTTTCTGTCGGAAGCACGAGTGACTCTGGATGGGTGACGGTTTTCGAGGCATTCTCCGTGTACACGGGTCTTAACACTCTGTCCTCACGAGTCTCATGACCCAAGTGACGGTGCCTCACTCGCTCTCGGCTTTTTTCTGTGTTCCTCTCTCGCCTTCGCTCTCTGGGTGAATACCAGTCCTCCTCGACTTCCCGACTCTCTATCCTTTGTTCTGGACTGTTAGTTTCCCAATCCACATGTTTACTGGGATGTCTGTTAAAATCATCCGCAGTCTTTTCTCTCTTGCGGATCTCGGACGGCAAAACCGCTTTCCGGCTCTTCAACAGACCTTCGGTTTGGACTTCTTCTTTGGAGGCTTGTCCGATCTCCAACCTTGCTTCCAGCCTTGCCTCGAGCCTTGCCTCCTTGTGAGCTGTGTAGATTTGGTCAGAGCTCACTCGTCTTCGTGGTTGAATCTCTGGGGGACTGTAGAGTTTGCTGGTGGGCACAGGTAGGTTTTGATGGTCAATGGTAGGCTGGTACTCTTGAGCAGACTGAGGGTGACTTGGCCAAGGTTGCGAAACAGTTTTATGTTGGCTGTGTTCCAAGCCGAGTCGGAGTGGGTTCTCCTGAGTCCGGTGTCTGGTACTGTGGTGTCTGTCTGTGCTCCACTCAGGAAGCCTCTGTGTACTGCCTCTGATTCTTAGGGAAAGGAATGTACAAGGGCCATCAGTAAGTAAAAAAAAAACAGCCTCAGAAATATTCAGCCAGTCAGATGATTAAATTCGGGTGTAAGGTAGGTAAACTGATTTTTGACACACCAGATTTCCATTGGTGGATTAATCTGACACACATGCTACCTATGGCAAATAAATCTTCAAGGTAAGGACTGTTAGGAGCGAGTGAGTCGCAGTATCCACATTGTCTGAGGTGATTATGTACGGTACAACCGGTAAAAGTTAATTAAGAAATGTCTTCATCCTGATACTTCATACCTTGGCAGCCAACTGACGAGTGTCTTTGCATCGGCCTTTGTGTCTGTGTCAAGAGACCAGTCGCTCAAGGCTACGGATAATGTCGAACTGTCACGGATGCTTCTTGCCAGGATAGTCAACTGTTGTGTCAGGCTAGTGACCTCTTCTTGTTAAATTCCGTGACAATCAGAAGATTAACAAAGGTGGTATGGGAGCCCAGGAAAGGGGTGTGGAGTTTATCATGCGAGGATTCAGTACAAATAGTTGATGTTGATGATCTCAAAACAAACACAATATCTTGATTGCGGTCTTTGCAATTATGTTCTATTGTTCCGTATATGATAAGCCAAGTTTGCAGTAGCTCTGTTCAAAAGACTACCATATCAAACCTCAATGGAAGGTTTTGAAACTTGGTTCATCCAAATACCCAAGCAAGAGGAAAGAGACCTCAGCCTTGAAACCAGAGCAGAATGAAGGAGACATTTCATGAACTCACCCCTGCCTGTTGAGGATGCTCTGTGCCTGGTGCTCAATGAACAAATCCCCAGGTGAGATACCGTAACGGGTTGATGGCAGTGAGGCCCGACGAGCAGTGCGAGGTGAGCTGGGCACGGCTGCCAAGCTGTAGTCGTTGCTTGAATTTGGACTCTGCTTTGGATGCGTTGGATCTATATGGGGGTGGTGAGTAGGATTTTGCTGCTGCTGCTGCTGATGATGATGTTGGGGTATAGACACGAGGTGCTCCTGGGCCCTGCTTTGAGATATGCATTCTTGAGCGCCACCTCTCCGGTAGTTCTCCATGTTCATGACTCTTTCCTGCTCTGCGAATCTGCTTCCTTGCGTAGGAGCTGGAGCTTGGTTCGTGTTGACTGGGCCTGGTGGAATTACAGGTGCAAGGTCTGGATGAGTCCTCATGTAAACCCTACCCACACCAGAGCGGTATGGGCCACCGGTTTCATTATGTATCGGTTCTGTTTGACGTCTATCTCGTCTTCCAGCTGAGTGTCTGTCCGCAGCGGAATCTTGGTCGAGTCGTGCACGGAAGCGTGACGCGTAGTTAATGTCCGCTTCCTGGTTTAGGGGGATGCCGTACCGCTCCGACAACTGCCGCCGTCTCTCGGCTTTGTAGCGGGCAATGCGCTCGGCCTTGGAACTCAAATTGGCCGGGTCCGAGGGTGGGGACGCGGGTGTCGTTGATGTAGATAACGTCACAGGGTCGACGTAGACCAACATCGGCTCTGTGCGGCTGACTCCTTGTCTAGACTGGCGCTGCGGGGATGTCACCGGGGTTTGGGGTGCGTCCAGCTCCTCTTGACTGAAATGCCTCACTGCATACGAGAGTAAGCGAAGACACCGTGATTTTTCAGTTAATCAAGTCCAGCAAAGTCCCGCATCAGCTCACCCATCACACAAGGCTCGCATGTATCCGAGGCCCTGGTGTATCGTGGTGGGTCGTCTTCCAGCATCCTGTTGGCAACCAAGCCGCCAGGCAGCAGGACTGGCGGAGGGTCACTTTCAATCCCTTCTAGACGCCGGGCGATCCTCTCCTTCCTGAAATAAAAGGCAAAGTCTGGCTTAAATATCGTACACACATACAACGTAACCCTAACCCTAACCCTAACCCTTCCTTAATACTGTAAAGTTAACAAAGGCCCAATACCTGTTCATCTGGAAATCTGCTGGATGAGCTCCCTCAAAGTATTTCTTCAATTCTGAAACTGAATGTTAAAACTGTTTTAAAAAAATGGATGACAATAAAAAACAGCCATAGAGATTAAGATACCAATTCGCACCCTTGGGAAGAACCACCAGGAGTTTGGCATCGGTATCTGAAACGCTCTTGACCAGGGCGGCCTTGTCATGCAGGGAGAAATCACTTTGAAAACTAAACGTGAGAATACGAAAAGAAAAAACGGAGCTGAAAAAAACCCTTCAACACCTGATTAGCATCTCAAAGGGTTTATGGTAAATGACTGTTGACCGGATTATCTTTAAAGGGTGACACAAGGTGAAAGTGTCATTTAATGCTGGCCAGCTGTAAAGCTGCTGATATTCTGTCTTGATGACCAAGCACGAAAAAATTATATTACCCAGAAAATAATGTCATGATATAATTGACTTGTTAAACATGAGGAGCACATTTTTCTTCTCTTCCCCTCGCTACCATTTCTTACCTTAAGGCTTCTGTTGGCAATGATGTTGAGGTACAAAGTTTGCCCACAGCTTCTGATCCAAATCCTGCCAAGACACAACACTCAGTCAAGACCATAAAATAGTACTAGTGTTTGAAATTGGTCAAGTTGGTGGTGCCTAGGATGTTTAAAATGCTTTCCCCTACTGTTCCTAACATTTTTTTTTTAATTACACTCACAATGAACCCATGTTTGGATGAACTCATACAACACGTACTAAAATGACTTGATTCCCAGGCTCTGTTGATTCAATATTACATATTGCAACATTTACATTGAAAACTTTTATAACACAAGAATCAATTGGTTTATTTTAGGGTAGCATGTCACACTACGTGCAGTCCATAGCAACTCCCCCAATGAGCAAAACAGTCTAAAGTTGTTTCCCTTTTCGTCACAGACAGATTTAGTTACCACTCCAGACATCACTAGAACAAATCTGGGTCTATTTCTTGGCCTCGCTGAACCTTTAGTAGGTGACAAGCAGATTAAAAAAATGACATGATCCCTGGCTGTCAAAACCAATCATGTGTACTAAGCTTTTCGCAAGACTTGTGCAATGTGTGTGTGATCCGTTCGGAAAGCCCCATGCCCGTTGAGTCAGTTCAGTTTTCCTCTGAAACGCTCGCTCGCTGCCAACCAGCCGAGGAAGCTCAAAGCCGCCAGAAAACAGCTTAGCAGGCGCCAACTTGGGTTTTCGCTGTATCTATATTTTCCGCTAAAGCTAATTTGGGTCGCGAAGCGAGGACAAAGGAAAACAAGAGACTTGGTCACCTGAAATCAAAGCACAGGAAGGAGGTGTAAAAAACAAACCAAAAGTTAAACCAACGTACTGAACCCCGATATGATAAAACATTGTGATCCAGTTTGAATCAGTCGTGATGCTTTTGTAGGTCCTAAAGGACTCATCAACTGGAGACACCTGGCCATCACACCAAGCCTGGAGTTTGGGGCAGGCCAGACATTTTGTACAAATATCAAAATCTGACCAAAAGCAGAAAACAGGACAACTGCCACCAGACCTTACCTGTGCTGCAATACTGCACATGGTTGACATGGTAACCAGATATCCAAGGGTTTCGAAACATGTTTAGCAGCGGACAGCGAGAGACGAGCGGACGCTAACCGACACCCGAGGGGTCACAGCACCACCCGCCAACAACACCGCCCGGCCTGGAGGACTGGTCGCAATGTCACCAGAGTCGGAGAACGACAGCGCAGCGGGGCGCCAAAGCTGCTCAGCGGCCTAATCAGATTACAGTCAGAAATTAGCCGCGATGATCAAAACAGCGAGACAGGGGATTGGAGCAATGTGCCAGCGAGGGTGGGGGGTGGGTGTACGTATGTTGCTTCCCAGGCCACCAACTGAAGGTGAAGCTTCATCCATATCAATTAGCTTTAGCAGGCTAACACATTTGTGCTGTAATCTTGTGTGATAAGAGGTGTCAATTTCCAGGCTGTCACTCATTTATGTTTTTCTGATTTCTAGAATTATACTTTCTGAGTCGTGGTTCTGAAAAATCGAACAGCCAGCTTTTCTGAATGCAACCTAACAATTTTGTCTCAAGAGTTGTATTGCTAACGCCAACTCAACTTTATTTATAAAACAACCACATGTGCATACAAAGGGTTCAAATAAAAAATAAGACATATGAAAACAAATGTAGTTTAAATATAAAATGATTCATTTTGCATTCAGTCGATGCAAAACATTTATGCACAATGTGCATGTGCTGAAGTCCAAAAAGTAGACTGGTGTCAAATCACACTGTTGACTCTGATGCTTTTTCTCACCCTTTCACGCAGGCAACACGCTCGCTCGCACACTCGCACGCACGCACACACTTGTCCCAGACGGCTGTCCCCTAATAAGGCAACATGTGTTGTGAGTGGCTGCTGCGAAGTCACCCTGTCCGCCAGCACAGGCTTGTATTTACAAGACGGCAGCCTGCCTTGTTGTGTCAAAACCTCCATCTCGCTCTTTCAATGTTGTTGTTGAGTGTGGATCTGGGATTACGCAGCCCACATTATTATTTTATTGCAATAATCGCAACGCCGTGTTGTCGTTCCAGGTAAAGTATCAGTTATTTCATCATCACCATGTTGGAGGCCAGATGCGCTGTCCAAAGGGCCTGACAGTCCTCACTCAGGGTATACAAAAAATTATGTCATAATTCCATCCATTCTCAACATGGCTTATCCTGTTTAGGGTCACGGGGGATGCTAGCCCCTATCCCAGCTCACAATGGGTGGACTACACCCTGAACTGGCCGCCAGCCATTCGCAGGACACACAGAGATAAACAACCAATCACATCCACATTGTCAGTGAGTAGGAACTCAGCCCATGCTGCCCGGACGCAAGTCAGGCGAGACAAAACGAATTTCATAATTCATAACGGCTGAAGTCTTTTGAGTAAAGTTCCACATTAAATTACTAACCTGCAAACTGCTAAGAGGACATTTGAAAATTTCTAGTCAATGAAATATTTTCAATATGGACAAATTACATGCAAAATATATGCTCTTTAAGATTTTTTTTTCTCCCATCCAAACTACCATTCAAGGATGGCACAAAACTGCTGAACATAAAAAAAAAGTAGGTGCAAGAACTGGTTTTTTTTTTGCATTATTTCTCAAAAATAAACACTCAAACTTGTATAATTACTGAGATACTATTTTTATCCATATGATTCCAAATCTCCTCACAAGTAGCTTTTAGTGTGTCTGTGGCAATGTGGTCATGTGTGTCCTGATGGGCAGAGCAGGTGCTGTTGCCATCCTGCCCGCCACGCGGCACACAACTTTCACCACAAACAACACACTGTCGGACAAGGTGGCGAGCCAACAGCTGTGTGAGAACCACACGTGACATGCTCATGTCACGATATCATGATATGTCATGATATGGTGATGTCACTTGTTCAATTGCATTACACTTGGCAGAAAAAGTTCCGAAACAGACATTTGCAGAATTGAGTTGTATATTTTATGTATATATTTGCAGTATGCAAAATGTTATTGGCCATAGTAAATACGTGCATGAAATAAAAGTAGATATGAGATAGGACATGAAAGCAAAGCTATAGCAAAGAAAATTGCAATAAACTCAATATTTTTTTTTTTTTTTAATTTAGACTTGGTCTTGTTTAATTAGGAGTGTGATGGACAATTTTAGTTATGTCTGAATGTTATTTCATGAAACCCTGAATGTGCATAGTATGGTAAACAATGACACATCTGAGAACCCTCAATAATGTTGTATGTCACCCTGGCCGAGCCAATGAAAAAAAAAGTCTAGCAACACCCCTGTCTGTAAAGTTGGAGAAAAGTTGTGCATAAGTGAGTAAAACATCTCCCACATCCCAATTGCTTCTGATAGCAGCTTTTGTCTTTAAATGTCATGAGAGGGAAGGATCACCCGGCTGGTGCTGTACTCACATGAATCTCCTGCAGGACAAGTCCAGGGCTTGCTGATTCCCCTTCAGGTGCAAACTGCCGATGAGAGCAGGTGAAAAAGAATCAACATACGCAGAAAAATGTAGTGTCTTGGCTTTGTGCTGTCTGAAGAAATAAATCCATAAAGTCCACACTTGAAGTTGGGCAATATTCACCCAGGAGCGAGTGGAAGAGGTGACCCACCGGCAGGGAGGGTTGCTGCGTCGTGCTGGGTAACCCTACCTCGGGGCCCACCATGTATGGGCTCAAACCTGGATCGGCGTCTGCCATAAATAGCCGGGAGGAGCCCGGTGAGACCCCCGTCCAATCGGCTGCTGGGCCGCCTGAGGGTCCCCACACCCCCCAGGGGCAGGCCCAGAACCGGGGGGTAAACGCACATGACAGGAGGGATTAAAGTCAAATCTGAAACACATTGTTGGGATTGCAACAGCAGGGGAGTCAGAAGTGGGATTAAAGACAGACTCAGTGATTGTAAACAGGCACATTATGATACCAGAAGGTTGCTTAAAGATGAAGCAACATCTGAGTGCATTTGCTAATTGAATTGTTTGCTGTAAATAGTCCAATTTGGTGAGCTTTCTGTTCGTCCTTTACTGCCCTCTAACGGTGATACACTGCTTAGCCATAAATGTACACAAAACAGAGATCATTTGAAAATGGAAGGCCAGGATTTATGTGTAGGAATAGTGTTGCTTTCCTATAAATGATTAGCATTGGTTATTAATAAATCTACAATAGTAAATGTAATTTGAGCTCATTTGTTATTTCAGCAACGTGTGTCAAACTGGTCGCCCTAAATTGGCATTAATCAGTACACAAGATTGAGCTGTCAGTTTCAAAAATTGAATGATTCATTAGTTGATGAATTTCATGTTTCATATCATGATTTATATAGACGTACAGTAGCTTAAAATGACCAAAACATCTTCAAAAGAAAATGAATTATTACATGCATAAAATGTATTCAATTCAATCTGAAATCAGTGCAGGAAGGGCGCCATCTTAACGGGCTTCTTGAAAGGCAATGAGAGACAATGGCTGCTCTCCAACCAAGTGTACCCGCCAACTCACTTACGCTGCCGGAAAAATGGGCCAACTTGTCCAACACTTTGATGGCACACAAGTGGAGAGCAGCGGGATGCCGTCATCTGACTGGACCTGGCTGGACTGCACAGACCTGCTAATTAGTCTAATGTGGCGGACAAAAGTGTCAACAAAGAGTCAAAAAGGGAGAGAATTCCTCTGAGAGTTCAGCTTGTATGGAAACAGAACCAGAATCAGATCATTGGTGAATTAGAATTGTTTTCTTTAGCGAAAAGCCATGTTTGTTTCATAAAAAATATGAACAAATAAAAAATATATATTAGTACAAGTTGGTATTTTACAGAAAACGTTTTGAATTTTTTTTTTTTTTATTAATTTACGTGAAAAAGTAGCACATTTTTGTTTTTCTTTTAATACTATTTAAAAGTATTTCAGGGAAAAAATGGTTAGACAAATGTTAATTTGAAGAAAAATTTGCATTATTTTGTTACCATTTTTAGAACATTCTTGAAGTTGTAGATGTTCTTTGATGTAGTGTATTCTGGCCTGTTAGTTGACGTCAAAGCCCAATTGATGAGAAAAGAGGCGGTTTCATGCAAAGAGTTTATTTCCGAATGGGACTGCAGTATCATACAACAGTAGCACAATCATAATGACTCTATGGATTCTCCTGCTATACGTATAGATACACAGATCAAAGGCATGTCGAAAGAAAACAATGAATGACTTTTCTTCCACTTTTTTTTTTTTAATTGAATCTAAAAATAGCTTTTAAATACTTGGCATAGTCTCGTAAATTAACCTACGAAACAGACACACGTTTTGTCCGTCGTCGCTGTTATTCTAAATTGTTTTTTTTTTGTTTTTTTATAATTATTTTAACTGCCGAGAGAGTACCAAATGCAAATATAATTTACGAAAAAAAGCATTTTTTTTTTGCCCCCTTGTCCCTCTCACTTGCACTCCATGCAAGGAAGAAAAAAAGATGTAGAAAAAAGCACTTAAATCTCTTATGAAAATAGAAAATATTACAAGTGTGCATAATCACTGCTCACGTTGCACATCAACCTGTCATAGAAAAAAAAAAAAAAGTCCAACGAGACTCTTTTATTATATTGACTTTCAAGAGTTGGCGCTCACATGCCAATCGCAAGGGTTGTTTCTGGATGATCGGGGCTAGTTTGCGTACCTTTCGAAAAAAAACGCGCAAAAAAACGCAAACTATGCTCGTTCTGCTACAGCGCCCCCGGTTGGAGGGCTCATCGCTGACAAGTAAAACTGCTAAATGACCTGTGACTAAAGTGTTGCGTAGACTTGGAGAATATATTTGGCTGCAAAGTGATGCGATGTTATAATTACAAAGGAATATTTGGGCCACACTAATAAAGGCTAGAAAAAATTGCAACGGAAAAAAAAACATGAGCAAACCGGTATACATTGAAAACAATGCTAAAATGTTTTGTATTTTTAAGAAAAAAATCATATATTTGCAGGAAAACTTTGCTTATTTTCAACAGAAAACGAAAATATTTTCAAGAAAAGAAGGCGGCCATCTTTTGTTTTTCTCCTTTTGATTCATTTTTTTAAAGCAGTTAAATATTTTTGGGAAAACAAACGTTGAAATCTTGCGAGAAACAAAACAGTATACGTTCAGATACAAATGGACAATTTCAAGAAATGTCATGTTTAAAACAAAACCAATTTTCCCCAAAAAATTCCTTTTGTTCTCAAATAATTATGACTTCAATCGAAAAAAAAAATGCTTTTCTATGTGGCCCTAATACTTCTTTGTATGTTTTAGTAAGGCAACATCAAAATTTACAAGAAATGCTGAGACACAACTGCTAAAATGCTACAAGTGTAAAAAGGCTACATAACAATTATGTTACTTCATGACAAATACTTCGCACACATCCGTTGTTGTTTTGTTACAATGCAATGCTGGTCAATGCAAAAACACACACACAACTTCTCAAAGACATTTTTACTACTACTGCTATTTTTGCAAACTTTTTTTTTCCATTATTGTCTATTTAAAAAGTCTTATCTAAAAACCCTGTATGTATTGAAAAATTCCAAGATATTTTTGAGCATTTGCATTTTAGCTGCAGCATTGCATTGTAGCGTTTAAGTACAACTACCAAAGGATTGCGATTCACCCCTGGAAATGATTTGTGAATGCTGAGAGCAAAGCAGCAATAATGATATTAAAAGTGATTTTAAAACATTTTTATGAGCAAAACAACCCAAGTGAATTGATGTTGTGTTTTGGGAGACGTACTTGTATTTTAATGGACACATTAGCATTGTGGTGTATGCTAGCTTCTGGAAACGAATGTTTTGTTTTTTTCATGGGATCAACAACAGAAGAGCCGGCCGGGCGGGCGAGTGTAAGCTGGAAGACGAGACGACAACGCGACGCACGAAACACGGCGCAGACGACGCGACAAAACGCCACAAATAAACTTTTCCATTGGCACGCTCTAGAAAATTAGGAACGCTCTTCGTATGATTATTATAATCTACACACACACACGTGGTGAAATAAAACTTTATGGTGAAAATACAAAATACCTCTTAAAATATTTAAAATATACTTTATATATATTTATTTTTTGTACATTATGCAAACAGATTAAAAAGCCGATGATCGTAAAAATAAATACTCAGTGAAATGTATGATGATGCAATGCTTAACAAATGTATTAGACCACCGCCAAATTAACGGCAACCGAGCCAGTTATCCTTTACAACGTGAAATTTAATCGTATGTCCTGAGTGGACCCACTCAAAACGTCTTAGGACACCATGTCTGAAAAGTCTGTAATTTTGGTTTAAAATGGCTATTGTAGGGTCATTTCAGTTTGGCAATAGCGCCTAGAAACTCAGTCCCTAAAAACAGTTTCCCTTAGCAACATAAAATCGTTTAGACCCGCAAAAACCTCTCAAGAAGCCATGTCGGAAAATACTCCTAATGTCGGCCATTTTGTTTTGAAGCAATGCATGGCATTTCCAGCGTTCCTTAAAAACAAATTTCATCTACTGATTTTGTCTTGCTACCAAATTGGAATCTTTCTATATCTATCTTTATGAGACAGATAGAGCAGAGCCAAAATTGCCAAGAATTGAATCTTCATAATTGACCGCAAGCCAAGTTTGATGACTTGTGATGAAACATAAAAATCCCCAACTCCCATCCAATAGGTGGCGGTGGTCAAATAAACACGTCAAGCACTGTACATACGTAGAGCTATATGATGACCTAAAGCAGCAGCCCAAATACCCTGACACCATGTCCCTGTAGAATGATCACAAGACGACGCTTCCGACAGGGAGCTCCATGACACCGCTCAGCTTATTTGTACAACAATATTGCTCTATCTCGCCTCTTTTTTAAAAAATGTGTTCTGTTCTATTTGTTTCTCATTGTTGTGATAGAGTTGCTGTCAATCTTTATTGCTTCCTGAAAGTACCTGCGCGGCGGGAGCTGCACTATCGGGTCAGACGTCACCTGAAAGCAAAGCAACCGGCGCGCTATGGACTGAGCGGGCGATCGTGTGATTAGCTTAGCAACTGGAGGGTAGAGGATCGAAGGAGGGGACAATGTCGCCGAGTTAAAGAAAGGCCGAACCATGTCGGGAAATCAAAAACAGTTCTCGAGCCAAACACAGTCGCGATGAGCGGTGCCACCACCGTAGCAGTCGCGACTTTATTTTGGTACAGCAAATAATAACAAAACCCTCAAATTAACGCTTACATTCATAATGCGCAGATTCTCGAGTGTATTCGTATGCATGGATGAGTTGCATAATGTCTGCCAATGAGAAAAGCATCGGGAGAAGACTGGGGCGTGGACGAAGGAAGGCGCTCGTTTTGGGGAGGTAGGGTTGGGTGGAGCGGGGCGGGGTGGGGCGGGGCACCTCCCTTTTGGCAGTGGAACAGCACTCTTAGAAGTCAAGCCGAGGGTGAGGGTGTTTACACAATGCTCTCGTCGGACAAGAAGGCCATTTCAGTGTCAAGAGATGAAGATGAAGGCATTCTAAGTTAGGCAGCCAGTTCACAGTGTTGTGTGGAGCGCTAAAACCTCGAGATGGGGAAACGATGGACGCCGTCTTTTTCCATACCATCGCTGCCGTCTTCAGCTGTCACAGCGTTCTGCCACGTAAAAAGAGGAGTCGTTACTCCAACGGACTCCCTGAACATCTAAAGTTCTAGAGCAAACCAACCTTCAGCGTTATTTTGAGGTCAATTCATTTAACAATCTGAACGAATCAATCTCGGTACAAATTATTTCCATTTTTGATGGTCCACTTCACAGGTGAGTACATGTAAACAAACCACACAATATCTATACATATGTATCTTACCTGAAAGTAGACTTGTCACCATGCTTTGCAGTTTTGTCCAAGACCTGTAGCGATCCAGCAGCGGGGTCATCCAGGGAGTCCTTGGCCTCTCCGTTTCCCTCCCCAGAGTCAGTGCTCCTGATGCTGAGGCGTCTCATGCGATACATCACGTCCACCTCCCGTATCTTGCCCGGCGGGCGTTCCGCAGCCCCTTGGCCAGGAGAAATGGCTAGCTTATTCTGGAGAGCTTCAAATTGATCAGATAGGGCATCGCCCCGCCGTTCCCCTTCCAAGCTGAGAGACAGCCTCCGGTCCAGCTTTGGCACGACTGAAAGTGGGAGTCTCTCTGGGGGGAACTCTGGCAACCCGGAGTGATCTCGCCCTGGATGGGTCCAAAGTACAAGTCTATGTTCTGCGAGAGCAATTGTCTTCCGGTCTTGCTCCTGCTTGTCATCCGATGCTGCGTCGGTTTCTCTCTCTCGCCCTGGTCCAGGATCAACTTCAACAGATTGGTCCGTTTCCCCCTCAGTGACTTCTTTCTGCGCTGACTCCATCAACTCAGTTTTACTCCGTTTCTCGGAGTCTGACGGCTCATCTGTGGGACCATCGACTCTTTCTTCAACCTCTCCCAAATTGTCTTGTGTTGAAGAATCCTTTTTTCCTGTACGAGTGTTTACATCTAACCCTGCCTTGTTGAGACTCGAGTTCTGAAGTTCCTGATCCATTGCATTTTCAGACGGACTTTCAACGGCAATACGCTGCGGCGGACTTCCATTTGGATTTACTGAGCTATCCGAGCTGTTCTCCTCATGGAGAGGAGGCAGCGGACCCTGTCTCAACTGGTTCTCCAGCTCCCTTTTGCAAATAGGGCATTCCTCCTCCACATCAAGATCTTGAGGAACTGCCGGGTCATTAGGATCGTTGGGATCCCGAGAGTGACGCAAAGTCTGGCATATGTCTTCATAGTCAGGAGGACTTGTAAGTGTGGAGGCATCCTGCATGGGCTGTCGGTCCGCCCATGGTACCTCGGCCGCAGCACTGTTGGTGGTGGGACTGAAGTCGCAAAGCGGCGTCTCGATGGGTTCATCCGGCAGGTCCAGTTTCACAGTCCTGCCATCATTGCTACGTCTCCGCGGAAGATGAGGAACAACCCTGTATTCTCGAAAGCCCGACTCCCGAGGGGGCACAGGAAGTTCTTCCCTCAGCTGTTTGCTGAATGTGACGGACTTGGTGGCGGGCCTGGAGAAGGCGCTCTTGACTTCCCTGTACTCCGGATCAACAGACCAGCTGACTGCACTTCGCCTAAGGCTGCTGGGTTTGTTGAGAGGCTGGGACGTCAGCCGGATCTTGATACGCTCTGGGATTTCAACTGACCCATCTGGAACTTTATTGCTGGCAGCACCGAGCTCTAAGATGTCTTTGTAGGCCTCATTGAGGTCCTCGATGCACTTGTCAACGCTTGGCTGTTTGTTGCTCTGTTTCTGTTGCGGCTGCTGCTGCTGTTGCTGCTGTTGTTGTTGTTCCTGGACTTCTTTTTGGATTGCCTCCAGTTCTTTGACAGCATCCCACGGTCGCTGACTGACAATCGGTTTCAACAGGAACTCGGGAACCTTGAACACCTCCTGCCCGCTGCTCGCCGCTGGTTTGCTCTCCACATTTCCTGAGGATGGCACTGCTGGCTGCTGAGCTGTGCTCTTGTTCAGCTGGTTGGAGAAAGTGGTGGTCAGGGAGAAGGCGCTGTTACTTGAAAGTTTTAGGCTCTTCACTCCCTTGATAGGGAACGTGAAGGCAGTGCCCGCCGCACCGACACCATCAGCAGGGGCCTCAGGAGCAGCAGGGATAAGGTCTTCTTGTGCTTCCTTGTTTTCAGAGCCAGGTTTTTCAGCCTCTGGGCTAGTTTGCGTCTCCTGGTCGCGGTACTGGTTTGCGGGCCAAGATCCGGACAACTTCAGCTCCTTGTAATGGTTTATTTTAGGGGGTCTACAGGGCAATTTTTTGAACATTTTACTGCTGGCTCGGCTGCTCGTCTTGCTGCTCGCTATGCTACCAGTCAATGCTTGCAGCTCCGCCTCAGCTGAAGATGTGCTTTGGAGACTTTGGTTTGTTAAATGGCCCGTTTTGTTTTCACTGGGACTGTCTGCTGGGTCTGGTGACTTCTCATTATTGTTGTTCTGATCACGAATTGTACCAGTGAGCTGCGGGGTGACCGGCACTGAAACCAAACAAAAAATGGTTTCACTGAGTCTCTTTTTGAGATTCTTGGACTTGTCTTTCTCTGGTGGTTCGGGCTGTTCGACTTTCTTTACTTCTGGCACAGTTTCAGGGACAACCTGGTCAGTTGGCTTGCATGGGGGTGGTGGTGGCTTACCCAGAATAGATGAGGGGAAAAACTGACTCCGATTTTGCTCAGGACCTACACTGTCACTTTTTTTGTTCAATCCCCTGCTGCCCCATCGAGTGCTGCTGTCATTTTCAGTAAGAGTCGCCTTGCGACCAGCATTGAGAGATTGTCCCTGTTGGGGAGGAAAGGCACTATCACAGGTAGATTGTCCTAAATTTTTAGCAGATGGATTCTCTTTGTTGATGTTCCGGATCTTGTCTGAGTCAGTGAGAGAATTTCCACCAGGCCCTCCTGAGATTTGATTCGCTCTCGTGTCTTCAGCTGTTACCTGACGAGCTTGACTCGGTTGCTCTTTGTTCCCAGAGGTGATCTGTTTTCGGTAGGACGCCCCACGATCTCCATATGGTTCTAGCCACGAATCACCCGTGTGCCTTGTCAGCCACCTCCCGGGGTCTGAGCTGGGTTGCAGGGAGTCTGACCTCCACCGCAGGTTTAGCATTTCATTACGATTGATTGACACAGCTCTTGGGGGTGGAGCTCTTTTATAAGACGGGGGCGGGATGTAGCCCGGGGGCTCCATTCCAGAGAGCGAGTGTTGTGCAAAATAGTCATGTCGCAGCTCCCCTCCCCTCGAATAAAAGATAGGCCTGTCTTTTAGCTTGAGACCCTGGTCTATAGCGAGCATTTCCGCACTACCCCTAATTTGCTGGTGAATCTCATATGACGGCGGCTTTAAAGGCCTGCTGAACCTGGGCTTTGGTAAAAGTGCAACATGGCTGCTTGGCCCGGCATTCCTGCCCCACCGGTCCCTGCCAATAGCACCACTATAGATATAGCGACTATAGGGCCCGGAGAAAAGAGTACTGCTTAGCCTTTGCGGTCTGTCTGGTAGGCTCGGCCTAGATGGAATAAGCTCTCTGCTGTTTGCTCCATCAGGTGACAAAACTCTTGGGAGGGACTGAGACTTGGCTTTTGTTCTCGGGTGGAAAAAACCTTCAGGTGTCCTCAGGCGATACTGCTCCAAAGCCCACCGTTCGCCGTCCCCATCTGACAACTGCCTGCCCAGGCCCACGGCAGGCCTCCAATCCTCAGTACCGAGGCTCTGACACTTCCGCTCTCCCGTCACCCTCAGCTGACCGGGTGTATCTTGGTCCCGCAGCCAGGAGATTTCCTCCCACAGCTGCTGCGCTTGCCTCTCTGCCCTGAGTTCCTCGGCCGCTATGAGGGCCTGTGGTCTCCATGCCCCCGCAGAGGCCCTCAGCTCCCTGCCATCAGCATAGTCCAGGAGAATGCTAAAGTCTTGGCCTCGCCTCCGCCAGTACGAAATATCCCTCTCATCGTGGCTGAGCGGCTCGGAGTACGTCAAACTCGGGACATCGTAGAAACTGCAAAAAAATAAAATCGCTTTTAGTATTTCTAGAACCTAGAAGGATGAATCAGGGTTTGAAGGTCATACCGTGAACCATTTATAGGTTGTCTTGCATGTCCAGCGTGTTAGGCACCATACTGGATTGGGGGGGGGTCGAAGTTGAGCCAAAAATTTGCCGACGTATAACGTACACCATTATCAGATGCCTAATAGACATGGAACGTTGCCAGCCGTGACCAGCGTAAGAAGTTAAAGACTCAATGCCCATGCCACTTTGTGTTGACAGCAATTGTTGCTGTCACACATCGAATTAGCAGGGCTGTGTTCAAGAGACACCGAGTTTTTGCATCAGAGATGTAACAGAAGCTCTGGTATTTGTTCAGCTTTCACACATAAGCTAGTGAAATGAGGGAAAAGGCTGCTATTCTGTTTCAAACAGCCTTCACCACGCCTCCATTACGTTCCCCCCGAACATGGGAAATCCATGGGTCAATCCATGCCCCCCCCCATCACCCTTGTCTAAATCTGCTGATTGGTCCCAAGAGAATTGTTAGTGGAATATTCTTTCCTCGTCATCATGTTAAAATAATCATCAGATAAATCAAATTGTCAGTGAGCCAATATGCTAACATGTGACTGATAGCGTTCCACCACACATTGATCTGCTTTACATGCAGACAAACTATACTACATGCATGTGTGTGTGTGTGTCCAATGGCTTTTCCACCAAAGTGCTGAAGTCAGCCATTACTCCAGAGTCCCTTAAAGACACAAATTGTGATGTTTGTGCAATATGATCTGCATTTTTAATTGTGCTGACTTATGCTTCAAGGGCTTTTGTCAGAACTAAAAAAAGCATCAATCGTGAAGTCTGAATAAAACACATACATTTGAATACTTTGTAATTATTGCATTTATACAATGGGATCATTAGCATAATATATATATTTTTTCTTTTTTGGGGATTATTTCTGGGACTAAAATGAGAAAATATACCTAGGTATTTGTTTATTTTGAAACCAATTCAACATGTGTAAAAATGAGCACAACAAATGAATGAACACGTTGTGTGTGACCTGAGCTGTGAGTGTGTGAGTCACTAGCAGCATATGCTAGTGTATAGCTGAAGGGGGGAGCCGCCGCGCACACTTGCCCAGCAACATGCTGACATCACAGAGCACGTGCTGGATGGGATTCGGTGTGCCAGTGTTTACAGTGGAGTGACTCTGCGCTGTGTCTTGACGCAAGTTCAATTCATCCCCCCCCCCCAACCTTCATTCCCACTCCGTTGCCGTTTTCATCTGTCACGGCACGCACACAAATGCATCAAGCTCTCGTCGGAAGGCCGGCTTGACAAATGTCAGCCGTGCCGCTGCAGGAAGGAGGGTGCGGTGGGAGTTTGGAATCAGGGGGGGACCTGCAGTGCAGCTTTTGCATGGTGACCGGAAGAATGTAAAACAAATGGGGAGAAGCACTTACCCGCTGTCTGTAGCCAGAGAATCACCCAAGGGCTGAGCGTCACCTAGGATACCGATGAAGGCCTCCTTCCTCCTCCTGTCGCCCTCACTGTCCACGTAACCCTTGAGGGGCGCCGGCCTGCTGCCGTACAAGCCGGCGCCGGCCGCCGAGGCCCCGCCACGCTCCGCCTCGTAGCCGTTAAGCGCTGTCGCCACCGCCGCCCGGCCCGCCCGGTTGTCAAGCAGGAGCTCACGCTGGCAGTCTGTGGGCCGCTTGTCGTAAGTGGCTGATGGCGGGCCGCTCCTGGGCAGCTTGTAGCCGTGCGAGATGAGCAGATCCTCCACGCTGTACATGGTGGAGGGCAAAGGTGGGGGGTTGCCTTATGCGCTGTGCTGCACAGCAGAGGCCATCACTTTGAGAAAGGCAACGCCAAAAGAAAAAGAAAAAGGGTTAACAGCAGTTCTCCAACAGCCCACATGACCTGTGTTGCAACACACCTGATCCACATGGTCAGATAATTAGCAAGGTCTGCCTGCTGTAGATTGATAACAATCATGATCATTTGAACCGATATCCTTTTTTGACCGTACAATTGAATCGATTGCTTCCTTGGAAGAGGTCATGTGCAGGCCATCACACTTGATTAAAGTTTCTCAAAAAGCCTGATTGGATTCATACAATTTAGATCAATCATTATTTGAGACATTCATAAAATCCTCCTTATATTTTCCCCTAACTTGACATTTTATATCCAGAGTATGAATATTGACTTGATGAGTAATGATGTGATAAAAATGACAAATTGATACAAGCTCCGTCAAGGTGACCTTAACATTTGTTTTGCGAGATTACATTTTGGAAAAACTGTTCACTCGGCACTAAAATGATTCTTTACATGTACAAATTACGGGGAAAAAAAAACATTAGACTCAAGTTATCGTGTTTCTGGTTTCAAGTCATTATCACAGCTTTAAGGCACCACTTGTTGATTTCAG
Organism: Syngnathus floridae; assembly: GCF_059516105.1. Classification (NCBI taxonomy): domain Eukaryota; kingdom Metazoa; phylum Chordata; class Actinopteri; order Syngnathiformes; family Syngnathidae; genus Syngnathus; species Syngnathus floridae. The sequence continues at coordinate 9,211,157 of NC_142426.1, read as the reverse complement.
TGAGGTGTCTTTGTTGTTTATGAATCGATTTTGAGCTTCGATTTACAGTGGTATGTTTCGAATAGTCGCTCGTCGAAAAATGCTATTTTACGCTTTTTTAACAAAGATCTCAAGTTGCGATGCAATACATAATGAAAAGATTCAGCACGATATAGTGTGTAGTACTTTAGTCAATGATACGCTACCATATGGTAGGTTACAATATAAAGTGCTGCAATACAATACATAATGCTATGACACCATAATATTATAAAATAATAATATAATATGATGAAGTCCTTTCCCTCAAAAAACAAAATTGTTTGTAGAAAATGATTCAGTTCAATCTGATATAATCCAATATGATTCAGTACAGTATTATATTGACTACAAAACAATATGATGCACTTCATTATGGTTCATTACCATAAGTGTATGCAACATATGACATGGTATGATCCAATTATATGATATTTTGCAATATGGTATCATCCAACGATATTATATTTTACAATACGATGCAGTACAATTTGTATATGATGTGGCATGGGATACAATGCTATATGATACACTACAATATGGTCCACAACGACATGTTACGCTACAAAGCAATAATTTGATGTGATATGATCAGATACATCACATTGTGATAAAAAAAAAGTAAATATGACTTATTCTTGGAACTGAGGAGCAATGAATACACCACCACTTCACTTTTTATGAAGTATATGACTCGTTCCTGGAATTGAGGGGCAGCGAATGCACCATCAGTCAACTTACACAAGGTCATGACTTCAAAGCCCCTCGAATTTGCATAGCAACAACCACAGTAGCTGTTTGCTATCATAGGATATCTATTTTTTTTTTTAAACACATCTGCAAAGTTAAGGTCTATATGTTAACATTTAAAACTATCAAACAAAGTTGTTCATGCAGGAGGTCACAATAAGTTCACTTGTAATTTTACAACCCACAAGTGCCAAATAATAGGCCACAAACATGTATCACAAGATGGAGAGTGTACCTGGAGCTTTACCTGAAAATGCACGCACGAATATATAACCATGGACTCACTCTTTCAATTGGTTAATACCTCCTCATCCTCCTGCCATGAATGAATCATGCAGGTAAAAGACGTATCATAACACACAGCCATCCATAATACATGTTTGACATGAACCACGCCTGCATGGCTGCATGCCCTACCATGCCATGCTATACGTATGCTACTATGCTATGCTGTGCTATGCTATGCTATGGGAGGGGGGCACTGCAATATGGCAACATCTTGAGCCCGATCATCATACCTGCCTGGAGACAGCTGCATGCACCTGCACTTCGACTTGCACATGCGGCCATGCTGCGACCCAACCCTGCCCGTGCACGGGAGTGGGGTTGTGGGGGGGGACAACAACACCCAAAATAATAATAAGAAGCTAGATTTCTAAGAATCAAAACGCGCAAGTTGCAGATGCGCTAAACTGGGAGTGTTTACCGACGCGCACACGCGCTCACACGCACACATGCATGCATAGCAACCCCTCCCTAGAAACCATGCAGCCGGTGACAGACTGCACACTGCTCAGGAAAAACGCATATAAGAGAGGAAAAAGAATGTCATTTTTTTTGGGTTGAAACATACCTGGCGAGATGCGTGCTTGCGTGCGTGCGTGGCCGCTCGCTGCGGTTCGGCTTGCTCACAGAGCGCGGAGCCCGAGCCGAGCATGCCGATTGGTAGGCGGGGAGGACGCGCCGGTTGCTGGCTGCCTCGGACTGCATGGGCTCCCCGAGACACACGCAGGGAGGGAGGAGGCATGGCATGGAATAGAATGGATTGGGGGGGGGGGGGGGGGGCGCTCCTCTTCGCACAAATGATTTCCTTCTATAGAAAATCAACTTTCTAACCGCAAAGGTATTGATTGATAGGGTACAAGCACCCACAATTGCTTTTGTCATTAAAGATCATCAATTGTGCAACAGAAAAGGATCTTGGTGCTAAAATTATTATGTAAGTATTCACTGCAAAAAAAAAAAAATCTTTGTTCATCTATCTATAGCAGTGGCATATGCTGCAGAATAATTAAATGCCCATGCACTAGAATTGAAGTACTATTAATCCACCTGTTGCCAACCAAGTTTAGTCAAACAGGTCAAAATTTCACATTGAGTAAGTTAAATTGTGGTTAAATTGAGACTTTTGTGTATCTACGATTGTGCTTCTGTGAGATCTTTGGAATGTAAAATATGTGTCTTGCCCCCTTGTAAAGTTTCAAAAGCATTGTTGTAACTTCCCAGATTTTGAGTGTGTGTGTGAAGAATTGTCAATTTAATGATACTGGTCAACAAATGATTACATTTATCTTAAATCTTTTTTTTTTAAATGACCTTTCTTTTAACGACGCCGATTCGAAATCCAGCACATCAAGTTTTCATCATGATAATAATATGGCTTGTGGTGTAAGATGTCAGGAAAAGCATACTAGAACATCTGAAATTTATTTAGGAGTAATCAAAGGCACTGTACTGAATCCAAGTTAATATCAGTTTGAATGAGATTGGCTATTTCTAAACACAGCTACATGCTCATGTATAAGAGGGTGTACACACTTCTGCAACCTTATTGTCTCCATTGTTTGTTTCTATAGAGCTGTACAGGTTGAAGGTCATGTTCATAGTGGAAAGACTTTTATCGTTTGTCTCGGTCACAAAAATTTGCACAGGATTGTGCAGAGATTTGATCATTGTAGATTTCGACCCTTTTAAACCTTGAAGTCACCCGCTTTGCCTCCTCTAGTTCTATTTTGGGACTGAATGGGTCACAGATGACTGCTATTGTCTTTTTTTTTTTTTAAACGTCATCCCTCCATGGCTCTACGTACGTTGATGTCAAGGTCACTTAGAATATTAAGGTCACTGTGGTGAAAACCAGGCACCCCATCTCAGCAAACGTCACTTGTTAATGACCTACCCTTATAGTCCATGAGCCCCATTGAATGTCTGCTGCAAAACACGCACACACACACACTTAAATGGATGTACACACATACTGCTACACACTCTCTTGTCCCCAACCCTGGTTGCCTAGGAGACAGCTGATGGGTTCCCCATCTCATAAAACAGCACCAATAAGGCCGCATGACAGCCAGGATCAGATTCAAGTCTTGGGGATGTTTGTCTTCCTCTAGCGGCCAGATTGAGGAATTAATCCAGCTGTGATTCTGCCTAGTAACCCAATCTGCTGATTTCTCCTGTCTGGCACCGGCATCAATTCTGACAGAACACAGATACTCTGGAATATACTTTATTATTTTTACATTATTGTATTTATATTTGAATACGCATCGTATAGGCTACTGTTACTAAAAGCATCGAGTAAAAACATCACGTTTATACACAATTAGGTTGTGACTTGTGCTTCATAGCACTTTGGTCAGGAATTAAGACAGGATCAGAATTTTGCTATTCAAATAGCATTAGAGTCGTGTCTGATGGCCTACTGTCATGTCCGATGGGCTACGTATGTGTCTGATGGCCCGCCACTTCACATATTTTAGTATCAGGTGGGCCCACTATTGCGTCATATGACTAAATCTGGTCAGAAGTCCTACTCTGCATTCATAGATGGTCCGCAGTTGTGTCAGATGTTTACTCAGATTGTCTACTGTAGTGTCAAATGGCCTACTGTGGTGTCATCTGGTCTATAGTTTTATAAGACCTTCTTGATTGTAGTTCCTTAGAAACACACTTTGCCCTCTTCAGTCTTCTGCACTAACTTGACCACGTGGTTCTCCTGCGGTGAATTTAAAGGGAATGATCGGAGCCATTCATCGGCCTGGAAACTAGTCGACTGTGTTCACTCACAACGGCGCAAACACCCCTTTCTAACTTGCGTCGACAAAAATACCAAAAGAAAGAAAACTGCCCTGACGGCACGAAAATAGGGCCGAGAGTCTACTGTAGCGTCAGATGCTTTACTGTAACGTCTGATGTTCCACTATACAGGATGTCGTGTCGAAGAATAATTGGAATAAACAATCACAAATTTCATCATCATCATATGCCTCAAAACAAAGTTGGCGTATACTGTTTTTGTTTTTGTCCCTTAATGGCCGCTGTCTCAGACAAAAATATCTTATCTAAGCACCCGAAAAAAGAGTCTGAATACTCCCAAGACTAAAGATAAATATAATCCCTGTGCTATATACGACACCACAGATAACCTTGTGTGTTCACCTATATGTCCAGATGTTTTAGGAATGTCTCAGACAAACAGCGCCTCGGTGGGCAAGGAGGCTGCCGAAAAATACTAGCAAAGCAGATTCACTTCATGATACATTTGGTTTTCCCCCTGATTAATACAAGTACAACTACCGACTGTGTGACATCAGACAGAGAACTATTAGTGCCCTGCTAGATAAGCCTTAGTGTTCAGAGTTGCTTGGAGAATGTCATTCTTAAGATGTTTACATCCTACAGGCGAATCAAATATGAGCAAATGTGTCCAATGTACGTATAATCAACTTATTCAAACCGCCAGGGTGGTTCAAAGGAGAAACGTCCACATATGCTATCTAAAAGGAGGAAAAGAAATTGTCTCCTTGTGGAGGTCTAAACAAAAGAGCAAAATGTAAACATTCTGGATTCTAAGCCTCGCAGGCCGCCGACTGGATGCTGCCGTTGAGTTCGCCGAGCCCCGGCAGCGGAGCGCTGACTTCAGTCATCTCGCCCACGATGAAGGTGGGCGCCTCCGCTTTGTCGTTGGCTAGGGTGCTCTCAGGCGGCGGTGCCTGCGGCGGAGGTGCCTGCGGTGGCGGAGGCGGCTCCTCGGTGGCTTGCTGGACGAGGGTGGGCTCCTCGTCCAGCCGGCTGGAGATGGACCAGTAGAGGTGAGCGTCCAGCCTGGCGGCAGCCAATGAGAGCTCTCGTGCCGAACAGGAGGGCGTGTCTACCTGGATTTGGAGGATTTTTTTGTTTTTGTGTTTACACCATGACATCATACGTCACATGTTTGTAATCATTATTATTGCTATGATCAATCATAACCAGGAGCACCTCGAAGGTGTGATGGAAAGCACCGTAGTCAACATCGAAGAAGCCCTCAGCCAGCGACATCATGGGACTGAAGCGGTGGCCCCATTGCACCTCCTCAGCCAAGTAGGAACTTCGGGCTTGGCACGTCATGCCTGCACACAGGGAGCGAACACGACACGTGTTACTCGCAGCCATTTTGGGCCGAGAGCCAAGCGAGAACAATTTAAGTGACGCATCGAGTGATAAACGACGAGCCTTCATTATGAATATTCTCTGCGGCAGAGTTATGATCTCATTGGAAGTTGCTGAGCAAGGAAATCAATAGCCATTTTTACCCACGTAGCGTCAAAGAATAGCTCCAAACTTTTATCGTCCCCTTTGGAGGCCATTTTGCCGCTAGGGAATCATTTAAAGAGATTTGCTGGGCCACGTCGTTTTCAGGTTTAATACCACTTTGAATTAAAATGACCACGTTGGTTTTTTTTTTTCATGTATTTCACAACGCAAGCAAGAACAATTAGAGCGATATTTTTGCACCTTTTTTGTTGCCCATTAGGGAGAGTAGATGTATGAGATTAAAAGTTTGATAGCAATGTTTTCACAAAGTAAGCATTTTGCAAGTGTATTATTTTGCTTTGAGCATTTCAAAATTTCAAACGTTCTCACCTGTTGCCTCCACCATTCCCTCGAGGATGACCACAATCTCAAAGTCCTCCTTCTCTAGCTGCGACTGTGACATGTCCCAGAAGGGCGAGCGAGCGTCAATCTCATGCGATATTACCAGCGGCGACACCAGGAAGAGGCGGTCGTCGCCCGTCTCGAAGCCCACACTGATGTCTGTCTGATCCAGGGGGATGAATTCGCCTTCAAAGAGGAGACGCGGAAGGTGAAAAACGATTTATCCATTTATTTATTGGAATTATTCGGCAGGCTCACCCTCCTGCGTCTGCTTGGACTTAATGAGCTTGGCCCTCATGTTAGCGCCCACAATGTGCGAGCTGCGCAGGTCGCCCACTCGGAACATCAGACACAGCTTGTCGTCCCGCAGCGAGATGACGGCGTGCTTGGAGAACACCAGCGTCTCAGCCCGCTTGTTGGGCTGCGAGATCTTCACGAACATGCAGCCCACCTGCGCCGATACCACATCACGTCAGGGATCACCTTCCGACCAAAATGGCTGACAAGCATTTCACAGTGTGAAACGCAGGTCACATTCTGCACTGAATCATTTCACCCATGTGAACAAATCAGCCACAACCACTGAAATGGTTTAAATTCACTCCAAAATATAAATCTAGTCTAATTTAACTCGTGCTGACCATGAAGGCGTTGACCATGGAGCCCAGGATGGCTTGCAGCAGCAGCAGCATGGTGCCCACGGGACACTGGTCGGTGATGACGCGGTGGCCGTAGCCGATGGTCGTCTCTGTCTCGATGGAGAAGAGGAAGGCCGAAATGAAGCCGTTGACATTGTTGACGCACGGTGTCCACGTCTCGTCCTCCAGGTGATCCAGATCGCCCCTAAGGATCATGACCATGGAGTCACACGATCAAATCCGATCATAAAATACGATGTATGGATGATCCATATTGTTCATTTATTAGTTCATTTATCCACATGTTGTCTTGAACTGGCAAAGTCAAAGGAGCTTTATTGCCTTTCTGAACATAGAATGTTTTTTTCCATGGGGTGCCGAGGATATCTCAGAGGGTTCGCAAAACAATACAAAATGATGATTACAAACCACCCAAATTCGTCAGAAAACGCCGATAAAGATTCACTGTATGTTGCCTTCGAGGGATGGGTGGATAATAATTATCTGGTCTGGCACCTTGGGTGGGTCTGAGCATATTTCATGGGGGGGCAGTGCCCCTGCAGCCCATCCTTTAGCTCCGCCACTGAGCATGAGCACTTCTGGTAACATGTTTTGACCAGTGTGGATTTTTAAAGCAACACCACGAGGATAAACTGCAGCGTGCGACAAGTGCTAATGTCTGATTAACTGAGTAAGAGTGTTCATCCTTTAAAGTGTTGTTAATTTATACCATCCGTGTCTTTTATATGAAGCAGCGTCTGTGAGCGAGGAAGAAGGAGCAGCTCTCTGCCGCAGCTGCCGTTGGCCCTCCATTGATACGATAAGGTCAGGATTTTACGAGGTCAGCCCCTTAGCTAATTGGAGCGCGGCTCCTGCGGGAAGTGACACGTGGCCGTAATCAGACGACTGCTTGGTCATCATCTTTTTCTTTTCAGCCTTCGCAGCAGAAACGCCTCGGAGGTTTTCCTCACCCAGAAGTTCATAAGAGGTGATGCAGCCCCCGTGGTCGATTAATTAAAAGATGTGCTTTTGTTGTATCGATGTCCCGCCAAGTTCGGGATTGGGGCGCTCCATTAGTCGTGTCTGGCAATAAATAGGATGTCACAAGGCGAGTACATAGCAGCTTTGCTCGACGTACGCCTTAGCTAATGCTCGCTAAATAATTACCTAATTGTCTTGAAGACAAATAATGTGCCAATTAGCATTTTGAGCACCCCAGCAGAAATTAAAACGTAATAAATATTGTTGGCGAGGCGCACAGTCAAGTGATATTACTTTTGATTTATTTATAGCATTGTATCGTAAAAGAAAAGCGCAGGTTCATCGGATTGTTGAGCTAAGATCAAATTCTTGACTAAATGTTAATTAAGTTAGTGAATGGAGGCCAGTACTCACCTGCAATAAGCGATGAGGTACCAAATGGCACCGAAGAAGAGCCACGTGACGGCATAGGCCATGACGAAGACAAAGAGCGAGCAGCGCCAGTTGAGGTCAACCAGCGTGGTGAAGATGTCAGTCAGGTAGCGGTAGGTCTCCCGCATGTTGCCATGTTGCACGTTGCAGCGGCCGTTCTTCTCCACGTAGCGCTGCCTCTTGCGCCGAGCGCGAGCTGGTACGAAGACAACGAGACAAATGCTGTTTTTGTTGACCCTTTGGGGTTCGTTTTACCTCAATGGCCAAAAAAGGTAGGACTGACTGACTAAAAGTCTTGAAGGTCACTCACCCCACCCAAATCGCCCTCTCTCTTTCTCCGGTTGGATTTTCTTCCTGGTCTGATTGACTGTGGCCTCCCGCTCGGCCATCTTGGATTGGAACGACCGCTTCACTTTGGGCACTTCACTGGTGACAACGTGGCCCAGCTCCTCAGACACGTTGAAGACACCGTCGGCAGGAGGCATCGGGGCCTCGTTGACCGTCTCCTGCTCCCCTTCCGGCTTGTGGTCCACGGGCAATGAGAGCGAGTCCGGGCGCGGGGGCAGGACGGAGTTCTCCACAGCCATGACTCGCGTGTAATCGATTGTGTAATAATTATTGAAATGTCACTTTGGTACACTCTGTCCACTGGATGATGGTTGTACTACCATTTGTTTGCTGAAACATGAGAAGGGAAACATGCAAGTCAAGCTATTGTTCTGTCACAATGAATGAATGATTCTTCTGAAAACAAAAATAAAATATATATGCAGTATGATGAGAGTTGACTAAATCATTATTTGGATTAGCAACATATTTTGCCATGGTTTAAGGCCTCTGATGAAAGAATTGATTTGTTATTTTTCTCGTCCTTTCTTTTTCTGTGGATAAGGTAAAGACATACAAAGGCGCTAATACTATTAACGATAACCGTCTTAATGTTCCATCATATATAACGGAATAACCCAAACAAGAAAAATGCTTTCAAGTTTTAAAATGTGTAGGGAGTAAAAATGTACAATCCACACCAAAATGTTTCGTGGATTATGTTTTCTTTCGTCTGTTAAGTAGTTTTCCCTTTCTAATTATTATGATTGCAGAATTTTAAATTCATCCCTATTTGCTCTAAGCATTGTGATGATCAAATCTTGCATGTTTTATACAGCAGCTGGGGTGAAGTGGATGTGCGTGCGTGCGCGTGCGCGCGCGAGAGAGCGAGAGTTTATGTGCGTGTGTATGCTTATTTCAACGTACATTGCTATCACAGCAGGCCGTCTCAGGTGTCTTACATAATGCACGCAGCAGGGCCTACCGTTTAAAAAATGACTCCGTTATTTTTAGTCATAATAACAAGTCTATTTGCACAATACATTTGATTTTTATTTATGTGCGTTCATCGTGGTGACACTGATGGAGGCAATCACAATGTCGCCCATTGAGAGATTGGCCGCAATCTGTGAACGGGGTTGATGGACACAAGCAATGGTGCACATTTAATCAACAAATTGGTTGCGTATTAAAATAATGAAATCTCTAACCTGATTAGTTTACCCTCATTTGAAGAACAAGATGGGTATTCATCGTATGGAACGGTGGTTCGACGCGTCGGTCCATTTTCGCCATCGATCCGGTAGATCCTCCAGGACCGAAAGGGATGGAAAAAAGATCTCTTCACCCTAAAAATGGACCTTGCGCGTCCGCCTTCTCGATCCTCGCGGCTTGCTGTGGCGGTGAGGTAGAAGAGTCTTCCGCCGTGCGTGATACGATGGAGGCGGGCAGGTGTCGTCAGCCCAGCCCCTCGCATGGCGCTTTGGCGAAGTGTGGTGAAATTACAGCAATTGTCAATATCTATTTTAAAACATGAACACTTTGCCCCTTCGCGCCTTCAAAACTGTGCTACTAAGCCTGTTCAAAGTAAACAATAATAAAATATAGCTGTGTGGAAATCTATGGTATACGACTTATTCACTCACGAGACAAAACATGAAATCCATCAATATAAGTGACGCAGAAGACACTAAAAGGTTAAAAATCACATATTTCCATTTATATGCACAAAATAAAATTGAGATTGTAGTTTGCTCGTGTAATACACACTCCAATCCAGCAGATGGCGGTATAATGCTAGAATGCTAGACGGTTATCCGAAGTATGGGACGAAGAAGTTCTTCCTTTCTTTTTCTCCTCCCAAAATGTCGGTGTTCGGACCGGTTGTGAAGGTTCATCCCGTCGTTATCGCCTCGATTTGTGACTCGTACGAGCGACGAAATGAGGGAGCGAGTCGCGTGATTGGTACTTTATTAGGTAAGAAGCCATTTTATGACTCAAACGCTCATTTTTATCTCGTCGTCCTATCCTGGTGCTAGTGTTAGCATGTTTGCTGCTAACGCCTGCATGCTGCCCATGCTTACCGGTCCATCGTTTAAACCAATTGTGTCATTTTCTCTAAACTATACGAGGTAAACATAAATTGGACGAGCAATATTGATTGTGATGTTCCTGATGCGGTTGTACTTGTAATGTGTGTGTTAGCCAGACTGTGGCTAACAACAGTAAGATGAAACCTTTACAGTACGTGTTATTTAAACGTGCTCCTTCAGGTACCATTGACAAGCACTCCATAGAGGTGACCAACTGCTTCTCTGTGCCCCACAATGAGTCTGAAGACGAGGTGCGTTGTCTCTACTATTTATTGTTGTCACTGTACGTAGGTAAGGGTTAACAGTACAGTACGCAACGCTACTTGTCAGCCCAGCCACTGACTTGACGTTCCTTGTCTTCAGGTCGCCGTGGACATGGAGTTTGCCAAGAGTATGTACGAACTTCACAAGCGGGTGTCGCCCACTGAGGTCATCATCGGCTGGTATGCCACAGGCTTCGACATTACTGAGCACTCTGTGCTCATCCACGAGTATTACAGTCGCGAGGCCACCAACCCCATCCACCTGACAGCTGACACGGCTCTGCAGAGTGGCAAGATGAACATCCGCGCTTACGTCAGGTCCATGCCCCCCCCACTCGTTTGTTTTGTGCGAGCGACCGCACGCTGACACTTTATCTCTTACACAGTGCACAGATGGGCGTGCCAGGGAAGACGGTTGGTGTGATGTTTACTCCACTCACAGTCAAATACGTGTACTACGACACGGAGAGGATAGGCGGTAAGGAAGGAACCACTCTTGATGTTTCGACCAAGCAGCCTGTGAACCAATTAAGCGGTTGATACGTAACCAAAAATGCTGCACTGCTTGGTGGAAATGTGGCTTTCATTGTCTTAAATGTAGAATGATTAAAAATCTCCATTCACAATGTTGTGTTTATTTTTTTAGTGGACCTTCTGCAGAGGACACGCCTCATTACCGGTCGCACCAAGGGACTGACGTCCGATCTCTCCCAGGTGGTTGGCTCGGCCGCACGCGTCCAGGACATGCTGACCACCGTGCTGGCGTACATTGAGGATGTGCTGGTGAGTCCTAGCAGACATGTTGTCAATTGCATCAGAACACTCCCTCTTCCGCTATTTAGTGCCCAAGGTTGCCATTAGGGAGTGCAGATCACAACAAGGATGGACATAAAAGTGCTTTGTTTGTGTTAATTTGGAAAAAAAGGGCATGGACCTAATCATAATCCGGCACATAATTATGAAATAGCAATGATCATGCGATTGATAACTAAACGACATTCACTTATTAAAATATCCATGTATAGTGACTAGGAAAAAGGGTTGATTCCCAACATAATATAAAATTTAGTGGGCACAAATCAGATCAGGAAGAACCAGGTGTACTTCCTAGAATTCCATATTAGTGAGCAGTCCACTAATTGTGACCGCTTGATCTGTCTCAGTCTGGCAAGGTGACAGCGGACAACAGCGTGGGCCGCTTCTTGATGGACCTGGTCAACAAGGTGCCCACCATCTCGGCGGAGGACTTTGAGAATATGATCAACTCCAACATCAACGTACGTTTGTCTTTCTGTTTACGGATGTGTTATGGATGGGTTTTTTTTTTCCCTAAGAGTGCAAAAACATGTCAAGTAATCTCATGTCAAATGTTTCCTCTCAGGACCTTCTGATGGTGACCTACCTGTCCAACCTCACCCAAGCACAGATTGCCCTAAATGAGAAGCTGGTGCTACTCTGAGGCACTATTTAAGTTTTGTGTACAAGTTTTCCTTTTCTCAAATGAATTAAAGAAAAATTTGCCCCAAAACTATTCCCCTCCAAGTAGCTTGTGGAGTCATTTGCTCAACGATTTGACTTTACAGGCACATTATTTTGAACTGTATGAACAAATTGGCGGTACTGTAGATGTTAGGGTTTACAGGTTATCTTGATCCTATGTTGGAATGTAACCTGTAATAAATAACCTAGCTTGTCCTGTCTTCAGAGGTCAGGGGCTTCAACCCCATCCTGTCCACTCGCACCTCCACCCCGTTTCTCTCAATAAAAACGCTCTTGCAAGAGGCCTGAGTCAGACCTCATTCGATCATCGCTGTATGCACAGCGACGAATGACTCTCCACTTGCAAGTGTTTAAAAAGGGCACACTGTCTCCCATGTAGTTCTTGCAAAAATAAGCTAGTGGGCACCACTCTAACAGTAGATATTTGGTTTTGATTTGATACTGTATCAGTCAATTTGTAATATTGATAGTACAGTGACAAGTTATACAGCATATTAAATTTACAAGTTGCCAGTTTGCTGTAAAAACAGGTTTGCAACACTGTAGCCTTGGATTAGTTTGGTTATTTATTAATTCTCTGCATTAATATACATTCTAACTGTCCAGCCTGAGTTATTTAGGTACAAAACGCAGGAGTGAACAAGTGCACCCGGTTGTTGCAGCTGCTTTTGTCTTCTTGCTTTGGCGACCTTCCCTCAACGATTCCCTGCAGAGTCGAGGCCCGGCTCGGCCTTTTTGTTTTGCGGCTTCATGAAGTTCTCCACGGCGGCGTAGCCGTTCACGGCTTTCTCGTAGAGGGTGTCCTCAGCGGACCTGGCGATGACTACTGCACGTTCCGGGTAATACAGAGAGGCAGTGGTGGCCATAAGGACCACCGGGTAGATGACCCTTTTCAACCGCGAGCGTCTGGCGAGAAGCAGCCCCAGCAAGCCAGTAAAACCAATGATACCGGCCTTAGCGTGGAAATCCCCCGGTGGGTTTTTGACGAACGCCCAAGAGTCGCCCGCCAGCTGGACTTTGGGTTCGATGCGGTCGTACGTTGTCCGACACCAAGTAGTGTACGGCTCCGCGAGCTTCCGCAGGGTGGCGACACACTGCTCCAGTTCCCCGGCGACGGGCTCTTCGAGCGCGGCTTTCTCTTGTCGCGGTGCAGCGTACAAAGACAGGTCTTCCCAATTTAATTTTGCAGGCTGGGGCATATTTCCGTCACCGGCTGCGGCGTAGACGGTGGCAGGCCCCAAACTGAAAGCTCCGACCACGAGTCTACCTGTCACCTTCAACATGATCCCGGGTTGCCATGCGTTGCCAGTACGGCGACTCGGGAGGGACATTCTTCCTCAAGGCGAACACATCCAATTATACCGACATCACTAAGAAGCCATGTAGATTTTGTTGTGTGGAATTCATCCGGAAATATGCACTTGTTGGTATATCTGTAAAAGTTAGCAACACAAATTATTCCTCTCGATCGTTGTATGTGCTATCGTCACGTTTTGTAGCGCTTGTTCCTGTGACGTCATGGTTACCCTGGTAACAACAACGCTTACAGGATACAAGCGGTATTTTCTGCATGCAAGAATTATATTTCACAGAAGAATAATAGTCGCTATACAAGTTGAGAATTGAAGAAAAATGGAATATCTTGACGTCTCGTCCATTAATAATATGAAGGCGCTGTCTGCCTTGCTTTCCCCTGAACAAGAAGATGAAAATGACGAAGACTATCAAGTGAGTATAATTTCCCATGTAAGCGTTGTCTTTTTTCCCCTCTGATGTAAAGTGTCATTTTTCTCGCTGTAAATCTTTCCTAGGATGTACCTCCTTTGGCAAAAATGGGCCCTGGACATATCGGCCCCCTGGCCAAAAAGGAGAAAGAAGGTAAACTACTTTATGAAGGAAAAAAATCGTTTTAAGAACAATTTGTATGTGCATTTTAGAGGTGTCGGCATATATGAAGAAGAACAGCAAAGACGTGTGGAGCGAAGAAGAAGTGGCTGAGGGCCCGCAGTACGAAGATATCACTGACCCAAGGCCGCAGCCTCAGTACGTCCACACAACACATGGATATACCAAATTTACGTTTTACTGCTAAATTAGACATATTGTCTGATTTGGAGGCCAAACTAGTCAATCCATAAGACATGAAATAAAACTTTTTCTGTGATTGTGTACAGATATGAAATCATCCTCAAACAAAATGTCGGCACAGAAGATCTTTTTTTGGGCTTGAACAGAAAGGACCCTTCCTCCATGTGCTGTGAAGCAATGTTGGTAATAAATCAAATTATGCATATGTGTGACCCTTATATTCTGAACCCATTCAAGACACATAACAGTGTAAAATATTGTTTTATTTCTACCATCAGGTGAAAATCAAACTTCCAGACAGCAAAGCGGACGACGTGAGTCTGGAGGTGAAAGAAAAGTTCCTTGATCTTCGGACACCGAAATAGTAAGGAACATGAGGTCTAATCTAGCCTATGTGACATGATCTCAACATCAAACTACATATACTGTGTCTCAATATTATAGTAGACTGGGCCTCCACCTTCCACACCCTGTTCACCAACAGGAGGGCAAGGCTCAGTTTTTTAGTGAACGAGAGGAGCTAGAGGTGACGCTGCTGATGAATCGACCACTGGACGCCATCAACATGCAGTAAAACTTGACGGCCCACAAGATTGCACCCAGACCTGATCGAATTCTATTGAATATATGGCCGACAACTAATGTAGACAATGCTTCAAATACAAATGCAGTATAATGATAGCTGCAATATAGTGCTTTCACTCTTCAATGTATAATACTTGTATTTTTTTGACAAACGTTGTAATTAAATAACAAAAATAAAGTAAAATAAAAAAACACCTCCTAACTTTTACTTAGGTTCGTGTGAGAAAAAGAAAGATTATATTTATGTGTCTAGTTATTAAATTAGAGCTGTCACTCGCTTCTCCAACTTTCCCGGCATGCACCTGTTCCGCTGCGCAGGCGCAGACGGCTTTATTTAGTACACAACCAAGGATATACATACACACACTATTCGTGATAACCGGAAACTTCAACCCTGTGGACTTGACCACACTTGGTAAAGGTGATCACTTCATATAATTATTTCGTCAGTACAGCGTTCTAAATAAAACTTCGTTGAACGTCTGCTTTAAAGATTAGCGAAACAAGCTAACGGAAGTGGCATTTATCGGCTAGCAAAGCTGCAGTATCGTTAGCACAAACATCCCCTTCAATTCAGTGCTTAGCCTGTTCTTATTAAAACACTTTTCCTGACAATACCCATTTATACTCGTTTATAATACAAGGAGAATCTGTAAAAACCTCGCTTGCATCCGCTCAATCTTTATCGCTTGTTTCTATTACAATGTTACAACTGAATCACTGTTGTAACTAAATGAGGCCATACTTAATTTACATTTCAAGTGTTGTTTAAAGAGTTAATCTTAATATATAAAAACACATTACAAAATGGCTTCCTCAGTTTTGAGTGTGTTATTGTAGAAATATTGATGAATCAAGACTTTTAAGACTCCTTTGCATTCCGGTAACTAGGTGAATTAAATGTTTATTCACATAATCTCCTTATTGGTGGTTTATTGCTGCCTTGTTATTGGAAGACTGGAATTATTTATAGCTACATTTCCACTTAAAAAGTCAAGTCTTAGTTCTTAGTAGATTTGATATGTTCAGAACTTCAGATCCCCATTGCAGAGGTTTCTTTACGGTACTAGCTTTCCCCCTGTAGAAGTTGTACAGTATTATTTATGACCATTTTTAATGAAAGGAGTCGTAATTTTGACAGTAATGTGTCAAGTAAAACGAAAAAATGTGAAATTATTTGATAGCTACGTCCCTGCAGGACTGTCCTAAGAGCAAAATTGAGTCTATGACTGTTCCCCAGGTGTGATGGAAAGACCGGCATGATTGGCGCGGACCTGCCATCATGACAGAGTGCTTCCTGCCACCCAGCAGCAGCCCCGCCGAGCAGCGGCGAGCTGAGCACCCGGGTGGCGTGGCACGCACCCCCAGCTCCGAGGAGATCAGCCCCACCAAGTTTCCTGGGTTGTACCGCACCGGTGACCCATCGCCACCGCACGATGGTCTCCACCATGAGGCGCCTGACGCATACGTGTCAGATGATGACAAAGAGCACAGCAAGAAGAAGAACAAATTTAAGAAGAAGGAGAAGCGCAGTAAGTGGCAAAAATGGTCATAGAATTGCTATGTGTATATGTTAAACTAATATACTGATTGACAATTGTTGTGGCACATTAAAGGGCACTTTAGTTATTGTTTTGTGTTTGTGAAAGTGTGTTATTGGTTCCAACTTTAATTATAATATGACATAATTAGGAGAATATTTTGATGTATTGTTTAATCTGTATGTATTATTTATATCATGCTTAGTGCGAGCGCTCATTTGTTTTTGGCGTCCAAACATGTCGGACAGTTTGGGGACGCTCTCGCCCGTTCATCAACCTTTTGTTTTTGAAACCTGCTGGCCTAAGTGAACTTTGATTGTTTTTTTTTAAGACTATAAATACAATTAGGGAGGTTAAGGCACAAGAGAGTTGTTCTACATTACTGGCTGACCTCTTTTTTCCAAGCACCCTTCCTCCCTCCCTCCCTCCCTTCCTGTTTCTCATGTAGAACAACTAACCAGGGCTATCTCTCCCTCTCTCGCTCTCGCTTGCAACCCAGCGGAAGGATATGCCGCCTTCCAGGAGGACAGCTCGGCAGATGAGG
Organism: Syngnathus floridae; assembly: GCF_059516105.1. Classification (NCBI taxonomy): domain Eukaryota; kingdom Metazoa; phylum Chordata; class Actinopteri; order Syngnathiformes; family Syngnathidae; genus Syngnathus; species Syngnathus floridae. The sequence goes on along the minus strand of NC_142426.1, from coordinate 9,194,477 downwards.
CCGAGAGCCCGTCCAAGATGAAGCGCTCCAAGGGCATCCACGTATTTAAGAAACCCAGCTTCTCCAAGAAGAAGGAGAAGGACTTCAAAGTGAAGGAGAAGGGTCCCAAGGAAGTCAAAGACAAGAAGTCCAAGGACCTGACGGCTGCCGATGTGGTCAAACAGTGGAAGGAGAAAAAGAAGAAGAAGAAGCCCTCCGTCGCTGGCACCCCTGCCGGTGAGGTAGAAACATTGCCAGCAGAGATGCCTGCCTTCAGGCCCATCTTCGGTGTCCCCCTTGCGGAGGCGGTGAAGCGGACCGCGCTATACGATGGCATACAGCTTCCCGCAATCTTCAGGGAGTGTGTGGACTACATCGAGAACTACGGCATGAAGTGTGAGGGCATCTATCGCGTCTCAGGTATGCTAACACTATGAGTAGGACTGGAGTTTTGGAATAGCGGACAGTCAGAAAGAACAAACAACAACACTTGCTAACACTCTTTTTCATCAGGTATGAAGTCCAAGGTGGACGAGCTGAAGGCGGCATACGACCGGGAGGAGTGTCCGTGCCTGGAGGAGTACGATCCTCACACGGTGGCCAGCCTGCTCAAGCAGTACTTGCGCGAGCTGCCCGACAACCTGCTGGGCCGAGACCTGCCGCAGCGCTTCGAGGATGCGTGCGGCCGGCAGGGGGAAGCCGACAAGGTGAGCGAGTTCCAGCGGCTGCTGACCGAAGCGCCGCCCGAGAGCCGCCTCCTGCTCAGTTGGCTGATCACCCACATGGATCACGTCATCGCCAAGGAGGCCGACACCAAGATGAACATCCAGAATATCTCCATCGTGCTCAACCCCACCATACAGGTGGCTGTCACTTTTTGCATATCTTTGTCTTTTTTTTTTTTTAATCAAATAGTAGCAGTTGTCAGTAAATAAACCCTCTTCCCGCTCACCATTCTTTCAGATTGGCAACAGAGTCCTCTACATGTTTTTCACGCACGTTAAGGATCTGTTCGGTGACGTGGTCTTGAGGCAGGCAGTGCGTCCGCTGCGCTGGTCCAACATGGCCACCATGCCGGCTTTGCCCGAGACTCAGGATAGCATAAAAGAGGAGATCAGGCGGCAGGTGAGAAGATGCATAAATGTTCATTTCTCATCTGTTGATTGGCTGACCTTAAGTCTTTTTTTTTCAGAATTCATGGCGAGACGTCACTAGAAATAGCTAGCTAGCTAAAATATCTAGAAATGATGAAAATTGGAGTCAATTTAACGGCGCGCTTTGCCGTGTCTTTGCTGTCTTATAGGAGTTCCTGCTCAACTGTCTGCACAGAGACCTGCAGGCTGGCGTAAAGGACTTGTCCAAAGAGGAGCGTCTTTGGGAGGTCCAGAGAATCCTCACCGCTCTCAAGCGTAAACTGAGGGAGGCCAAGCGACAAGTAAGAGAAGCTCACTTTCAAACGTCACCGCCGAGGGTGACTCACCTTTGCGACGCTTCAGGAGTGCGAGACTAAGATCGCCCAGGAGATCGCCAGCCTGTCCAAGGAAGACGTTTCCAAAGAGGAGATGACCGAGAATGAGGAGGAAGTTGTTAACCTTTTACTGGCACAGGTGAGTGAGTGCCTTGCCACCTTGGGCAACATTTTCAACCGATACTTCACTCACCAGATGAATAAGCAAGATGTTTGAGTGTATTTCATCTTTTTGCTCTGTCTAAAATTATGAATCATATGTATCCACGTGTGGTCAGGAAAATGAGATCCTAACAGAGCAGGAGGAGTTAATTTCCCTGGAGCAAGTATTGCGCCGACAGATTGCCGCAGAGAAGGAGGAGATTGAGAGGCTGCGGGCGGAGATCGCAGATATCCAGAGGTAGGACGGTCACCGCAATTTCCTCACGTCGTAGCAACTACGTAGAGCCCTAATATTCCTCTCCAGTCGTCAGCAGGGCCGCAGCGAGACCGAGGAGTATTCGTCCGAGAGTGAGAGCGAAAGCGAGGATGAAGAGGAGTTGCAGATGATCCTGGAGGACCTTCAGAAGCAAAATGAGGAACTGGAGGTAAGGAGGAGGGAAAGAATTACCTTGAAAGTGAATTCAAGCCATCATTTTGGGAAATGTCAACAAATCTCATGATGCTTAAGTCAAGTGTCAAGTTTTTTTACGCCACCATACGTAGAGGGAGAAAATGATCTTAGGACCAGATCGACTTAAGATTCTCACTGGTTGAAGATGCTCACATGAGATGGCGGTTGTCGCCACGGTAACGCTGCAACTTTTGCGTCATAGAACAAGAACACTCACTTGAACCAAGCCATCCACGAGGAGCAGGAGGCCATCTTGGAGCTGCGGGTCCAGCTGCGCCTGCTCCAGAGCCACAAGCTGCAGCATGAGCTTGCTGTGCAGCCACCGCCAACGGCCGCAGAGCAAACCCACACGGCCGAGCAGCTGAGCCCGGAGGCCCGAGGTGGCGGCGGCGAGGAGCAAGCGAAGGTTTCCGACAGCAACGGTAGCAGTACAGCCACCCCCGCCCCCGTTGTGGCACCCGCCGGAAAGACGGTGAAGGATCCTCCCAAGCCGTCGCCCAGCAAAGACAGGCGGGACGGCAACATGTGAGGCAAAGTTGAAAGAACCGTGTTCACTTACTAACATACCATACGTAGTTTGCGCGTCAATGCTTCATCTTACGTGAGTGACATATTGATCAAATCATTACAGATCTGGAAAGACCATGCCCTGGCATTTAATATTATGTGAGTCAATCAAGTTTGTTGCGAATTGGTTGACTAAATAATTACAAATCTGGAAAGGCTTTGAGGAGGCCTTTTGTATGACACTTGAGACGTTAAAAAGGCTTGTGAATTTAATTTTGAACCTGCTTGGTCAATTTTGACATTTTCAAGCAAGTATAAACATTTGTCATTACTTCGTCTTACAGCGAGCGCATTGACTAAATAACTACAGATCTGGAAAGACCTTGGCATGGTCTTTGTCGTGTGTGTCACTGAAGTTTCTAGCGAATTGATTTTTGACCTGGTTAATTGTGAATTTTATTGACTAATTAGTTACAGAGCTGGAAAAGTCTCCCTGATGTTTGAGGCAGACATTTGTGGCTTGAACTGGTTAGTAACGTCTGACAGGTTGTTTTCGTCAACCTGAAAACTAAATGTTTTCATCTTTGCTTCATCTTACATAAACATTATGACTAAATAATTCTACATCTTGGAAGCCCACGGTGATTCTCTTAACGTGTGAGTCCATAAGGCTTGTTACAAATTATTATTATTATTTTTTTTATACAGATTTAGAAGCACTCGATAAGACAAAACTTCAGCCTATGGGTCATGCTTGGCCCACAAGAAGGTTTGATGAGTCTAAAACTAACCAAGAAGCCCACAAATACTCTGAGACGGACGGTCATGTCATATATTTTGCCATGTCACATATTTTCTTAAATTCATGTCAACAGTACACTGTGCCAAAATATAGACTGATTTAATAAAACAAAACCTCTTTGAATACATATGATGGCTCACAATAATTAAATCAAAGATATACCTGGATTGAAAAAAAAAAAGCTTTCTGGTAATATATTGTAGATAAATGGCTGGAAGGAGTGTTACTGCACAATCATCTCCTTGGGAATTTTTATGATGGATAAGTGGTTCAAAAGATGGATGGATGTCTTTCTCAAGCATTTAGCTATGTTGTTTTTTTTACAATTTAGTGTTCGCTTCTGGCTTGGTTGTGACATTTCATATTTTCCATTTACATTTTATTCCCCCTCGTTAATTGTTTTAGACATGCATGATTGGACTTGTATGCTTGCATCTGGTCTCATGATCGTGTTACTATTAAAACCTCCTGTGACTGAAACACTGATATGCTGTGAGGAATAAAGAAAGCATCCATTCTGAGTGACGTTCGATTTATATCCAAATATGGCCACAGAAATTAGTTTAAACTCTTTTCCGCCTGGCATTACCTAACTAGAAGTGTGCAATTTAGTGCTTCAAAACTATTTTTAACCAGGGATGACTTTATGTGCCTTTCAAATGTATCTTTTGATGCTGATTTAAAAGAAATGGCTTCACTTTTTTTTCCCAATACATCAGGTTTTTGAAAATTGTCATTCTTTTGTTTTTAAGTTTGACCACTGAAAGCTTCCACAGTATAGATTACCATACATTATAAATTACAGCTATGCTATTTCAGAAATATTTTATCTGTTGCTTTACCTCACCTTTAAATTTTATATTGTATTATTATGGAAACGAGGGCTACGGAAAAGGATTAGGGCCTTTGCGCTAGATTGAACACAAGAGAAATAGCGCCCACTGGTGGTTCTTTCAAAGACATCCACCCCAATCTACTTACTTAAAACAATTTAATACAGTACAAGCAGTGTGGCGGAGTAGCAGTGAATACGCATACACGTGTTTAAAAATTTTGTTATGTTCATAATAATACTAATAAATAAATATTAAACCGGATCGATTTGTTAGCTCTGCGCATTCGCAAGTCAGTCCGACGTCAGGCATTGTTAATCGAGCGACGAATCGCTTATGTCTCCAGCAGCGGTCGTCCCATCTGTTTTTTGACTCTATCGGGACCCAACGTCAACCCTCGGGATGTTTTTGTCCTCCTTGGCTCGATCTGCCGTCTCTCAGACTGTGCGTAAAACAAATATTTTGCCACTTTACGCGTATTTGTGGTTATTTTAGTCTCACGCTAAGATTGACTCCTCACAAGGGCAAAGCGGTGGAAGGCCGCTTAGCTAACAGCTAACGAGAGCATGCTAGCCGGTTGATTTTGCGAGGGGATACTTGTTTGAATCTTTACTGTCAACATTAATGAATGAAATAAGAACTCAAGATGCTCGTTCTCTACTTCTCAGGTGAGGTGTCTTCATCGATCTGCTGGTCGCGCAGGAGCTGGGGGCATCTTTGTGGTGAGTCAAGCGCTCGAGTTTGATTTGTAAATAACATCTGAACGTAATACGTTCACTTCTACGTTGTTCTCAAAGTTTGTTTTCATAAAAATATGTTGCCGTGGTAAAACCTCTAACCGTACAGATTCAATTTTTAATGAACAAATCAGCACGCTTAGCTTTATTTCAGAACTAACATAATTGAAATTGATACAAATAGGTCGATCACGTTCCATAAATTCAATATTAATCACAAGTGATTCTTTGGCGTACCAGAAGAGGGACCTCGCGTGCCATTCGTACGACTTGTGGCACAGTTTTGAGATAAAGGAAAAAAGCCACCTGTGGCGTTAATCGGTTGTCATGCCCACCGATGACATCGCCATATTCTCTCGCCGAGGGAATGATAATGGAAGGTTGTTATCTCCGAGCAAATTCCCAAAAGGTTGCAAATTTCCACTGGGATCTTGCTGCCCGCCTGTGAGATGGAAAAGACACAACGGAAACATACCATGGTTGCGCTGTCCCTTGACAGTGACGCCTCCGCAACATGTTTGTCTTGTTCTACTTGTCTAAAATAAAAATGCCTCAAATGCATAAATCTGTGAATTGTGGGCAATAACTAGGAAGAAATCCGGCGTCATGGAGCAGATTGCGTTCCAGTCTGGAGGTGGTGCCGCACTTTTGCAGCGTTTGCATTTTTTAAACAAATTCTTCTCTCCTGATCGTCTTTTCAGCACAGAGACACGCCGGACAACAATGCCGACACGCCGTTCGAGTTCACCGAGGAGAATAAAAAGGTAACCGCTTCCAACATATTTCCTTACTACTGAAATGTCATGTGTGCCACTACTTCTGCATTTCATCCAAGTTACTTCACCAAAAAACAGCTGTGAGAACATAAATTCACATTGTTACTTTAGTACAGCTGAATTTATCGGTCGTCTCAATTTGTGTTGTCATCCTCTGACATCTTTTGTTTTGTCCACAGAGAATTGAAGCTATCATTTCCATGTACCCCACTGGCCACAAGCAAGCAGCCACCATCCCCGTGTTGGATTTGGCCCAGAGGCAATATGGATGGCTCCCCGTTAGCGTTATGAACAAGGCAAGTTTCGCCGTCATGGGTCATGAGAAAGGCAAAATAAAAGGGAAGGCCCTTTGACCAGCTTCGGTTGTGTCTGCCAGGTGGCCGAGGTGCTGGAAGTCGCTCCCATGAGGGTGTACGAGGTGGCCACCTTCTACACCATGTTCCTGCGCCAGCCCGTGGGCAAGTACTTCATCCAGATCTGCACCACCACGCCGTGCATGCTGTGCAACTCGGACAGCATCCTGGAGACCATCAAGAACAAGCTAGGTGAGGAGGACAGACGCCCATCGACGGCGTGCACTTCGTGAACACCAGCCCGAGTGGATTCTTTGTGCGCGGGAACATACCGATAGCGAGGGGAAAATGAGCCACAGCACTGATGAACTTTTCAGATGTTTTATTCAACACAGTGAGAACAGTAAAACACAAAAGAGCACAGGAACTGCTGTCGGCCACAGCAGACACGCACACTCGCCGAAGCTCGAGCTGACCCAGTCAAGTATTTTTCACTCAATAGTTGGTGTGTGTCCTTCACAGGTATCAAGGTGGGCGAGACGACGGCGGACAAGATGTTCACGCTCATCGAAGTGGAATGCCTCGGCGCTTGTGTCAACGCACCCATGGTGCAGATCAATGACAACTACTACGTGAGTGCCGCATCCATTCACAAGTTGCTGGTTTAGTAATTATGCTCACCTTGGTAACTACACAAAGGCTTGTATCTCAAAAAACCTGAAAATATGTTTGTCCCCCTAGGAGGACCTCACCCCAAAGGACATGGAGGACATAATTGATGAGCTCAGAGCAGGCAGAGTCCCGCCACCAGGGCCCAGGTAAAATCCAAACTCGTTTTAGCTTATCCATGAACCCTGACTGACTGAGCTCATTTATTTATATTTGCATTTCCTGATGCAGAAGCGGGCGTTTCTCCTGCGAGCCCGCCGGCGGACTGACCTCATTGACAGAACCTCCTAAAGGGCCCGGCTTTGGTGTGAGGCCGGACCTGTAGTAGACATGCTGATTCGTTGTCCAAAAGTAGTATATGTAAATAAATTCAATGACTGTACCTGGTCAGTTTTATTTCAGTTCCAACAGCCTATCCTTTGCTAACTACTTTGATGCCTTCCTTTTGGACCTTGGGTGTTTATTCCCTTTTTCAGCCCGGGTTACTCAATGCAATTCCATTCCTTCCATTCACCCCACTGTCATTGTTCTTGATGTTATTTGCCATTATTCACTGAGCCTGCAATTAAAAGGTGTACAGTACACCTACATTTGGCTCACCCAGTGAATGGAAACAACCACTTCCTCGCCAGATTCCTTTAACAAATCTAAACAATCAAAAACGCATGACTGAAGGAGAGCCATTGCGCATGCTGAGCGCCTCTCGTCACACGCACCACTTTCATCATTGGCCCCGGTGGCGCACTCGTGTCTCGCAGGGGAGAGGTGCCCCCCACCTCGTCTCCCCCTTTCCCGTCCATTCCCAAAGCCTGCTCTGCAACATGTCATAAGGGCCTCTGCACATGCGCAATATTGCATAAATAAGAGCCTCTGCGCATGTGCGTGATGCAAATGTCACTGCGCAACAGACATGGAACACACGGTCTTTTGATGGAAGCATGGTGGCTTTTCGTAAAACAACATGCGAGGGGTAATTTCAAGGACTTTTGATAATACATTTCTTCCAGAAGGTTCTCCATTATAACACGATGACGTCAATGCTCTTCCTTTCTCCCCCCTCCCCACTCGAAAAACTGACACAACGCCCTTAAAGGTAGCACGACAACAGCATGGTGATTATTCTTACCAGCCCAACGTTTTACGCCGAGTAAATGCGGTTACATGCCCTTCACGCGTACTGTCGGAACTGCCCCGCCGTCAAAAACACCATAGAGGACGGGGGCCAGCAGCCAACACGCAGCCACGGCAGGAGAGACTTTTCAGCCCGACGTGAAGCTGGGGCTGCGTCACATGGTCTCTCGCACACCAATCGGAGGGGCCAGCTTGCGTCACGTGTCTCCCACGAACCAATCAGACGGGCCGCTGGCGTGTTTATGCTGGTCTTTTCTCGGCTGGTAAGGAGGGAGGACGAGCGAACTGGCTGCGATGTTTTCAAAAGGCAACGATGAACGTCACACTGCCGTAGGCAACGGTTAACGTCCGAGCATTTCCCCCTTTTGGAAGCGGGGGCGGGTTGGGGTGGGGGGGGACGAATAACGGTTTCACGTCAAGCCACCCACGGATGAGACGACGGCGGCCAACGTAGAAGGTAAGGCTTGTTGTTTATCCCCCCGGACGGCGAGGCGAAATCGTGCTAGTTACTGTTAGCCCCCGTGTGAGCGCCAAGCTAAATTGACGTGCGTACGGGGGAACGTCTTTTCATGTCCTCTGACGTAGGGCTGCCACGTATGGTCATTTGTATTTATTAGCACCTACCCTAACTTGCGGGTCGGATATCTACGTCGGGCGTGGAAGAGCTGAAATGTCTCCCTAATTGGGTAGAAGAAGTCGTGGAGCTAGCTCAGATAGCTTCCTAGCTGGGGACGAGAAGAGGGAGGAGGAATTGGGAGGGGGGGTACACTGGTGAGGATCTGCGGTGGTGGTGGGGGCTTTTGTCTCGCTGTGCTGGGCTTGTTTTGCCCTCATGTTTGACACAATAAAACCGTAATGGACCATGTAGTAACATGCTAACTGTATCTGGATTGTTATTACTCAGCGTAATGTCAATTCAGTGGACATTTTAAGGCTTAGGAGCATAACCCCGCACTGGGCGCCGATCTATTGACAAAATGGCAAATGAAATGTCCTTTTAGATCCTTTACATTACACCATTAAATAACAGGAGTGTGATTTTGAATAGCCAGATCCTCCTTCCCAGTCACTCAGTCCAGCCTGACTGTGACATGCTGGGGGGTGTGTTGCCTGCCTCCTAATACAAAAGGCGCCCGACTGTCTTTTTTACATGGCGACTACTCACACAAAACGTCTGCCTGCACTCTAAACTGTCACTTTAGGGGCCATAAAAATGCTCAAACCACCAAGGCTGTAGGAAGGGCTCGGCAACACGGTAATGTGAATTCTGTCGTGCTGATAGAAAAAGCAAATGACAATCACGTTATTCAAAACAAATCGTCTGGGATTTGCTTTATTTCTCCAGATAGCAAGCAAGCTTCAGAACAGATTTCCTTTTGGTACAATGTTGTCGTCAAAGCATTCGTGTCAGTCTCTTTCAGAAATTAAAATTGTTCATATTTATTAAATTACTATTGTAAAATGAAGCATCTGACTGCATGGCTCCCTCAGTAGGCAAGCACAGTGACTTCGGCAAAATATTTAGGGCTTGGAAGCACATACCTCGGGTCCAATGGGCCCAATACGTCGCTAAATGATTTGGCATTTGCCTTACGTAGAACTAAGGACGCTGGAAAAATTCATAAAACTGATTCATCAACCTGCATTGTGTACTATGTTTTAGGCACAAAAATAACGAATGAAATGTGCAATAGCTGACCAAAAAAAACAAGTGTCGGTATATTGCTCCTGGTACAGTATCATTACGCTAATCGATAACTGCTAGGTTTCCTCTTTTCTGGAATATCAGGTGCTGGTTCGAACCTTTCTCCTGTGTGTATACGCTATAACCTGGATGACATACAAGGATAATATAGTCGCCAGACCGTAAGCCTCTTAAGTTGGAGAATAGCCCGATGACCAAGGGACAATTACATAAGGGTCGGCACTACAGAAGGCAAATGATTTCATTGCCAAAAGGCACGTTTTGTTGAGTAAATAAGCATTTCTTCTTCACATGAGGTGTCAAATTGCTTCACTTGCAAATCATCATTACTATTATTTTAATCATCAAGTCATATCTTGATTTTTATTGATTAGTCTTTTTTCCTCCTATTGAAAAACACCTGCAAAATTTGAATATAGATTCTGATTCTTGCTTTTTTTTTTTTTTAGCCCCTGGATGTGCTTTGGCACACAGAGGGCTTTTAAATGGCAACCTTCGTTAGACCCCAATGACGTCACCTTTTTGCTCAAATACATTTAGGAAGTTGCACGGCGCCTCTCGTGAAAGCAGCAGAGCGCATGCCGAGACGGAGTCAGCATGCAGCTGTGCGGCGAGGCCTCGCCTGTGCGTCGGCGCGGGAGGAGCGGAACAATTACGCAACACGGACTCACTCGTAGGGCTTACCGGCGGCCGAACGTGCGGCGCAGAGCGTGCCGTACCTCGTCGTGTGAAATGCCGCCGACACGCAGACGTGTTGCCATGCCTTGATCATTTGACAGACCGCGTGGAGAAAAAAGCATTGCGGCACCGGGCGGACGAGAAAGCAAATCAAAAGCAGTAACGAGCAAGTCTCGGACAGATGAAGTGGCTTTGAAACGCTCTGCCGTAGGACTCGCGTGATGACTCCGAGCGGTCGCCTCGCATCCACTTGCGATCCTTCCAATACGTTTGAAACACTCGTGTGTTTCTTTTTAGCCAACCCGATCTGCAGTGGCCGAACCTGGACTGCAAATATTTCTCCCGATACGTGAGCCCCCATCGCATCCCATGGCTACATCCTAACCTTTTACTCTAATGGCCAACTTGCCCCCCCCCCCCCCCCCCCTTTTTTTTTTTTAACCCATAATCGCCAGCAAAGGCATCATTGTTCTTGTCCACCGCTTGCATATCTGAGCATTAACCTACATTCTCACTCGCCGTTTTTTCACAACGGAATCGTCACTATTACTTAGAGAGTTTCACAAACCCAGAAATGAAACGGGAAGTTGAAGCACTCCATTCAGCACCCATATTTTTATTGGTGAAGGGAAAAAAACTTGGCGGTTATTTCATATGGTTTGTCAGTGTTAAAACCTCCATCTCTCATCCGCGTCACATGTGTATTTGAACAAAAGGCCCGGTTCGATGTTAAAGAGGCTAATGTGCTAATTGTAGTGCGACGCTGTCGGAGTAGTAACCATTTGAAATGTTATCGCAGTTAATTGGCGTGGCGCTTTTATCACTATTTGGCCAGGGCGGAGGTGCGTATTGTCCTCCCATGTGCTGTTCAATCACGTATGTTGTCCGAGGCCAATTCCTTTGTGTCGTCTTGACAGCGCGCCTCGTGAAAAGGCACACATTTTAAAGCGGCGTTGGCCCGAAGCCCCGAGCAGCGTCACGCCGTAGGAGCGTCTTTGTTGCGGCCCCGGCCCCTCTCGCTCTCGCCTGGCGTAATCGGGCTTTTTTTTTTTTTTTTTGCGCCTGCCTTTGTCCTGCTCCTCATTAGAGAGTCAGTGGTGGAGGAGGGGGCGGCGACCGGGAATAGATGCGCAACCCGCCCCCTCTGCACCCTTACACCATCATTTAGCCTGTCGCCATACAAGGCGAGAACCATGTGACGGTTGTCGCAGCCAGCACGCCACGCCCCCCCCCCTCGTGTTGTCGTCACTATCGCAATATTCCGTCTGCGAGTCCGCCGCCGCGATGCTTTTCCTTTGTGCCGCCGTGTCGTCGGTGCTGCTGCGGCTGCTCGTCCCTGCGCTGCGTGTCAGGCCCCCGCTGCTATTCTTAGCCCTCGTCCCATGCCGCAGTCGCAAGATCAGGTTACTACACTAGAAGCGCTTTTCATGCACCCGTCGGCAGGCCACCCTCCCAGCTTCTCTCTTTTTCTTCCTTTACCTCCGCCAAGGGCGCCGCTCAAGGCTGTCATAGTGACCGGCGTTCACATCTCACCGTACAAAGCTTAAAATCCAAATATTGCACCTTCACTCCAGGACACAGTGGTCAGTGCCTTCATGTTTGAGATCCGGTCCCATTCTTTGGTCCTTCTACCCAAGCGGCGGTTGAATGAGCTCGCACCTTCACCATCGCTTTGTGCCTGCTTATAGCGACGTTCTAATCACACAACAGATACTTATACAGGTGCCAATTGTGAGAACTTGCACAACCCATTCAAGACGTTACGCAAATCCTCTGCATTTTGGCCCGTGACCCGATGTGGCCTTCGTAAGAGCAGAGAGCCTGCGTGGCCTGTTCACACGCTTCGTTTGTGTGCTCGATGGTCATTTCAAACGGCCTTCAAATAGCGCCAGGTTTGAACCAGACTCGAAACGATTTAAGATTAACGGCGACACCCCGATGATTGTAGTTGCCAGCCCCCACTCCGAATTCTAGTCCATCTCGCCAAAACCTGACCACCGGTTGAAAGCTTTGCTGATATTTTGCAGAAGTGGCCTGTTTTTTTGCAGAAGGCTCGCGAGACTTTTTTTTTAGCAGCTTTCCCACTTTTGTATCTGTGGTGCACCATCGGCGCTTTCTTTCCTTCAAGCACCTTTAACCAGCATGCATTTCATGCCCTTTGGTTTCAGGTGCACGATGAACCCGCTGGGCTGGAGCTGTCTGGGCTAGTCGGGTGCCACACCATGGCCAAACCCGGTAGCGACAGAGATGGCGCCATGGTGGAAAAGCAAGCGGGGAAGAAGGTAGTACGCTCTTCTGAGTTTGAAGTGCACAACGACTTGTAGCCTTAAATGTCAGACATTCATTTGCTGGCAACATTAAAACGTCACTGGCGTATTTATAGCCACCGCCATGAAATTCAACACGCCGTATCCCTTAATTATTGCCTTCTGTTTTGCCGCACATTCCATATGTCCCGACTTTTTTCCTCCCGCAGTCGACGGTCCCCGCTTCGGCTCGCCTGCGCGCGCGTCTGTCTTTTCCGAACGCTCACGGGTAACCTCGACTTTGTTTGGGAGGGGGCGCTCGGAAAAGTCTGGCGTCAGCGTTTATTTTGGAGGCAAATGTTTGGTGACATTTTGCACAGATTCGGTCAACCTGCCAGAGCAGAGGTGTTGTTGAAAGCAAGAAAAGATTCGATAAAGGAAATGGGTGACTTACTTTTCAAAATAAGTCAAGAGATGGAAAAGCAGTTATTGCCCATAAAAAAAAAATACATATGTATATCAGAGCGTTTTGGGAAATTTTCCAATTCCACACGCATTGATCCAGAGGAAAAAAAAAATGATTTGGTATGCAACTGATTGAACAATTCCAAACATTGAGACTGACAACAGTGATTTTTTCAATTCTGCCTTTCCAACAGTGCAAAGACAAGTTGTCCCCATTCACCAAGACGCCCAAGCTGGACCGGAGCGAGTTGCTGGCAAAGGAAGGCAAAGTCAAGTCTTCCATGAAGCGCAAGCTCTCCTTCACAAACAGTCCGCCCCGGACCACCACGGACGAGCGAGACTCGGACACCGGTAACCGCTCCTTACTTAGGCTGCCGTGTGACCTCAGATTGTCTCCTTAGTTTGAGCTTCATCGTCATCTGTTTTCATTACGAAAGAAAGTCCAAACGAGCAATCGATATGATTTAAGTTAAGAATAACACTTAAGAGTCATTAGAGACCGCGAGGGAGCTCCTAAATTCCGGAGGTCCTTGAAGGCACCGTATGTCTGGCTGCCAGAGAGTGAGAACAAAGAGGGCTTGATTTGTTTTTGTTGTCGAACTCAACGTTGGCTCTCAGAACCTTGCGATATCGCTTTTTGAAATGTTCTATTGCTGCGAGCAGTGTGAGAAAAGGCAGCAAATGTCGCAGGCAGCCTCCCTCAAAATAGCTAAAAGGCCAATCGACCGCAAGGTTTTATGACATTATCCGTCATTGTGATTGAGGTTGTCATCCCACCGCCATAAATACTCCCTGCGTTCATTCTCGATCCTGCAACTGTGCCCAGCTGTTTTCTTCTTTTGTCCACGTATGAGCTTCGAGGGCCGGCAGTCGGAAACGGCTCCGACATGGACACGCCGTTGTTCTGCTTTTTTTTTTTTTTTTTTTTTTTTTTTTTTTTAAGAGGACGGGAGATTCTCAGAAAGGAGACACTCATTTTTGCTTCCATATGGATGCAAAGTCGAGTCTCTCATGGAGTCTTTCTCTTTAGCCCGTTTGCAGCATGTTTGGTTTTGATGGAAACGCTACAATTACAGTGAAGTGCGCCACGGGCGTTTTACAACGCTTCGCTTTCATCTTCCCCGGAGGCCGACGCTTTGTAAAAACGTGGACGGCGCCTCGTGGGCTGATGATGAGATTTCTCAGAACAGCTCATGGAGTCTCATCCACTCCATTAGCGCAATGATGTTTTGGTTGTCTTTTAACGTTGGGGTCAAACGTGGACTACGACCCAAACTGGTCACCGCTCGATTGGTGTGCATAAATAAAAATGATGAGTGGATTACGAGTCACTACTAAGGCTGAGTAATTCTGCATCATTTTTGCATCATTTTGCAAGGCCATTACTTTAAGAAATGAAGGTCAGTCAGTCAGTTAGCGGCCTTAGAAAGCACAAGTTAGCGGCACCACAGACTGGAGCTCACCTAAATGCTTCACAGAGCTCAAGTGGCACGTGCATCTCAACGTTGGGAGGCGGGTCTGCACCCATCTCTGCTTTATGGTCCGACCGCTGCAAGGAAACGGTGTCGACGCGAGGACGACAACAACAAAAGGAAGTGCGTAACTTGTGCCAAGAAATGCAAACAATGGACAGTAGACCGCTGGAAATCCGTTCTTCCAAATGGGAAATTGTTGGCTCTCGTCGCCTCGAAAAAGGTGAGCGGACGGTTCCCGCGGTGATGTACGGAGGACTCGGTGCAAGGTCGTGGGGATGCTTCCCAAATCCAAGGCACGCTCAAACGTTTGACTGCGACCGTAAACGACATTTGGATGGCAGCCGTTGAATATGGAAACATCACGGAGGGATGATGTTGTCCGTTGCGTCGCTGCCCCTCTGCCGCGCGCCACCATGACTCATACATAATGTGTGTACGTGAGCAGGGCGAGCGTTTTAACGTGGTGCTTTCCCACGATGCTTTGCACCGCAGATGAGTCAGACCCAGGCCAGTCCGCTGAGACCTGGGGTGAGAGATTAGCGGCCCCTTGCCGGACGTACGCAGGTAATCATGCCGCTAATCATGCCGCCGCTGCTGCAGCAGCAGCAGAGTCTTTTTTTCTATCCCCCTTTTTCCGCCTCGCCCGCCTGCCGCAAACACACAAGCTCGTGCGTATGTTCACCCCGCATCTGCCATGCATGCGTGCGGGGGGGTGGGAAGCCTCTTTTTTTTTTTTTTTTTTTTGAACCTCATACTTGTAATCTGCCTGTAGATACAAGGTAGAGGGCCTGTTGTCAACACAGCCATCTCTGCCTTTGTAAAGTCTAATGTGGTGTTTTGCTTTTGTTTGGCAGATAAGGATGGACCAGATAAGAAGAAAGTGAAAAAGGAGGCCGGGGGCAAGAAGTCGCAAGCTCCCAACCTTTTGTTTGGCTACCCGCTGTCCGAGCGCAAGCAGATGGCTCTGCTCATGCAAATGACGGCCAACAGTCCAGGTCTGTGCACTCGTGGAGTTGAAGCAGAAAATACAGCTGTTATTCTCTGGAGTGCCACTTTCCTTCAATGAGACCGTCTAAGCTCTCAATCGGTCTGCCCATCACAGATTCCACGCCCAGCCACCCCTCGCAGACCACGCCGGTGCCCAAGAAGGTTCCCAGCAGCGCCTCGTCGCGGCAGAAGGACAAGGTCAACAAGCGCAACGAGCGGGGTGAGACGCCGCTGCACATGGCCGCCATACGGGGTGACGCCAAGCAAGTCAAGGAGCTCATCAGCTTGGGAGCTGATGTCAACGTCAAGGACTTTGCAGGTGGGACCCCAATGGGCAATGAGGGGGGGCAGAATTTGTTTGGTTTCATTTGTCCCAAAAATAAATGTTTTTGGTCTGTTTTGGCAGGCTGGACCCCGCTTCACGAAGCTTGTAACCTGGGTTACTACGACGTGGCGAAGGTGCTAATCGCAGCCGGCGCTGAGGTGAACACGCAAGGTCTGGACGACGACACGCCTCTCCACGACGCGTCCAGCAGTGGCCATAAAGACGTACGTCCTGCGCCGATCATTTGCCCAGATGGCGTTTACTGTGGATTCATTGCGCATCCCGCCATTCTGGTCCAGATTGTGAAGCTGCTCCTGCGCCACGGCGGAGACGCCTTCCAGGCCAACAAGCGCGGTGAGCGGCCGGTGGACGTGGCCGACTCGGAGGAGCTGGAGCGGCTGTTGAAAGGAGAGGCGGCGCTCTCCGAGCAGGATGACAGCTCCTCGGGTGAGGAAAAGACTTCGCCACGGTGCAAAATAGTGAAGGCCGCTCGCGTTGATCCCATTTGTTGATCCCATCGCAGACTCGGAGGATTCGCCATCCGTCAACCCGTCCAGCGTGGACGACTCTGACGCAGAGAAGGACTCTGACGCTAAAGCTAAGTCGTCATCGTCGTCATGCATCCCGGACCTGGACGAGTACGAGTTCAAGGACGAGGAAGAGGAGGAAGACCTGAGTAAAGCGCTCAATGACCGACATATCCTGCGGCGAGAATTGCGGCAGAGGGAGAAGGAGGACAAAGAGCACGGCGCTGTGGCCGGGAAGCAGAGCGCCAAGGGGGAAGCCAAGTCCAAGAAGCCCAAGATCCCTCGGCTGCACTGCAGCTCAGACTCATCCAGCGACGAGCGAGAGAGCCTCCCTGACAGGAGGAACTCACCCACCTGCTCGCAGAGTTCGGAGGGCATCAAGGTAAAAAAAGACAGCGGTGAGCAGAAAGACAAGGGCAAATTCAAGAGGAAGAACAAAAGCCAGAATAAAAACAAAGAAAACCAAGAAGACGGGAAGGAGAACAGCAAGACGCTGGTCCTCCAGCTGGCCGCCGCCGCCGCGGAGAGCGTGGACAAGGGGCGCGAGGAGGACTCCTTCAAGATGTCCTTCAGCCCCAAAGATGACTCGTCGGTGCACCTCTTCCACTTGTCGGCCATCAAGTCACCCAAACTCAACCACGGCCTGGCCGACAAGCACGCGGCGCCGCTCAAGCAGGAGAACAGCTCGTGTCCCACCGACGCCATCAAGTACAACCACTACTCGGACGTGGACTTCTCCACGGAAAGCTCCAGCGCCAAGGCCCACAAGCACAAGGAGAAGAGCAAGCACCACCAGCGTGACGGGGAGCGCGACGACGCCCGCGCCAGCCCGGGCCCGCTCGCTGGCGTTGAGGGCGCCGCCCCCCGCAAGACGGACCTGGATGTCAAAGCGGCCAAGAAGCACAAAGTCAAACATAAGGAGAAAGACAAACACCGGAGAGAGTACGAGGCCGAGTGTAGCCGTCACAGGCAGAAAGAGGCCAGGAGAGACGGCCACAGGAATCTGGAGTTTGACAGAGAGTTCTGGAAGGAGAACTTCTTCAAAAGCGACGAGGCGGAAGACACGGCGGCTGCGAAACGCCAAGCGGAGGAGCACTGCTCCCTCCAGAGGACGTGCGGCGACGGCAAGGAGGACAAGAGCGCCAAGGAGAAACATTCCAGTGGCAAGGACAAGCGGCCGAGGGACGAGCGTGACAAAGAGAAGGCGGTGAAAAAAGAGCGCAGGGAAGAGAGGGCCAGAGAGCGCGACGACAGAGCGAGCGAGCGCATTCCAGATGCCGAGAGCAACCAAAGTATGAAAGAAGAGACGGAGGAGACGGCTATAACTCTCGCCGCCGATCAGGAACATCTGGAGCCCGCGCGCGACAAAACAGACAAGCGGCTCCCGGGAAAAGAGAAGGAAGTGGAAAAAATGGAGAAAAGGCATCCGGACAAGGAAAAAAAGCTCAAGTCGGAGCACGCCAGCAGAGCCGAGCCGCAGAGTCAGTTGGAGCGCTGGAAGGAAAAAGAGCGAGCCGGGCCCGCTTCCACCCACTTCCCGGGCGATAAACTCAAGTCTCTGTCCGCCGCCAAGAAGCACGAAGACGGCCGAAAAAGTCGAGACAAGCGCTCCGATACGGAGCACAGAGAAAAGGACCGCGCGAGTTACGACAAGAAGAAGCCATCGGAGAAAAGCTCAGATCACGGCAGATCCGATCGCTCCAAGGACTGTGAGCGAAAAAGAAAAGACAAGCTTAAAGATGGGATGCTTTCCTCCACTTCCAATCTGAAATCACTGCTGGAGGAGAAGAAGTCTTATCTCTCTGAAAGTGGCAAGTCCTCATTCACAAAATCCAAAGAGGAGGCGGCAGGGAGGATGCCGGAGAAGGATCGGGACCGGAGGGAACGAGACAGAGATTCGGACAGGCACAAAGACAAGGAGCGCCACAAGGACCGTTCCCAGCAGAGCAAGGCCAACAAAGTCAAGTCCAGCGAGACAGAAGGTGAAAAGGCCAAGCTCAAGCCCCCCGCCGCCGCCGGAACCCGAGACACCAGGCCCAAAGAGAAGCGCCTGGTCAACGATGACCTGATGCAGACCAGCTTTGAGCGAATGCTAAGCCTCAAGGACCAAGAGATTGAGCAGTGGCACCGCAAGCACCTGGAGAAGATTAAACAGAAGGAAAGGGAGAGGCTCAAACTGAGATCTCTGCCAGACCCTGCCAAGCCCAGGCCCAAGGACCGGACTAAGACGGACACGTGCTTCAGCAAAGAGCTCCTGCGCTCCAAAAGCTCCGAAGCTTCTGACGCCCACTGCAGAGAGAAAGCCTCGAAGGACGTCTCCGCTCCCAGGGCTGTGTCCCTAGATGGAAAGAGCCTGCCCTCCATCGGCGCCAAGGTCATGTCCGCAGTTGAGAACTGCCTGAGCAGATCCCCGCGACCCGAGGGTGAGCACTGCAGCCTCATGTCCAGGTCCGTGTCCCTGCTGTCGGTCGCTAGCTCCGAGGACTCCTGCCAGGCGGCCACTTTGACCCCTAAGCACGCGGAGTACGACTCGGACGTGAACTTGGAGCCGGCCGACACGCAGCCCGCCTTCCTGCAGTCCTCCCTGGTCATCCAGGCCGCCAGATTGCCGGCCGCTCTGGACAAGGACTGCGTCGTTCTTCCGGACGCCCACCGGCCGACACTTCCCGGCAGACACGAATCGCCGTACCTCAGGGCCATCCTGGACGAGGACGCCAACGTGTCCACTGAAACCGGGGCGACAGACAGTCCACCGAAACCCCACGCAGAGGCTCCGAGAACAAGGGAGACATCAACAGAAAGAGAAGAGGTGAGCGTCGGCCAACCGTGTTCAAACGCCGAGTCGCTCGCAGAGTGTAAAGATTCAGCTGGCGGCTCCTCACCCAACAGAGAGCCTCCAAGTCTCACTCTCTGCGGTAGTCCTGCAGCAGAACTTTCTGATGCCGCTGTCCCGAGGGACATCCCCTGTCTGGAAAGTCCAACTTCACAACCGGAAGCGACCAACAGGGACTTTGACCCGGCATCTCTGTCGATAGAACCGCCGGAGCTCACCAACCCTGAAAGCCTCCAGCCCGTGGAGCCTGTCCTCAGACTGCCGTTGGACTCTTCTTCTTCCGGCCCGCTTGCGGATCAGAATGAAAAAAACACCAACGCGGATGGTGCAGAACACCTGAGTGCCGAAATTGTCCCTGAGAGCGTCAAGATGGAGGTGACGGAAAGTCCAGTACCCTCCACCAGCACCACCAAACCTCAAGCAAGCACAGAGTTTAGATGTCTGCAAGAGAATCTGGATCCCAGACCTCCCGTTGTAGTCACTCCGATGGAGATGTCCGACGACGAGTCCAGCGCGACAAAGGATCAAGAGATGTGCGATGCACAGAAGTCTGAAAACCAAGTTCCAAGTTCTTCACCGGAAGAGCAGCTGACTACGGAGTTACCCTCTGAGTTATACACGGAGGCGACCCCCTCGGACCGGAAAACCGAGTCCTCGTATGAAGACTCCAGTCTGGCCGCCGTCCAACCGGCAGGCCACAGTGACCTGAGTAGCAGCAGCTGTAGCAGCAGCGGCAGCAGCACGAGGAGCGGCAGCAGCATGAGCGGCGGCGGCGGCAGCAGCACAAGCGGCGGCAGCAGCAGCAACACCTCGGGCAGTTCGTCTCCCCAGTCCGCAGAACCAGAGTCGGACTGCTGCGGCGCCAAGCTCAAGCTCCGCTCCTCGGAAGAGGAAGCGGACCTGCACTTATCGCACCCGCGTAAAAGGAAAATGCCCAAGCCGCCTTCCTGCCAGCCGGGTCCGGCCCCGGCGCAGGAACTCGAACGGGAGAGCGGCGAAGCCGTGCAGCAGCAGCAGTCGCTCGCCGCCATCGTGGCCTCGGTCAAGCTGGAGGAGATCGAGCCCTACCAGACAGAGCGCGCCAACCCTTACTACGAGTTCCTGCACATTCGGAGGAAGATCGAAGAGAAACGCAAGGTGCTGTGTAGCGTGGCGCCGCAGCCGCCGCAGTACTACGACGAGTACGTCACCTTCAACGGCTCCTACCTCCTGGATGGGAACCCGCTCAGCAAGCTGTGCATCCCCACGGTAAGTCCGCACAAACGCCGCTAAATGCAGACCTCGAGTTGAAAGCAAGCAAATGTCCTGGACAGATAACTCCGCCTCCCTCACTACCCGAGCAACTGAAGGAGATGTTCAAGCAGCAGGAGGTGGTCCGCATGAAACTGCGCCTGCAGCACAGCATCGAGAGGGTGAGGCTCTTTCCAGCCACCTTCGTTGCTCTTTTTCGCCAAGTCGGTGGTCGCACACGATCCGTCGAGTCTCGCGAGATCCACCCACGTGACGGCTGCGGTCGTTTCTTCTCTCTGCGCTCTTAAAGGAGAAGCTGATCGTGTCCAACGAGCAGGAGGTCCTACGCGTGCACTATCGGGCGGCGAGGACGCTGGCCAATCAGACGCTGCCGTTCAGCGCCTGCACCGTGCTGCTGGACGCCGAAGTCTACAACATGCCCCAAGACGTCCAGGTGCGAACCGCCGGAGCCACCGGGTCGAGCGGCGGCCCGCTTGACGCAAGCGTGTCTCCGTTGCAGAGCGACGACGGCAAAACGTCGGTGAGGGACCGATTCAACGCCAGGCAGTTCATGTCCTGGCTGCAAGATGTCGACGACAAGTTTGACAAGCTCAAGGTCAGTCGCCATGTTCAGACTTGAAAAGTCATGCTTGGTGACTTATTTTTATTGATTTTAAATACTGAAAAATGAAATTTGCATTGTGTATTCCCCAGACGTGCCTGCTGATGCGGCAGCAGCATGAGGCGGCGGCCCTCAACGCCGTGCAGCGGCTGGAGTGGCAGCTCAAGCTCCAGGAGCTCGAGCCAGCCACTTACAAGTCCACCGGTATCTTCGAGATTCCCGAGTTCTACATCCCGCTGGTGGAGGTCAACGACGACTTTGACCTCACGCCCATATGAGCCGAGCTGGCAGCGGCAAAATGCTCGACCGGCGCGGCAAGGAGCACTTAGGACCTCCCACCCCGGCCGCTACGCGAGACCCAAAGGCCAGCGCGGGTGGGGGGGGCGCCGAATAGGACGCTGAAGTCGACAG
This sequence comes from Syngnathus floridae, assembly GCF_059516105.1. NCBI lineage: Eukaryota > Metazoa > Chordata > Actinopteri > Syngnathiformes > Syngnathidae > Syngnathus > Syngnathus floridae. The sequence goes on along the minus strand of NC_142426.1, from coordinate 9,173,165 downwards.
CAGCACCATCATGTCGTGTTAAGCAGGGTCACTTAAAAACGCGCACACGTCAAAGTTGAGTGTGGATAATTTTGTGTACAGATTGTGCTCTTAATTTTTTTTAACTTATTTTCTACATACAAGAACTTGTGCATTTGTACATAGCAAAAAAAATGGTGTAATTATTCTTATTGTTTAAGAAGCGCTGTACAAAACCAACCCAACAAAAAAGTACTAGATATTTTGATTGTTAATGTCTCCTGTTTTAATGGACCAAAGTGTTTGTTGTTTTCGGCGTGTTTTCCTCTTTGTCCGTGACGTCCTCGTGTGCTTTCTCTCCGGCTTTTTTCATTTCTGTTTTTACTCCTTACACAATTTGACACTGTGCATGCCTTTTTCGCCGCCCCAATCTTTTTTTCTTCCCATCTGTACTCACCTCCTTGTGTGTGTTTGTGCGCGTGCGTGCCATCCCGCGTTCGAGTCCATAGAGGAGAGTGAGGGTGTTTTAAAAAGAAGACAAAACTTAAAACAGTTTCAACATGAGATCACAGCAAGAAGCTATTTTTTCAACATAATGCCTTTTGATGAACGATAGTTCTAAAAAATGTCTATTTTGATATTTACTTGTTACAAGACCTGTACATACTTGTAATATATAATTGAATAAATTTTATTTGTTGTGAAACTGAAGTTTGATTGTGCTGTGATTTTCCTTTTTTTTTTTCACGAAGTTTTTTTAACCAACCTTTAAGAGGGAGAATACAGAAAAACCTTGAATCAATATTGGAATGAAGTATATATTTTTTATATATATTCAAATGTTTTTATGGAAAAATAAATGAAGAGGAAAATAATGATATTTAGTTTCAATATTTTAAAATTATTCTTACTGTTTTAGGTAGAAACCAGTTTATTTCTGGAATTATCCTGTAAAATTTCATTTACAATATGGAATGAATGGGGACATTTTAAAATGCCTATTTTTATATTCACATGCGTGCATACTTTTATTGTGATCTAAACATTTAATAATTATAATATATCCTTATTTAAAATAGAGCTATTTTATGAATGACGTAAAAATATAAAGTCCGAGTTCCAAGCACTTCCAGTCAATTTGCAGTAAACGTTTTCGCCAGCAGGCGGTGCGCAAAGCTCAGTACTGAATTACGGCATGACTCGTATTATAAATTGGAAATAAAATAACAATATACATTATATAAAATACAAAACCAATTCTAACTTATATTCCCCGTCGAGGAAATAAAATGATCACAAATGAAAAAGTAACCGTGATCCGACGTCATCGGAAGTGGATTTAAATTGCCCAGCGGGTGAAGTGACGTCACAGCAGGTCGCCCGAAGACAAAAAAGGCGGGAGGGGGCGACAATAACAATGGTGCTGTTTTTAGTTCCGATTCTTTACAACTTGTTGTTAGGCACGGTACGAGTGACACCCACTAATCGCCTCAGACCTCCCCCACCGCCCTCTTCGTCCTCCTCCTCCTCGTCGAGTCCACGCGTGGGAGCCAAGGACCAAAATGGAGCGTGTGCCTTTAAGGCTTGTGACTGACGCCCCGTGTTAGCCCGCACACACACACACACATACAGTGTCCGAACCGAACCCGAACCACTCGTAAAGAAAAGACTTCTCAGCGCATCCTGGTGAGTTTTCAGCCGTTTTAAAGACTCGTTTCGAACGCACGTTGTGTGTGAGAATGAAAACAAATATGCAGGGATTTGAATAGTTTTATGTTTGAGTGGGGAAATGAGTGAAAAAGAACAAATCGGCGAGACTGAAGATGTTGCCAGATGTTTGTTGTTCCTTTTCTTCTTCGCCTCATTCCACCACTTTTCTAGTTCTTCTTCTCCCATGATCTTGTCTTCAGCTCTTAATACTCTTGTGTTGCCTTTAGGGACCGTCTGAAACAATTGTTCTTGAAAGATGAATTCAATTTCTATCAATCTCCAAATCGGGTCAATTTCTACATATATACACTGAGGGACAGTGTAAAATCACTTATCATAAATTAAATCCAGTTGAAACTCCCATTTATTTACAATTCATTAAACCGTGTCTGTCTGGGATCTGTCCATCCAAGTTAGGCCACGCCACGGCAAAGTATGGCCCGGATTACACATCTGGCCATCTATCTGTCTGTCCACCCACCAAACCTTTTGATGGTTCTCCCGCCTGTGCTGGTAGGTGTTCCTGTGCCGTGCAGGTGAGCCATCAGGATGAGGCCTGGTCAGCTGATCCGTCCCGCCTCTGCCGCCGCCACGCTCCTTATCACCCTCCTCTCCACGCTGTCTCTCACCTCGGGCTGCAACAAAGCTCTGTGCGCCAGCGACGTCAGCAAGTGCCTGATCCAGGTAAACGGGCATCCCGCTCGTCCCGCTTCCAAACTTTGAGTGGACGTAACTCCAGACGTCACCTTATGACTTTATTCAGCGGCAAAAAAGAGTGGCAAAGTAGCCGTGCCAACATCTGCCGGCCGCGGAGGGAGTTTGGAGCCTGCAATAAGTTGCAGGGCGGACTTTTGATCCAAGCTCACTTCCTTTTGTGCCACATGTGTGCGCCAGTGCATGATGGGACCCAGACTGAAATGTGATGTTGCCGCATGAGCTGTCCGCTTGGCTTTCCTCCATCGGTCACATCGAATTCACTCACAATCAACTTACGCCTGCTTGCGTGCATTGCGTGTTTCGGAGAGCGCTTGCGTGAGAGTGCGTACTGTGGATAATAGAGGCTTGTCATAATAATAATATTATAACAAGAAAATATGTCAGATTGTGTTTGTATTCCTTTGAGAAAATGATCGCACATGAAATTGCAACGGCAAATGTTGAACATTTTCCCATGGTTGGCTTTGTAAATATTTAGATGTTAAAAATAGTCAGGCGCCGCGTTAGTGCTCACGCTAATTGAATCGGTCAGCGGCTTGTTTGGCCTCTGGATTCACTTGAGTCGCAACCCAAAACATCTGCCGCCCGCCCCGCTTTCCCCCCTTGCTGCTTCCAGGTGGCTTTTCCCCTCGCTTCTTTCTCGCTCTCTCTTTTTTTCTTCTTCTTTTCCTTGTGCCCGATGAGTCATCGCCCAGCGAGGCAGCCTGAGCGACCTCGCTGACACCAACTTGCTAGCTGTCAAGAGGCGCAAGGGCTCGATGCCTCGTTACGCCGCCCGCTGCGGTCCAGACACCTCGCGAGGCCAAATGAAAAACACTTCCGAGACAGCGCCAGCTTTCATTGGCGTGTTACGATAAAATCCGGCAAGATTTTAATTGGCGTTCTTGCTTTTTGGTTCATTTATTTTGAAAATCCTGAAGAGAATGCACTTTCCTGGGCTACTTTTGGTGCTTTTATTGTGAAATACGACGTGAACTTAAGTGGTGCCATGCTTCCGTTATTCTTCCCACAAGATCTGTAAAGGTGGAAAACTATATCGAGTCAAACTTCTATCAGTTTGCTCGCCGATAATTCAATCAAAATAGAAGCTCGGTCGGAGCCTGTTAGAAAGGCGGGATCGAAAAAGTGGGTGAACCTTCCGGAATATTTCAGCGCCACCCCCAAAGTGCACCCCTACCTCCCCTCCTCTTGCTTTCTTTCTTACCCGAGGCGGAACAGAGAGCACATTCCTCCGAGTCAAGGTCACCGCTATGAGGGAGGCGGGAGAAAGAAGTGGGGGGAACACCTGGGGAAGAGAACATGGCTCCACTTTCCCCTCCTCCGGCCCCCCACTCCGCCCCATGCTGTTGCACAATGCTGCAGAAGCATTGTTCCATATTTGGGGACTTGTAGAGTGTTGAGGAATGAAAACAAACACGCAAAGAGAGAACAAGCAGAGCAAGTTGAGGCTCAGAGCTGAAGCCAACCACTCAATGTTGGGAATGGACTCACAATTCAAATCATGCTCTTTACTCCACCATCACATATGAGCAAGCCCAGAGTTCAACATGTCAACATTCAAACAAAGCGCCAGCCAACCTAAGTAGACGTCCCTCCCCCCACATACACGACCGTCCGGTGTAAATGGCGAGTGTTTGTATCCCCAGAACAAAGATGTTTCCCCCTCAACTCATGACTAAAAACTAATTAAACCAGCATTTGGGACCTGGAAAGATGACTAACCCCCAGTGATGCATATTTATTTGTTTGATGGAGTAACAATGTATTTTGTGATTGATCACGCAGGAGCTGTGCCAGTGCCGCCCCACTGACGGCAACTGTTCGTGCTGCAAGGAGTGCATGCTGTGCCTGGGCCACCTGTGGGAGGAGTGCTGCGACTGCGTAGGTGAGCCACGCGCCCATGACTCCACCGAGGACAGAGTGTGCTCAAAATGACCTCCTGATCATTTGTTTGAAAAGAAGTGTAAAGTTAGTGGTATCACTGGATGCTTTGCTGCTGCTGCTCAGGGATGTGCAACCCCAAGAACTACAGCGACTCTCCGGCCACGTCCAAGAGCACGGTGGAGGAGCTACACCGGCCCATCCCGTCGCTCTTCCGCGCCCTCACTGAGGGCGACGCGCCCGTCAACATGATGGTGGTCTCCTTCCCCGTGGCCGAGGAGCTGTCCCACCACGAGAACCTGGTCTCCTTCCTGGAGTCGCTGGACGGCCCGCACCGCAACGTCTCGGTGCCCGCCAACAGCATCCACGCCAGCTATGACGCGCAAGGCGAGAAATTTTCATCTCATGAGGAAATATAAAATGATTACAGATGTGGGAAGCTTGAGCCCATGAGGTTTGTTGCCCCAAAAAATAAATGGTCTCGCCTTTTTCTCCCGCAGAGAACATGTGCACGGTGGTGTACTTTGACGACTGCGTGTCCATCCGCCAGTGCAAGCTGTACTGCGAATCCATGGGCGGCTCTAAGTACCGCTGGTTCCACAACGCCTGCTGCCAGTGCATCGGGCCCGAGTGCGTCGACTACGGCAGCAAAGCCGTCAAGTGCATGAACTGCCTCTTCTGAGCCTGCACTGCTCCACAGGACTACAACCCCCCTTTCACACTGCCGTTTTCTGCCTTTTCAGTGTCGCTCTTTTATGTTCACGGCACCGGCGCTCGAAATTGGTCGGACCGAGACAAGCCAGCATTTGCCAACCGACTCAAAGCAATTCGACACCCGCGTCGCTTCTCCCCTCTGTTATGATGAAAACGATCCTAAACAGGCCTAAAATCCTCCGCCAGGCCTTGGCAAATTTCCGTCTCTTCAGAGCATTAATAAAGCCCGGGGGGGGATGGACATTTTCAAAGTTTAGTCCGCAACCCTTACTTCTCACAGCGCGGATGTAAAAAAGGGTAAAAAGAACAAAAACTGGATATTTCGTTACCACCCCGATGCAGGAATCTTGCAGCATCTCTTTATAAAAGACAAATGTAGATCAATTCCACTGCTTTCTTGTATGGCAGGGTCTGTGCATCAAAGACAATGCAGCACTCCTGTGTTTTTTTTCCACGTAAAAGGCAACGTTGGTTGACTTGCATTGGTTTCCGTCAACTGCTTGGTAATCCCGCCATTGCCATCAGTACCTGCAAATGTTTTTAGTCTGCTGTTGTCTGCCACTGTATAGTTTTCTATTCGTGTTTATTTTGACTCGAGGTGTATTTGCTACTATATGATGTCTAATGTATTTTTACATGCTCCAATCCTTCCATTTCTCCCACCAAAATAAAACCTTTTGGTGACGTGGACTTCAAGAGAAAGTATACCCGCGTGTGTGAGCGTGCATACACTAAACTTAGCGACAGGAAAGGCATCATTTCCCGCACAAACAAGGCTGTCTTTCTGGGCTCGCAGGTGTTCCACAAGCAGAGAAAAGGAGAAAGTTGCTCTGTGCCAACCAGCCCACAAACCATCTTTTGTTGCAGGCGCTCCATGGGCCCCTCTTGTGGTCATTGAAGAATGACGTTTTACCCTTAAAACATAAATTTAGAATCCCAGAGAATAGTCCTTGCAATTAATTTTTGGGCCCGAGTTCTATATTATAATGCACACCAAATATTTTGACAGCTGAATGAGTTATCTGCTCACGGGACATTTCATTCACTTTCTTTAGTGCTTGTTCGTCGGGTTGGAAGCTGAGCTGCAGGCTACCCCAGAGGAGAATATTTTCCTTTTTTAGTGTTTTAGAGCCATCTAGTGGACGAACGTTGCAGGTACAGCCCACGTCAGTTGACTCGTAAAATAATTACTGGACTGGCGTGTAGATGTCGAAGAAAACCCCGTATTAGTATGAGAGGAAATAGACAGGTTTTACAGACCGCTTTATGGAAAGTTTAGTCATTTTAAATATGAAATACATTGACAAAAGTAGGACTGGTGCGCATGCACACGCGTCGTCACCTCGGCAGCGTGGTCACGTGACGCTTGCATTTCTGACACAACAATACATCGCACTCGAGCAATCAAGCGCCCCGAGTCTCGCTCTCTCCCCTCCCTCCCTCCCTCCGCGCCAGGCTCTCTCTCTCTCTCACGCGGTCGCTCTCGGCATGGCGGACGGCGAGAGGTCCCCGCTCCTGTCCGATTTGGGCGATGGCGCCCTGGGCAGCGGCAACGGCGGCCTGTCGCCCAGCGCGGCGCCCTACGGAGTGGCTGGCAAGCCGCAGAGTGAGTAGCCGCCTTGTCGCCGCCTTCGTGCTCACTATCCTCCGCCCTGTCTAGCCCGATGCTAACAGCTAGCTCGGCGCTGTGACAGTGACGGAGTGCCGGCCTGTCGTGCTTGTGTGTACCCCGGGGGAGAACGCCAGCGTTCGGCGTTCAGTCTACGTCGTCCGCAGGGGTGACGGAATGTATTGTTTTGACGATACATATTTTCTCTAAAAACCTGAACGCATCGCTACAGCCTAGCCACTCTGTTGTGATAGCACGCGAGATAGCGCTGCTGCTCATCATCCCATATTGCTACCTCACATTGGAGACTTATCATCACCACAGTTGTGTTGCGAATCATCTAAAATATACTGGTCGTGTTTTAAGTACTTATTGTCATTTAACGCGAACACAATTAAGGTCATTGTGCTGGTTCATTGGTTAGCAAAAGCGAAACACCTGTTATGTTTGACACGTCCTGCAGCCAATCGGAAGACGGCAGAGGGCGGGTTTATTAGCGCTCCGGCCAATGAAACGTCGATCATGGAGGAGTTGCGTTCAAATGCCATGTCACGTCCATGTAATGTTTAATGTCTTAAAATCTGGTTTTAGAGCTTTGGCCAATGAGACGTCGATTACGGAGGAGTTGCGTTCAAATGCCAGGTCACGTCCATGTAATGTTTAATGTAATGCATTTTAAGCACGTCTGCAGCTTGGAGTTCCCTCCGAGCATTCCTCGAGTGTTTTCCTTGCAAAAGCTGCTTTCACAAAGCAGAACTCGAGACCAAATCTTATTACCTTGTTAATCATAAATAGGTCACTTGTCATGGGAACTTGGACGTCTTTTTTTCTTTGTAATCCGTTTGCACTAAAACCATTGTTTGTCACTCTTGTTTACGAGTCAAATCGAATTTTACACCAGTTTATAAGAACTCTTTCTCACGAGAGCAAAGAAATAAGTTGTAAAAGTAAAAACATAATTTTGCATCAAGAAAACTTGTCAAACAATCTTATTTTTGAGAGGAAGAATATAATTTTCCACAAATAAATACAAAACTTAACGATAATTTATTAGCAATCAATCAAGAACCAAGTTTTGGTGTTGTGAGAAAGTATATGTATGCATAAAAAATAATAATAATGCACCAGTGCAATGCATAAAATGGCCAATTACGACTTTCCAATCAACTACTTGATCATGTTTTTGATTCAATCAAACAATTTTTAAACGCATATGTGGGAAATGACTTGGAAAATGTTTTCCCCTCTTCAGGCTTCCCACCCTTCCCCAGTCCTGCGCAGCCCTCAGTACTCCTGGGCGAGGACCCGCCTCCGTACTCGCCCCTCACTTCGCCCGAAAGCGGCAGCGCGCCCGTCATCAGCTGCCGGGTTTGCCAGAGTCTCATCTCGGTGGAGGGCAAAATCCACCAGCACGTGGTCAAGTGCGGTGTGTGTAATGAGGCCACGGTACGTTTAAAAAAAAAAACACACACTCACACACATGCGGCTTATGCGCCCTTTTGGTTTCATTGAGAATAATGTCAAGTCAAATAATCCATTCAGGCTCAGACTGTCGCCATTGCAAAACCTTCACTAAGTGTACACACTTGAATTTCATTCTTAACTCATTCACTACCACTCGGGGGGGGCAACTAAAAGTCAAACGTGTGAACCTGAATTGAGCCGATTCGGATGTTCAAGTGAAGTGAGGAGTTCCTTTGTGCGCGCAGCCCATCAAGAACGCTCCGGCGGGGAAGAAGTACGTCCGCTGTCCGTGCAACTGCCTGCTCATCTGCAAAGTCACGTCCCAGCGGATCGCGTGTCCCAGGCCCTACTGGTACTCTCAACATGACGCACTCCACCGCTTGTGCTGTGTCACTTTGCTTATTTTCAAGCGTGTGCTTGCAGTAAGCGCATAATCAACCTTGGTCCCGTCCATCCTGGCCCGGCTAGTCCAGATCCGCAGCCCGCCGGGGCCCGCGTCTCCTGCGGTCATTGCAGCAACACCTTCCTGGTACGCCGCCCGCCCAGCCACTTGTCTTTTCAAACGCTTTCATTCCCGTTATGCGAGTTAGCGTAGCATCAAAAGCCTCTATGATAAAAATGTAATTGAATAATTTGCAATATTGTGTTTGGAAAAATAGCTGCAATTTATTTTGTTTAACATATAATGGAAATAATAGGACCCATGTGAAATTCCCAAGAAAAGATGCAATCCAAACTTGTGAAAACTGGGACTGCTTTGTGCTTGCAGTGGACCGAGTTCACGGACCGCACGCTGGCCAGATGCCCACATTGCAGGAAAGTGTGAGTACTTAGCATTCTTTTCTGGGAACTTTGAGTCTTTCTGGGAAAGTTGAGTCGAAGTCTAACATGTTTATATATTTCTAATTGTGTATTTTTCTGTCAGGCTCTTATAACCGCAACATTAGCTGACCTTTTGCTGCACTTTAATTTGTGCAACGCGTGGAATTTCAGAGTGAATTTGAATGGCGCATTATTTTTTGCCCATTATTGAAAAGTCTGGGGAGTTTTTTTTGCTTACCATCCAAATATCTGTTTTGCAGAGATAAGATCCTTTTATTGCTTTAGTGCAACAACAATCATATTTTTGAATAATAACGGGACAATGATTTTTGCAACCATCCTCAACTTCTTTGTCGCCGTCCCTCGCAGCTCCTCCATTGGTCAACGGTATCCCAGAAGGCGGAGCTTGTGGTGTTTTCTGCTCTGCTTGCTGTTCTGTATCTCCACTGCTGGTCTGATTGTGAGTAAAATGACGACGCAACACGCCAAAGTTTCTATTGTATTTTGATTGTAGACTCTGTTTGTGCCTTTTTGAACTGGCATACATACAAACATCTGTTCCAGTTAATGAGATTTGATTCAAGAAAAACTAGACCAATGGAAAATAAATTTACGCAATGTTAAAAATGACCAGCTGAGGGCGCCAAAGGAGCACAAACCCGCTGCGTCGTTGCGTTGGCTCTTTTCCCCCCGCTGCGTCTTCCTATTGCGCAACTCTCAAAGAGTTGTGCTTTCAAATCATCTCTCTAATCCTTTCTGTAAGATCCGCAACAGCTGCCGTGCGCTCCGTTTCATCATCAAGTGGAATTCTAGTGGTGGGCTAATTGGTCTTGAGCTTGACAAAATCCTTAAGCAGCATAAGTTGGAATATTTCAAGCTCGAGGATAAGTTTTTTTTGAAGATCCCTTAAAAAAGGTCAGAAGGAACTTTTTAAAACGTCCGCTTGAGATCAAAATGGCAGACCTGCTGTGTCTTTTCAGCCGTAACTGTTTAGTGCTATCAACTTTGGCCACGGTCAATTTCCTGACATGGGCCGCTTATTTCTTCAGGCTGGCACGTGGCTGAAGGCTGAGACCTACCCCGGGATCTATGCCTCGTGGGCCGTTCTACTGCTTCTGGTGCTGGTGACCCTGGCGCGGGCCTTCTACTGGGCCTGCATGCGGGTCAGCCAGCCTCTCCAGAGCTTCGCATAGCTCCCCCAAGCCCCCCCCCTTCCCTCACTTGAGTGGCCAGACCGGTGAATGAATGGCTTTAAAACAAGAAGATATTTATTTCACGATATTGGCCATGTGGCTACTTCCTGTACTCATTTCCTCCCAAATCCTCTTTGTCATTTCCGCGCCTTGAATGAAGCATTTAGCATTTTCTAAGCCAGCGACATTGATGCCGCCGCCGTCTTTGAGTCAAAAGGATGAAGGATACGTTTGAAATGTTTTGAGGCGTATGAAGGTAGAACAGCGCCCGCGAATACCCCCCCCTGAGGAGCCACTTTGTTCCTCAAAAAGTGACGCTAATGGAAGGAATTTTGAGTATAAACAAAGCGTTTGCGCGACAACAAATTCCGGATGGCGACGTCCAAATGCTCCTTGCAGCTAGCTAACAAGAAAAAGTGGTTCTCGCTGCTCTCGACAGCTTTCTTTGCCATTCCTAGCATAACGTCTAAAGCAAAACTACTGTTTTTGTCATTTACTGTCATAGCACATTGCTTTCTGAAGCGTGCAAGGAAACGTTGCAATCCCTGCTTTCTGTGAACGCACCATCGGGGGACGTTAGTTTTCTTTTTGAGGTGAAGGTGAAAAGCTTTCTGATTGGTCACTGCGGGAGGGTGGGAGGAGCTTTGTCAAATGGATGGAAAAGGCTCTGCCTTTTGCAAAAGCTGAGAGGGAATTGGAAAAGACTTTACCATAATTGCAATGTCGCTTTTGTTTACTTTCATGAAAAGGACCCAAAAAGGAGGCTTGCTTTCCATTTCTAACATCGCCTCGGCAACTACAATCAACCACGTCAAAACGAGAAAAAAGGATGTTTCGCTATGGTAACCGCAATTAAAACGGAAGATGAGTCAGTTCCGTTGTAAACTTTTATATTAAAATTCCTGGAGCACTCGATTCTTAAACCAGGCCATAATTATGTCGCTAAGTGCTTAAGTCGTTCGTGTTAAGTTGGCAACTTCGCCCTGAATTTGTTTTGTTGAAGTTGTAATGAGTGTGTTGCCATGGTAACTCCGCTCAAAACAACAGATGAGCCCGTGATGTTGCGACGCATTTAGCTGTGATCATTTAAATCTGGCGACGCTAACCGCCATGCAAATTCTCAAACGCTCGATGAACGTTTTATTTTGTTTTTCTGTAAATAATCTTTGATTTTGCTGCTGTGAAAGGAAGTGATTAAGAGCGGAGGGATGCGGAAAAAGAACACTAAAAGTGTAATTGTTTTTACTTCTGTTACATATTTAATGATTTTTTTTTGGATCTACTAACCTGATGAGCCTACAACACGAACAAACACTTACATGCACACACACACACACACCCAGCACCTTACACTGCAACAGTTATTTATTTTTACACAGTCAAATTTTGTGTTAAATTTTTGATGACCATGGTAGAGAAAAAAAGCCTTAATGTTTTATTGTTTTTCCAATCATGTTGTTTTTTTTATCTGTTCTCAAATCAGTTCAGTAAGTTGGATGGTGTTTTAATAAAGCAGTTAATTGTGTGCGGCCTGTCTGGGGACAAGTTTGTAATTAACAGACCATGTGAACCAGCAGGCTGCCAAATAAAGACATGTCAAATGCTACTGTGGCTGGTTTTTATTTTTTTTATAAACACCATGCACACACACACTGGCCATCAAAATTATTTTCACATAAGTAATGCTATAATGTTAGCTCATAAGGCTATCCTTATGATATGCTGTTGCCCAAATAGTAATTTGAATCCTTGGGCGCATAAACACTATCATGTGTTACTTGAAAAATGATTTTATGCAAAAGATGCGAAAATAATTCTGTTGTTTATTGTCTGCTGCAAAGTAGTTTGTGTTGGAAGTAAAATAATGCTGTGAGCATTAGCGTGAATGCTAATATTATGCTTTGCAAACCCACCATTTGTCTGTTATGAAGTGTGTTAAAAAAAATGCTTAAAATGCTATGTAGCCTGTTAGCTTAAAAGGCTAATGTAATGCTACATATGCATACTTGCCCAAAAAATAGAAACATTTTGAGGTTTCTAAAAAGGAAAGTCCTCTTTGTCCGGGCACCTTTCGGAATCTGTGAGGATGTTTTTTTTCCTCTTCTGTTTTTTGTTTTTTTAAAATCCTTCCAGGACACAAAAGAGATGAAATGTCTGACTGCAGAAAAGCTTTAAGAGACCACACAAGTCCCCCGAGAGACACCTGAACCACCAGCAAGCCTTTGTAACCTTCTAAGGACGTCATCAAGTGTTTTTTTTTTATGGCACACACACACACTTACACTTCATTGTGACTTGCTGCAGGTCTTTTTCTTTATTGTCCTTTTTATTGACTTAATTTTTCACTCGTTTCTCGACTTGGCCTGCGGGCGCCAGAGCTTCTTTGTCATTTGTCTTCATGATGGAGACGAATGACTATCACAACCACATGGATGCAAGATACATTATAGTCTATAATAGAATGGATAGAATGTGACCAAGTTCGTGACTCAATTTATTCAAATCAATTTTCACCATTAAAATGTTATTCGTCTGTTCCAGCCCCTGAAAAAAGTGGCTGATATTTAAAAAAGAAAATTACCAACTTTTTTCTATAGAAGACAAATTAAAAAACAACAATGTAATCAAATTAGCTGGTCTTATATAAAGCGTCTTAAAAGTGCTGCAACTAATAAATTTCAATAATCATTTGTTTTGCCAATTAACTGATAAAACATTTAATTACCAACCACTTAAAAAAGGGGACATTACTTCAAATTGGCAGTCCAGTAAAAGCACAGCAAATCAACTATAATTCAGTTCCTGGTTTAGCTAAAAAAAAAAAAAGATCATCAGTCTGCTCTCATCAAGGACTACAGAAATCTCTCTCTCTCTCTCTCTCTCTCTCTCTCTCTCTCTCTCTCTCTTCTCTCTCTCTCTCTCTCTCTCACACACACACTCTCAGTCTCTCTCTCACACTCACTCTGACTGTCACACACACACACACGCACACACACTCACTAAAGCCTCCATCCCTCTTAGACGCTAACTCGATTTGACCCTGAAGACCCGTTGCAGTGTGACCCTCATCTTCTGCAATAACATCATCCTCTTCAACACACACACACACACACACACACACACACAGGGCACAATGTGCTGTGTTCAAATGTAGAGGAAATGATAAACGACAAGACTGGGTTGAGGCTAAAATGCAAGGCTAACGTGTGTGTGTGTGTGCATGTGCGTGTGTGTGTGCAAGTGTATTTGTATGTGTGTGTATGTGTACATGATAGGATTAAGATGAAGGGCAGGATGAGGATAAGAAGCGTAAGGCTAAGCGCCAGATTAAAGCGAGCGCTTGTCAGCCATAAAACAAACAGTCCTTTTAGCGTCGGATCAAATCCAGACTTAGCGCACACACGGACAGTTTGTCACAGTCGCAGTAATACTGTCGACTGAGGGATAGACGATGATGCCTCAGATATTATTTTGCCCACAAATCCCTTGTTTCCTGGTACAATATTAGGATTTTGACCTCTGCCAAGGAGGTCAAGAAAAAGATTACAATTGGTTCCCAGGAAAACCTTCATGGACAGGATAAGGGACAAAAGAATTTGGATAAAGGTGCAAAACTATCCATTTGCTTTTTGAATAAGCAGTCGCACAAATCACACCCCGAAAAAATTGACTAATAGCTGAATGCCGAATCGTGAATATGCATGAGGCCGCAGTAATACTAGCGATGATGTCACGTCTGTCAGCCAGACATCTCGAGATGTGTGTGTGCATCAAGGTGTGTTAGGTTTCAGACTTTTTTTTTTTTTGCAAGTGACCCCTTTGCTGCTAAAAGTCAATTAGCCGCATCCATAATTGATGTGTGTCTGGCAGACTATTTGTGTTTACACTGGAATTGAAAGCCTCCGGTGTCAGCTTTTCCATCTCAAAGACTTTACGAATATAACGCGGGTGTGTGTGTGTATACACGGTAATCGTTCGGATTGTGTGTATTGCCACGGGCAGTTACTGTTTTGAAATTCCATTTAGTGTTTGATCTCTTCATAACTAAAACGACGCTTGTAAGATGATTTTTGTTCATTTTCCACAGCCTAGCCAGGTGTTGCCTTCAGGCGCAGTCTGAAATGATGCCTGTCGAGTCAATCAGCAGATTATTCCTTGTTTTAAAAATGTTAAAAAGTCTGTTGATTTGAAAAACATTTTGACATGCTGGATATGGAGCTAAGACAAGCAAGCTCGCAGCTTCAATTGGTTCGTCCCGTTTGTTACGCAACCACCTAAATCGAGGCACCTTATTCAGTTTTTATGCTAAAGATAAGCTCTGCTAATGTTAGCCGAAATGCTTGAAAGATGATTCAATTTGCAATGTGAAAAAGAAAAGTAGTCCATTCTTCCATCCATCCAAGTTGCGTGTGACCTTGATGAAGAATTTGAAATCACGCTTTTCTTTTTTTATTTTATTCAAGTGATGCCCTCAGGGACAGTGTGGAGTCTACACTTTGACCTCCCTCACACAGCTGCCATTGTTGCATTTGGGGTGAAATCACAGTTTTTCTCAGACCAGGTGTTGCCTTCAGAGATCCAAATTGCAGCACCGTCTGTCTCGTTGTGGGACGGGAAGAAGAAGGAGGGAGTTTTGGTGAGGTGGGGTGGGGTGGGGGGCTTTGTGGGGGTGTTCCAGGAGGAGATTTTCAGATTGAGCTGCATCCATCCTTCAGTCTTGTCTCACTCGTGAAAGCGGACCACCACATCCTCATCCTCTTCATCAAGGTAACTTTTTTTTTTTTTTTTAACTCATCGCTGACCGTTCTCTGCGCTTGAATGTCATTTTATCGGAACCCATCCAGCCAGAGATGTTCAAAATGGAATTTGCTCCATCCTGCTGTTTCCTTCCTCAGATGCAGTGCACGGCCTCACTTGGTTCTTGTTTGTCACCGTGCTGGAGTCGAAGTAAGTGTGTGTTTGTGGACTGACTGATGTTGTGACTTTTTGGAAGGGCTCAATGAAATATGCTACCGTTGTGACTCGAGCACATGTGAGTTGTAAGCGAGGCACAATTTGTGTTCCCGGCAGCGGTGGCGTTTCCCGACTGGGCTTACAAGCCGGCGTGGTCTGCGGGCTCTCGTCAGGTGCAGCTCTGGCACTTCCTGCTGGAACTGCTGGGCGGAGGGGGCCGGGGCGATGCCATCGGATGGGGGGGCGAGTGGGGCGAGTTCGTCATCCACGACCCCGAGCGGCTGGCCCGGCTGTGGGGAGAGAGGAAGGGAAAGCCGCATATGAACTACGACAAGCTGAGTCGGGCGCTGAGGTAAGGCAACTAAAGAGAATAAATGAAAGGTGGCAAAGTACTTCTGGGTGGCACAAAGTTGATCGCTTGACATGACAACTTCAGTCAAAGGACATTTGGTAGAAGGCTTCGTTTCCTAACGGCGCCATCGGAGAAAGCGTTTTGCCGCCCGGAAGTACGTCTGCCGTCATGATGCAAAATGGATGCCGTGGTCATATTTGACTGTATGATGTAGATACTATTACAACAAGCGCATTCTGCACAAGACCAAAGGCAAGCGATTCACGTACAAGTTCAACTTCAGCAAACTCGTCCTGCTCAACGTCCACCTGCCGCCATCTTCTCACTGCCTGCCGCCATCTTGTCATCAGGTCTTCATTACATCATCTGACGCATGCACATGCACTTAGAATGGAAAAGATTCAGAAGTATTATGGATCGATTTTTTTTCTGTCCCCTGTCGTGACTGATGAGAATCTTTGGTGGGGAATTCCTCATTACATCTATCTGGTTCTCCAGATGCTCCAGAGCCGCCCTCTTGCCTTCTCCGTCCTCCCCGGCGTGGGCGACCTTCCAATCCAGGCATCCTGGCCTCACCTGCTCCTGCCACCATGCTGCCTTCCTCATTGTTCTCAATTCCATCATCCTTTTGCCCCACCGTTGTCTCTTCCCCAAACCTCCTCACCATTCGTCGCTTGGCGAGACCACCTCAGTCGTCTGAGGCTTGGGAAGCAAACGCCACCAGAGGATGGAGAGCTTTAACATGAGCGTCACAAAGTTGTCCAAAATTATTTTTGTAGATTTATCACTTTTTGCACTCCCACTAAGGAGACTGCATTAACAATGTGGCACGCTTAAATGTGTGTGTGTGTGTGTGAGTGTGTGCTTGTGTATTTTGTTGTGCTAAAATAAATAAGTGATGTATTCCAATGTTTTCTTTTGTGTTTGATTATATGGGGTTTTAATGTACCCACTTGATTCGTTTTATTGACGTTGTGAAGCAGTCCCTTTTTTTTAATTAATACAAAATAATTGAAGTTTATGACATAATGTTGTTGAATGTTTAACAAAACTTCAACATTTACAAATTACCTTTGGTTTAGGTTATTTGAATCTTGTTTTTAATTATACACACACAAAATATAGAATTAAAGAAACAATTAAAATAATCATATTTTCACCAGAATATTGACGATTATTTAAAAACAAAAAGTTTTCCAACGTTCACGGATTTCTTGCCCCTCAGGCACCTCTTATTTCTCATAGGCGATCTTTGTCGGAAGAAGCGTTTTTGGCGCGAATCTATTTGATTGCCATCTGCAGCGCGCTAATCTGAGTCCTCACTTGTGACTTATTTTTGAAGATTTTTGAAATAAAATAAATATTTGACTTGTTTATCCGACGCATAAAGGAAGAGTTTTGTGGACAACATGCAGCGCAGTATCGCGTAAGTAGGGCTGCTGAAATGTTTGCTTTGAGTGCTGCTAGCTTGTTTATCTGGGGAGAGCAGTTGAGTTGCTCCTGGTTGCCTCACTTTTGGAATCACCAATAACTAGGCCAGTTGAGTGAGATATAACGTGCTATTTTATCTAGCTGGAGGTAAATATATTGTGGTAAATTCAATCTTTAGTGGAGTAGTAACATCAAGCTAACTCCGCCTGTTGTTTAACTGTGACGTCACATAACGAACGCGGAAGCGCGGCGTCATGTGTATGGGCCAAACCTCATGTGCGTGAAGTTGGCCCCCCCAACCTCGCAAAATTTAAGGAAAATAGTCCGATTCGTTTGTGCTTCGTTTGTGCCGGTTTGTGCAGCAAAAATCATCGTTTGTGCTGCTATGGTTTTTTAGTTATGAACGATTATTTTATAGGTCATCCAGAGTTCACCCAGCCCCCCCTTTCCCCCCAAATGGACCCAAAATGGTACCGTCCGTTTGTGCTTCGTTTGTGCTGGTTTGTGCAGCAAAAATTTTCGTTTGTGCTGCTTTCGTTTCGGAGATATTACACATTTATTTTTTAGCGATGACGTCATCGAGCCCCCCCTTTTTCTCCAAATGGACCCAAATTGGTACCGTTCGTTTGTGCTTCGTTTGTGCTCGTTTGTGCAGCAAAAAGTTTCGTTTGTGCTGCTTCCGTTTCGGAGATATTAGGCATTTAATTTCTAGCGATGACGTCACCGTGAACTTGGCCCCCCCTTTTTCTCCAAATGGACCCAAAATGGTACCGTTCGTTTGTGCTACGTTTGTGCTGGTTTGTGCAGCAAAAAGTTTCGTTTGTGCTGCTTCCGTTTCGGAGATATTAGGCATTTAATTTCTAGCGATGACGTCACCGTGAACTTGGCCCCCCCTTTTTCTCCAAATGGACCCAAAATGGTACCGTTCGTTTGTGCTACGTTTGTGCTGGTTTGTGCAGCAAAAAGTTTCGTTTGTGCTGCTTCCGTTTCGGAGATATTAGGCATTTAATTTCTAGCGATGACGTCACCGTGAACTTGGCCCCCCCTTTTTCTCCAAATGGACCCAAAATGGTACCTTTCGTTTGTGCTTCGTTTGTGCTCGTTTGTGCAGCAAAAACTTTCGTTTGTGCTGCTACGGTTTTGCAGATATTACACATTTAATTTATAGAGATGACGTCACGTAGCCCCGCCCCCCTATTTACTTCCAAATGGACCCAAAATAAAATAGTGCCGTTCGTTTGGGCTTCGTTTGTGCTGGTTTGTGCTGCAAAAAGTTTCGTTTGTGCTGCTTCCGTTTTGGATATATTAGGCCTTCTCAACATTAACTGTGGCGAAGAGCCAGAAATGAACAGTCCAATAATATTGAACTGTTTCATTAAGAACAGTGATGACTCTCTACACACTGGTAGCTCAAAACGGTTTTTATCTGGACAGTTGTGTGTCCAGGTAGCCAAGGAACTTTGTGAGGGCAGGATGGAACCACATGTATGGCGAGCATCACAGGCAAATAAACTGATGACCTTCGGAGACCCTGAGCCAAGTCACCTGCCAAATTTGGCCACCCTGCGCAAGGCAAAGCAAGAGAAAAATGATTTGCCATTAGGTGACAAAAATCCAATTTTATCATTGCAGATGTTGAAATACAGTGCACCTCACAGTGACAGCATCAAAGACATTGGACTTGACAAGTTTTTCTGTCACTATTGGAGTCAAACACAAATGCATATGTACAAGAGCTTAAAGAAATCTCACCCAACATTATGTGTTGATGCAACAGGCTCAATAGTTAAAAAACTGATGAGGCCGAATGGCATGTCTGGCCATATCTTCCTGTATCAGGGTGTTATGACAGGGCATACCAGCTCCAGTGTCCCAGTCGTGCAGATGTTGTCAGAGAAGCATGATATTAATGCTATCACACAGTGGCTGAAGGAATGGATCCATGCAGGTGCATCTGTTCCTAAAGAAGCAGCAAGTGACTTTTCGCTGGCAATTCTTGGAGCTCTAGTCAAAGCTTTTACCCCTCATCCTGATTTGAAGAGCTACATCAATGAGTGCTTTAACATTTCAGATGGGAATCAGCCTGGACATCTACCCCCATGTTTTGTCAGGGTAGATGTAGCACACTGTATTAAGATGATCTGCCGATGGGACTCCCTGAAAAACAAAAAACCTCGTGTAAAGGATTTCTTTGTCAGGTCAATAGCACAGGTTCTTAAGTCACAATGTTTGCAACATGCAAAAGAACTTCTCCGTGCTATCACCATTGTGACACTGAGTGAGACAGAGGGTAATGACAGTTCTGGAGCCCCTATCCCATCAGAAAAGTGCAAGAAATACTTAAACTTCGTACATCAAAAGTGTTTGTGCTCAATACCTGTGCATTTGATTCTGTCTTGCAATGCTTATGCTGTTCTTTCTGTGAAAGTTTTTCATTTGAAAAGACTGTTCTGAACTATGAACATGGGAACCAATTCCTCCACCTGGTGAAAACCATCACAACACAGGGTGTGAACCAACAGGTATACTCACAGAGGGCAGAACTGCTGGGGCAAATATTCAAACCTGTCCTCCTGACCTCTGGTGCTCTCCAAATTGATGCACAATGCCACATCTCCACTGTAATTGAGAGCGCAATGAGGAATATCCCAAGTGTTCATTTGATAAAACAATGCTCCTCACAGTACTGCAGTTTAAGCCAACAAGTAACGAGGCAAGTTTCAGTTGTTTGTGTAAACATTGCTGTCCTGCAGACCTGTGGCATGGCTTCTCTTCAGACTGCTGCTGAAGAGGAACTCAGTCTTCCTGACTCTCTCTGCCTCAGGCCAATAGAAAACCCTTCCCAGTGTCCGTCTTCATTCGAAACACAGGACGACAGTACAGGCAAGGCTCTGTGTTCAGGTAATGTCACTCACAGCTACAATCTGGGAGAGTTTGTGTGGATTGACACTGACCTTGGTAGCAGTTGCAAGGAAGTTGCCTTGCTTGAATTTCCCTCCAGTCTGGAGCTAAAAGAGAAGACATTTACTTTAAGAGCTGTCATTGGCTTTGAACCAGGACTGACCCAGGATTCTCTTGGCCATTATGTGGCATACTGCAGGAGGACTGCATATGCCTGGGAGATCTATAATGACCTGGGAAGTGGAGTGAAAGCGGCATCAGTAAATACTAAAATCTTCCCGCATGCTGTGTTGTACACATTGCAGTGATACATTGTTTGAATTGTTGTAAAAAAATGTTGATGATGTTCCCTTTGACAAAGAAAGTTATTTTTTCACGTTTTCAAGTTTCTTTTTCTGGCTGTCATCAATTTCACATACATGTATTAATTGTTGCATTAATTAATGTTTTGGAACAAACATAGACTCACCAGGTATTTAGGTTGCAGTGAACCTTTTACACGTCAGATTTAATTGAAAATAATGATCATATAGGCGTAATGATAACAAGGGAATTAATCAATAAGCACAATAAAAAGATAAGGACAGAAATATCCTCATACCAAAAGCCATTTCCCGCAGTGAAAGTTTTCTGCAAGATAAAAAGAAGAAAAACAGACAAAGAACATATTTACCTTGTATTCGTCCTACATCAGGAGCATTCCAGTCCAGGAGCTTGAAATTCGTGACGAAATACGGTGACGTCATCTCTATAAATTAAATGTGTAATATCTGCAAAACCGTAGCAGCACAAACGAAAGTTTTTGCTGCACAAACCAGCACAAACGTAGCACAAACGAACGGTACCATTTTGGGTCCATTTGGAGAAAAAGGGGGGGCCAAGTTCACGGTGACGTCATCGCTAGAAATTAAATGCCTAATATCTCCGAAACGGAAGCAGCACAAACGAAAGTTTTTGCTGCACAAACCAGCACAAACGTAGCACAAACGAACGGTACCAATTTGGGTCCATTTGGAGAAAAAGGGGGGGCCAAGTTCACGGTGACGTCATCGCTAGAAATTAAATGCCTAATATCTCCGAAACGGAAGCAGCACAAACGAAAGTTTTTGCTGCACAAACCAGCACAAACGTAGCACAAACGAACGGTACCATTTTGGGTCCATTTGGAGAAAAAGGGGGGGCCAAGTTCACGGTGACGTCATCGCTAGAAATTAAATGCCTAATATCTCCGAAACGGAAGCAGCACAAACGAAAGTTTTTGCTGCACAAACCAGCACAAACGTAGCACAAACGAACGGTACCAATTTGGGTCCATTTGGAGAAAAAGGGGGGGCTCGATGACGTCATCGCTAAAAAATAAATGTGTAATATCTCCGAAACGAAAGCAGCACAAACGAAAATTTTTGCTGCACAAACCAGCACAAACGAAGCACAAACGGACGGTACCATTTTGGGTCCATTTGGGGGGAAAGGGGGGGCTGGGTGAACTCTGGATGACCTATAAAATAATCGTTCATAACTAAAAAACCATAGCAGCACAAACGATGATTTTTGCTGCACAAACCGGCACAAACGAAGCACAAACGAATCGGACTATTTTCCTTAAATTTTGCGAGGTTGGGGGGGCCAACTTCACGCAGGTCCAAACCTCATGTAGGAGAGAGAGAGAGAGAGAGAGAGAGAGAGAGAGAGAGAGAGAGAGAGAGAGAGAGAGAGAGAGTTTAATAAACGCAAATTATGTGTGTATGAGTTGCTGGAAATAAAAGACCACTCATACATACAAAATTGTTTTGACTTTTTTCTTCTAGATCTTTTTTCCAGCCCAAGGCAAAGGACAAGGATGTTCAGAAGAAAGCCAGAAACGAGCAAGTGAAAAAGTAAGACTGTAATTGCTCCAACGTAAATCAGTCAAGTTTAGTACCGAAATTATGAGACTATTTAACTTTATTTAAAAAAACAACCACAGCCACCTATATAGTGCTGCACATAAAGTAAAAACAACAAACATATCAATATAGACAGTTAAAACAATAAATGAAATATAATAATGCCGAGAAATGTGTTTTAAGATGAATTTTCAAGATTTACCCCCCCCCCCCCCCCCTAACAAAAGAAAATGTGCTTGGTATCCATCAGGCCTGTCAAAAGCCCACTCAAGGCCCAAAACGCGGTCCTCCAGGATGACTCGCCGGTCAAGAAGGTTGCCAAACGCAGCCGGCGAATTCTGGACAGCGATGATGATGATGATGATAAAGAAGAAGTGAACACTGCCAAACAAGTCAAAGACCATCTCTTCAAGGCAGTGCCAACACGCATGTCTCCTCCGCCACCTCCGCCGGCCCCCGCCACGCCCACCACGCCCGCCACCTCCACATCCCCGAGCACCCCCAACTCCACCTCGTCTTCTGGAGGCACCAACATGCGCAAGACGGGTAAGAAAAAGACAGAGCTGCTTAAAACAAAATATCATTCTGTTAACATGTTGGCGCTGGAACAATTAAAATCTGACAGTTTAAATGGAAATCCCTTCTCCTGTATCCTGGTGGCCAGTGATTCTGTTTAGGACTTGTGCTTGTTAAAGTGGTGATGGGGAAGATGATATCACTGAGAGTTTTCGCAAACGAAATACTCGAAAGAAAAGCTGCTGGGCTTTTTTTTTTTTTTTGGGCCTCCCGTCATTAAGGATGCCTCGCATCACATAAAGCAGAATCGTTAAGGCGTCCTAAGTGGAGCGCGTTGTATTTTTAATGACACGCAGAAATTGTTTTTTTTCCCCTTCGCCATTTGATGCCCGCCATGTGGCGCGCAGCATAATCATTATTGCCACGTTGTCGCCATTCAAGCAGTAATTGCTTTTCCTTAATGAGGCTTTTATGTCAAAGACGAAATGAATCTATAGGAAGTTCTCGTTGGATGTATTTTGTGTCGTATGAACAAAATTCATTTTGTTTAGTGTTTTAATAATCTTTCTATATTGAATTACATAAAAAATGTTTTTGGTTTGCATCCATCTTATAGAGGTCATACAGATTATTATTATTATTTTTTTTTAAATAAATGTCTTCCATTTGTCTGTATGGCATCTACAGCTAGGAAGATGTTCCCCAAGAGGAAACTGGATGACAGCGACAGTCTAAAGGAGGACGAGGCTGCCAGCGTAAAGACTGACGCTGTCGTGGAGAGCCATCAGAACAAACGAGCTCGCGTGGACGGAGACGACGGTGACAACAAGGGTGAGTTTTTGGCAATGGCTGTAACGGCGACAATGTGCAAGTATTTTCAGTATCGCCACCTGCTGTCATTGTATATGCATTGCAAGTTTGGAGGCCACAATGTTTGAATGTCATTATCAATTATATATAAAAAAAAAAAAAGTCAATGCAAAGGTCTCATAAGATCCTCTGAAGTCTAGTCCAATGCCCTCGCTCAACAACACGACACGGCCTCGCTTTGTGCGCAGATGAGGTCGCCGAGGAAGAAAGAGATGAGGTGGCGGCGGTGGAGCAGATGAGGACGCCGGACAAAGACGAAGAGACGGTAGAGGAGGCGGACAAAAAGCTCAGTAGAGAAGAGCAGAAGAAAGACGAGGTCACAAAAGAGGAAGCTGAGAAAGCGCCAGTCAGCAGCTTCTTTGGTCAGTCCGCACAAAATTACCTTTCAGATAACGTCGGCGTGTTGTATAACTACCATGCTTATTTTTAGCTCCCAGAAAGGCTGCGGCCAAGACCCCGAACAAGAGTGCAGAGAAGAAGAAGGTGGCGACCGCGATTTCCTCCCCGGAGAAAGACGGCAAAGATGCCAAAAGGTGCGCAGACTGAAATTGACATCGAGCAGGAAGGTGAATTTTCCGAGGTCAATTGGTTTTCATGCCGACAGCGAGTCGACAGAAACAGACTACAACCCGTCCAGGGCCAACTACCACCCGTTGGAGCACGCCTGCTGGAAGGAGGGACAAAAGTTGGTCTTTTCCGCCACCATCCTCCTCCTGAACTCTGTAAATTGCATGTGTTCTTAAGTGCGCTCTGATCTTCCCCCAGAGTGCCTTACCTGGCGGTGGCTCGCACCTTTGAGAAAATCGAGGAGGACTCTGGCAGGTGGGAGCGCCACCCGCTGACTGAAAGTATACGGACACATTAATATGCGCTAAATACCTCACGTGAACCTTTTGGGTGACAACCCAGCGAAGAGGAAGTTGACTATTTGGGTTAACTCCAGCTTTGCTAGCATGTGTTTTAAAATGGAGCGATTGAAATGTGTGGCCGTTGTAAAAAAAAAAAGTGTCCATTGAAGAGGATTTGTAAGTGGCGGCTGCTGCCTTTCAACGCGTTTCAAAGCGCGTTCACAGACAAGGACGTTTTGACCGCTTTCCACGCGGGACTTAAAACCGCCGCGGACGAGCAAATCTCGTTAGCCGCCTTGCCGCCATTGAAGCCTCAAAGCTGTTTTGTTTTTCTTTTCCTCTTTTCTTCTACCCAGACTGAGGAACATCGAGACACTGGCCAACCTGTTCCGCTCGGTGCTTCTGCTCTCTCCAGGTAAGCGCCAGCTCTGTGGTGGCGCTGGCGACGGGCCTGCCGCGACTTGCGCAGCGCGGGCTGATGAATGCATGTTTGGATTTGTGCGCTTGCGTGTGGGCGAGATCGTCACACTGAAATTCATCCGCGCTGCACATTACATCATCCACAAGCAACAATTTACAGCTTCCATAGCAAGCTGGTGCATCCTAACTTTTCCCCTTTGTGTGTGTGTGTAGATGACTTGCTGTGCTGCGTGTACTTGTGTCTGAACCAGTTGGGCCCCGCCTACCTCGGCATGGAGCTTGGCATCGGGGAGACGGTGCTGATGAAAGCTGTTGCGCAAGCCACAGGTAACACACACACACACACTTTCACTGTGCGTTATTAAGCCGGGCGGCACTTCTCTGCTGTTGCTAGGACGACAACTTGACAAGATCAAAGCGGAGGCCCAGGAGCGCGGCGACCTGGGTCTGGTGGCCGAGAGCTCCCGAAGTAACCAGCGCACCATGTTCAGGCCGGCCAGCCTAACAGCCAACGGGGTCTTCAAGAAGCTCAAGGAGATTGCAAGCATGAGCGGCAACTCGGTCAGATACCACAGCTAGCTTAGCTTTACCCAACAAATACTACACGCTAGTAGACTTGACAGCTTTTCTTCTGTACGCATGGGTTACTTGCACTTGAGTCACTAGAGTGAGCATCTTTTGAAAATATCACTTTTGAGCGGTCCGCTGAAAGTCAGTTGCCGTCCGTCGGCCACAAGGGCAGAAAAGAGTTTTTTTGAATGAGCAACGTTTGACATCAAGTCGCACGCGCCAACCAGTTTTCACTAGCTAAACGCAGCCTCCGGCGACAAGCGCCCTCATCTTTTCGGCCAACTTTGTTCCTTTCCTTTGACCCGACGACTTTGCTGAATCTCAAAGTCCCATCCCTCTGCTGCCGCAGGCCATGAATAAGAAGATCGACATTATCAAAGGACTCTTTGTGGCCTGCCGCTTCTCAGAGGCCCGCTACATCGTCAGGTAACGCCGGTGTCCCCGTTTGAGCCCGGCCCGATTTGCCGGATCCTGACCGGCCGCTATTGATTGATTGATTGACAGGTCGCTCGCCGGCAAGCTGCGGATCGGACTGGCCGAGCAGAGCGTCCTGTCTGCGCTGAGTCAAGCCGTGTGCCTCACCACACCCCAGAAAGGTACGTTTGCTTGACATCGTGTCTCGACATCATGCGAATCGAAAGAAAACGAAAGTGTCCACTGTAGTGACTGACGTGTGCATCTTTCACATCGAGGCTGATGCATCAGGAAGAAACTTGTTTTTTTTGTATTTTTTTTTTTTTTTACTTTCCACTTTACGAGACATATTTAGCTTTTTCTTCAACTAAGCTTGTGTAAGAATTTCTCCATCAAAAAGTATGATGTCAGGACGCCTTTTTGGAGAAGTCAATCATCCGGAGAGTCATCCCCCTTATCGTCAGATGAAACACAAGTTCCATTTTCTTCTCGGCTGCCCCACTTCACTTCATGCACTTTTTTTTTTCTCTCTCTCTTGCAAATTGCACTACCCGTGCACCATTTAAATAATGCAACCCACGAGGTCGGATAGGGGCCATGTTTTATTTATAGGACGCTCATTAAAGATGTTTAAATATCCTTTACAGGAGTCACTGAAGAATTTTAAAACATCCCATTTCTGCTTCCAAGTTCCCAAAACACTCAAACATGATGATTAGGAATCACCCACCCCCCACCTTTTTTTTTTTTTTTTTAATTCGTTGCTGACGTTCCTGACGGGTTTCATCTTCTCACCAGATGCTATCGCACACACACACACACACACACACACACACACATCGAGCCAATTAACTTATTTTACGCCAAGTAAATTAGCATTCAGAGCTCATTCGCCAGCACTTTAATAAGAGCCAATTAGACCCCCGGCTCAGTGGGTAAATTTGCATTGATCTGCAGCCCGCGCCGGAAATGTTGAGCTTAATATTTGATATTTATTTGTTTATTTTCCATCTGAAATGTTATCTAATCAGACAGGTTACCGTGCGAGCGCCGCATCCCCCTCGTGATGCAATATGCTCTGGAGTGGTCTCATTGCAGCTGGCGCTCTTCCACTCCCGTCCCACTAGGGGTGCTGTTGCACCTAGAATATGCTGAACAACGTTTGAATGAAACAAGCTAAGCGATGTGTTTTGTTTCAGGCACGTCCCCAGCCGTGATGGACGTCGGCAAAGGGATGACCACGGAGAGGAGGCGTGCTTGGATCGAAGAGAAGTCTCTCATTCTCAAGCAGACTTACTGGTAAAGACAGCTGCTAAAGTTTGTGGTTCTTGAAAATGTAAAGTTAAAAAATATTTCTTTTTTTAATTGACAAACACGTTTTTTTGTCTTGAATAAAAATAGCCCAATATCTTAAAAAAAAAAAAAAAGTATCAGTAGTCTCTAAAGTGTGAAACAACGGCTAGTTTAACACACTGATAGTTTATGGCGTGTTCTTCAGCCTCCTAATCGAGGTGCACCTTTTTCTTCTTCTTCCCCGCGTACAGCGAGATGCCCAACTACGACATCCTTCTCCCCGTCCTCCTTCGAGAAGGCATCGACCAGCTTCCCAATCACTGCAAGCTCACCCCAGGTAAGCCACCAATCTGGAGGCTGCCCAGAGTGCTCATTGATCTGTTTGCTGGAGGCCAGTTGATAACGATAAACAATTATTCCTGATTACGCAATCCGATAAGTAAAAGGACCTGTAAGTGCTACCCATCGATCGTGTGAAGCAGCCATTTTAGGGTCATTTTGGGGTCATTCAAAGTGAGTGGACCATTTTAATGTTACTTTGCTCATTTCCATGAGTCCTTCAAAGATGAATTTTTGCTGAAAGTGAATATGAAACTTTTTTTTTTGTCCTTTTTTACCCCCTTCTCTCCTACCATGGCAGGCGTACCCCTGAGGCCCATGCTGGCACACCCCACTAAGGGAGTCGGGGAGGTGATGAAACGCTTCGACGAGGCCGCGTTCACCTGCGAGTACAAATACGATGGCGAGCGTGCACAGGTGAGTTGCGTTCGTGTGGTTGGCAAGTGTTGGACACACACACGTACACACTGTGTTCACCGGAGTGGGGTGTTCCTCTCCTATGCGCGCACCCATTCTTTTAAGATAAACATTAGCGCTGCCATTCCCTTAGGCCTGCTGGCAGAGAAAGCGCCAAGCTTCTAAAGGCGGGATGATGATGAAGAGGAGGATTGTGTGTGTGTGCACGAGCCTGTGTGTGTGTGTCAAAGGAAGAAAGAGGTGAGAGAGACGCATAAGAGGGAAAGAAGCAAACATGCAAGACACAGCAGGAGGCGTCCGAGACGCAGATTGTAATGCAAAGCCAATCCAGCTTGCGGCGTTCATTCCGGACGGTCACGCCTATCGAGTTTTTCAACCTGGCTCTGTCCAAAGAACAAGGCGGCTCAGTGTCTTCTGCACTATACGCAGCGGCCAGCAGGAGGACTCACAATACACCGCGTTCCGTCACTTTGTGTGTGTGCGCGTGGTGAATAACAACAGTAGCCCAGTGAGTGATTGAGTGCGTATTTGGTAGGTTCATTCGTCAAAGTGGACGTTCATTGATAAGCACGCGAGGAGAAAGGGGCAGTAATTGAGATGCCGAGTGGACACGTGTAGCGCCGGCCGGCACTCACTGTTGACGCACGCGTCTGTCTGGACAAATGATGTGCGCGATCCACCTGTAATGTGTTTTTTTTTTTTAGCTTGCACAGGTGATTCTTTTGGAAGAAACAGCCTGCAATGCCAATAATACTTGTGGACCTTTTGACCTGTTTGTTTTTTTTTTTTTAATCAATACATTGTCATTTTCTTCGTAAATACCTTATAATTGTAACGAGTTAATTTCATTTGTTTAATTTGTACCTCATGGAGTAGCATGTTGAAAA
Source organism: Syngnathus floridae (assembly GCF_059516105.1). Classification (NCBI taxonomy): domain Eukaryota; kingdom Metazoa; phylum Chordata; class Actinopteri; order Syngnathiformes; family Syngnathidae; genus Syngnathus; species Syngnathus floridae. The sequence goes on along the minus strand of NC_142426.1, from coordinate 9,145,000 downwards.
GACACCGAATTTTGGCTCTCTCTGATGGTACCGTGTGGGCTCTTTGCATTCGTCGGAGCGGCCACTCGCAAGCGCTCGGTCGCTGCAGCAGCTCCAGATTGTTTCAACTTGCACGCCTCTTGAGCAGATCAGTCGTTGCCGCCGCCGATGCCCGACAAATAGAAACCGTCAAATCGCACAGCAATTAGGCTCCTCTCTCGGCACAGGGGAGCGAGAAAAACAGACGGCCTAAAGCCGGCAAATGAGCTGAAGCCTCTTTTGGACGAGGCCGCTTGAAATGTCTGCGATGTTTCCATCTGTTACGTCGACCGTTGCCGTTTTGTTCCGGAGCTAAGTGGCAGTTTGACGCGTGGGGCGCATCTGTTCGGAGCGGCACATAAGCACGGCACCACATGAGCGACGACGGCCCGACATGAAATATGCGAGTGCAAATTAAGGAAAGATCTGATTAAACTATCACAAAAAAATGTTGGCTAAACTGTGTCAGGAAGTTACATTTCTATTTGATGGAGAAATCCAACACGCACACAGGCCTAACCACTGAGCAACAAAACTCATTTGTCGCCACCCACATCACTCACCGGGCCAGGCTCCGCCTGTACTTGTTATTCAGTTTAATACGGCAAGATCCAAATAATTGATAGAATACTGGAAGGCTTCCTTTACGTCACGGCCATAATCAAGCCTCGGTGGAGGACTCGTGTCTGGATCCCGATCATTCTATGACTGTTTGACTGCAGATGTTTTGGTATCGGCCCGACAGATTCACGTCCTGGAGAGTGGCGAGGTTCGCATATTCAGCCGCAACCAGGAAGACAACACCAGCAAGTACCCTGACATCATCTCTCGTATCCCCAAAGTGAGTTACGCTACGTTGAGGTATTTAAAAACTAAATGAGCTCTACCTCTACCTAAAGCTCTCCCTTGTCAGCTGTTTGGCTGAGTCTGTAGCTGCTACACGCTTCGATGTGGAGACTCGTTTAAGCTGGCAATTTCAAGACGGGCCAGAGCAGCTCCAGGAGTCGCCCCGAGGTTAACCGAGAGTGAGCGCGCAAACCCCCCGTCTAGTCAAGAGCTGCAATTAAATAGCAAATGAGCCTACGCGGCTTTATTAGAGGCGTTCTCATTGACGCTCTTTGGCGCGTGGCTGTTATTGAAATGTCGGTCTGCGCGCCCGTGCTTTAATTGCGTTCAAATATTTAATTGCCTCGCTCGCAACATTGCGTTGCTCAGTAGAGGTTGTTTGTTGTGCCGCCTAGCCTAGCCGCCAAGTGACGTTTGTGTATAAAACAGAAGGAGCACAAATGATCAAATATTCTTTGGCGATAATCAAAAATGACATGGCACTGTTTTTGCGGTCCACCGCCCCCCCCCGCCCCGGGCAGCCGTAGTCGCCAGCGTGCAGATTGGTGCAGCTTCGACAGCCTTGCAGCACTTTCTTTCATCCTCCCTGCAAACCTGCCACGGTGTCGGTCCTATCTCGTCTCTTTGTGACTTTTTAATGAAAGCTCCCCTGTGTCGTGCCTCTCATCCATTTTGGTGGGGAGTGTGCGTGCGTGCCTACGTGCACGTGGAAGGGGCTTTGATACATTGTCACCTTTTTTCATTTTCGCCTCTGGTACCTTCACTCTGTCCCAGCACATTCCTTCTACACCTTTTTTTTTTTCTTCTCTGCCTTCTCACTTTTTTGTGTTTTGGGGCTGTCGACGTCTCTTTATCGCCTGTGCGCAGCTTCTTCATTTTCCTTCTCGGTGCACCCCGACCGACTCTTCGGCCGCCGGATGTTTGGCTTTCTTCTCGTCCCTCTCTGACTTTGTTTTTAATCAACGTCCCACCTCAGTCTACCGACCCTTCGCTTAACGCCGACGGCGTTGAATGCATTGCGGCTGTTTTTGCGCCCCGCTATGTTTGGGGTGTCAGCAGTCAGTCAATCACGGGAAAATTAGCACGGGGTTGTCACAGAGACCCGACAGCATAATGGATGTCGGAAGTGAGGCAGCTAGCGAGGGGCGGGCGACGGGTCGAACTTTCAGTTAACTTCTTTCAAGGCCTCCCTCTTGAAGTTGTCTCCCATTTTAATTAGTGGTGAGATTAAAAACAAAAAAAATCTAATTCATTAGAAGCTCTGTGATAAATCACAGATTCAACACTTGTTCGTCATTAAAGATTCATTGAAGTTCTTGAGCGATCGCTTTGGAAGCACACTTTGAGCCTGTTGCAGACCGGCAAAACAAATTTCTTTCTGTTTGTCTGTTAAAATTGAAAAGGGTTTATTGGCTCAATTTAAATCTGTTGCTTCCCCAAAAAAAACATGACATGATTGTGAGTAGATACAAAGACTTAGCGTTAGCGTTTTGGACTGTGCTTTTATTTTTATTGACGACGTTTCTCCGCAGGTGAAGAAAGACTCGGTGGTCTCCTGCGTGCTGGACGCAGAGGCGGTGGCCTGGGACCACGAGAAGAAACAGATCCAGCCATTCCAGGTCCTCACCACACGCAAGAGGAAGGTAGGAATCAAAGTGTGGCGGGGTTCTCGTTATTCTTCGCGCCCATTAAACATGACTGACGTGTCAATGACATAGGAATTCAAATAGTTGCTTATTTGAAATACATAAATGGATGGTGGCGAAAATATGCGAATAATTGACCTCTGCAAAATGGGAGTTTGTAATTGCGTATAGATGCCACAAGATGGCGGCAAAACGCGTCTAATGGTGAGAACCATAAAGCATCAACACTCCGTGTTTCTAGCATAATACACACTCATGCTACATAGATATAATTGCAAAATTCATTGATATACAAGTGCATTGCAAGAGCAACATTTATTTCTATTTTTGTTTTTTTTGCATGTTCAAAAAACTCAACTTCTATTCTTAGAAACAAAAACAATTGTGAACAGCAATAAAACCAACCGTAATAGAAATAATCAACCCGCAATCCACACACCTGATCATTTTTCTGTTGAAAAAGTAGTCGGACGATAAAGAACAGGAAAAGGTGGAGGAGGACGGCGTGATGGAGTGAGGTGATCCAGTCGCAAGAGGAGGAGATTGATAAGTTGCCGTCAAATGGACGGAAGAGAAGGCGGGGTGAAGATGAGATGGCGGAGGGAGAGCCTTTGTGTGATTGCAAATGTCAGCCAGGCGTTTTCTCACTTTTGATCAGAATAATGGCGTTCGCACGCTACACAAATCACATGACGGCGACGGAGGAAAGCATCTTCTGTCCTCTCTCTCTCTCTCTTCTCGTTCCTCAGCTCTGACACGGGCGCAAATGAAGATCAGGCCAGGAAGGATGAGGCGCTGGCGCTAATGGTAGAACGTCAAGATGAACGTTGCCGTTGTGCTTTTACTCTCAGCCTCCTCCGTAGAATCACCATTACTCGAGATGGCGTTTTTATGCACCGGTGCAGTCACGTCTTTCACATACAGATGGCGCCGGTGCCGTTGCCTGCCGAGTACAGCTAGCGGTTAGCATCGAGCTAGGTTGTTTCAACTGTCAAAAGGTTTCGCATGGGCACTCCCACACCACTTGGAAAGATGAGAACAGAGTGCATGCCCACCCGGCTTGTCTGCTGCGCTCTAGACTCAGAGAAAAAAAATAAATAAAAAAATATAGATAGATTGAATATTCCACAGATTTCTGTAAAATTATTTGATACCTTTATTTTTTTATTTTTTTTTGCACATCTGATGTGACGATAAGCACGTCGTCGCTTTGTCTGTGTTAATGTTTAATTAGTGCTCTGAAGTGATGCCAACTTGACGGGAATAAATTTAGAATGAACTGTAGCTGCTCTCTTTTGGAGTGCCAAGGTTGAACAATTTAGTTTGTGAATAAGACAAGCGTCACGACTCGAGGTATTTGCATGTCTTTTTGTTCCAGGAAACAAACTCAATCAGGTGTGTGTGTGTGTGTCCCTGTGTGTGTTTGCGTCTGTTCCTGCAGGACGTGGACGCCGCCGACATCAAAGTCCAAGTGTGCGTGTACGCCTTTGATCTGCTCTACCTGAATGGAGAGGTAATCGTGACAATGCGCCGCCTTCCGGTCATCACACGGAAAATGACAAGCAAAGGGATGTTGCGTTAAACTGGAGCGCTTGGTTATTTATTTTTTAACCCAAATTACTTGAGGACTAACTTCAACTCCATTAGCATTAGAATTGTTGATGTTGTATGTTTCTTCCTTTGTAGTGGATGATGGCTTTTGTGCGTGTTTACCAATTTGTGTGTTTTGCGAGCCTGTCGTCCCTCCACAGCGTTGTTGTCCCTGAATGCCAATGACGACGGTGCTGCTGGGGGCTGTAAGCAGATAATGATGCCCGTGCTCATTGTAATTCCAGCAGTGTGCCCGCCTGTGTGTTTGTGTGTGTGTGTGTCGGGGAATGAGATTGTGTGACATAACCTGTGTGTTTATGCCTCCCTCCGAATAAAACACAACAGGCCAGCAGATTCCCTAAAGTTGTCGGCGGCAAAATGCAAATCAGCACAATTGCGTTCCCCCAACTCCCCACAAGTGGAGCGAAACAAATGAGCTAATTAAAACAGTGACGCCTAATTTGTGCCATTACGTGGCCTAACACAGCTATAACTTGTCTGACGCCACGCGATTAGTCGCCGCCGCTGCTTTGCTCGCAGTCGCTCCTTCCTCTCCAGTTTACGTGTTCAGCTTGCGTGGCCCTCTACAAGCAAAGATAACATGTTAGCAAAAAGCGTATGGACTCGCTCCATTCATGGCTTCCTCGAGAGCCTCTTGAACACCGAAAGCTTTCAGTCCATCTTTTCTAACGCCGCATGTTTGTGTTTCCGTGCGTAGTCCCTGGTACGACAGCCGCTGCGTCGCCGTCGGGAGCTACTGCGAGAGTCGTTCGACCAAGCCGAGGGAGAGTTTTTATTCGCCCGATTCATCGACTCGGACAACACGGACACCATCGCCGAGTTCCTGGAGCAGTCTGTCCGAGGTTTGCTTTTGTTTGCGCTGTGATGCCGTTCAAACCTGACAACTGCGTGTACGCAGACTCGTGCGAAGGCCTGATGGTGAAGACTCTGGAGAAGGACGCTACTTATGAAATCGCCAAGCGCTCCCATAACTGGCTCAAGGTGAGCATGCTTCGACAAAAGCTAGCAAAATTCTAGCCCAATGGCCACCACCATCAGTAACACACGATTTTTTGTATCCACGTTTTTATAGTTGAAGAAGGACTACCTGGAGGGCGTCGGCGACACGGTGGACCTGTGCGTCATCGGCGCCTACCTGGGCAAAGGCAAGCGGACGGGCACGTACGGCGGCTTCCTGCTGGCCTGCTACGACCAAGACAACGAGGAGTTCCAGTCTGTCTGCAAGGCGAGCTAGCTTAGCACCCGTGCTAACAGGATGTTCCACCTCAGCTGGTGGTTTCTCACACGTTGTCCGCCTCTTCTCCAGATTGGGACCGGCTTCAAGGACGAAGATCTGGAGCAGCACCACAAGTTCTTGAAGGTAAAGCAAACAAATTGAACGTGCGCCACGCAAATTGTAGCAAATCGATTTTGCTTGAAGTCAACTGAACAAGTTGCGTCGGCCAACGCTTTCCCTTTGAGACCGAGAGTCGTTGATTGTGTTTCCAGCGGGCTGCCGCCGCCCGCTGATGAATTAGCTTTGCTTGACTCTGTTCCATGCGGAAGCTGAGCCTACTTCAAAGTCCAGCCAATTGGACTGACTGATTTTCCAAAACGCATCGAATCACCTCCTACTTTAAGCAAGTACAGTTTGGAAAGCGGCACTGTAAGATATTTCTGGTGTACAATCACACTGATTGCGTGAGGAGGGGGGGGGGGGGGGGGCAGTCCCACGTTCCCACCCTCGCTCCACCAGCTCCCACCGCGCTGCTTTGTAATCAAGCGCTCCTTGCGAGCGTGATGGATGGCGGATTAAAGAAGGCTGATGGGAGCCCGGCCGCCGCTCGTGTGATCGGTCGCCTTCGCACATCAGCGGCGAAGCCACTGCGCGTGGAATGCCAACAACACACGGCAACGCAATTCTCGGCGTCCTCAGCAAATAAGTGTTTATTTGTCGCACAGTCGACGACGTTACATATATTTATAGTTTTGCTGCACCGACATCAAAAGATTTACATCTGCCAGCTTTTGGAGTTCGCACTCGAGCGGGAAAAAGCTTCACCGATGCTGTTTGAACCCACAACTGGGAGTCGGCCATTTTGTGAGAAAGCTGCAAACGAGTGTTTCCTTAACAAGACTCTTCTCATGTTCCCACCAGGAACACATCCTCGCCAAGCCCCGCCCCTACTACCGCGTGGACCAATCGGCCGAGCCAGATGTGTGGCTGGACGCGGTGCAGGTCTGGGAGGTGAAGTGCGCCGACCTGTCGCTGTCGCCCGTCTACAAGGCTGCCATGGGAATGGTCAGTTCACCTCTTAATGAAACGCTTCTTCATCGTCATCACCTCATTTCCTCTCCTTCCTCATTTCCTTCCTTCCTCCCTCCCTCTTTGTTTTCCTTCGGCCCTTGTCTTCTTCCGTCCTCCTCTTTCCCCATCTTCCTCCCTCCCTCCTTTCCTTTCCTTATTTCCATCTCTTCTGTTCTCCAGGTGGATCCAGAGAAGGGAATCTCCCTGCGTTTCCCTCGCTTCCTTCGCGTGCGAGATGACAAGAAGCCCGAAGACGCCACCAGCGGAGCTCAGGTGAGTGGTGCGACGTGGCGTGACCCTTGAAAGCCCAGCAAAGTGTTTTTGTTTTGTGCCAAAGATCCGATCTGTTAAGCTCCTTTCAACATCAAGGTTGAAAGCAAGTACAAGGGCAAGGCAGGCGGCTTTACTACGGGTTGTATAACGCCACCTTTACTACTGCCGCCCGCCTGCCTGCCAGCCTGCCTGCCTAATAAAGTGCACCACAAGCATGCCGGAACGAGTACGGCGCCCTCACTAAATTCAGAAAGTGTGAACAAGGCGCACAATCCAACCTCCAGCACCACGCTCTCATATAGTCAGTGGGCGTGTGAGTTTCATTTTCCAGCCTCTAGGGGGCGCCTGCGTTTAGGGCCTCCTCGCTGATCTCAAGAGATTTGGATCGATAAACAATTTGGAATCAATTTTTAAAAGCATTTGGAAGAATCCTTTGCTTGTAGTGGAGGGACAACTGATTGCGCCCCGTCCCTTGAAGGCATCTCAAGGCTTGATGGAGCCATGGATAGATTCGAGGTCACTGCTTTCAGACTGGCCCTGAAGGCAACGTGACTTGATACGATGGATGAAGAGAAATTCATCATCGGCACAATTAATTGGTAGTTGTGTATGGGAGACTGTGATTTCAGACTGTTCTTGAAGGCATCGTGAAACTGAATAGATAGAATCACTGATTCAAAACCTGATTATGAAACTTCCCTGAAGGTAACGCGAGAAGGCCAAAAATTCAAGAGAACACTTGCAACAATCTCTAGATTGTCGTGCGAGCAAAAGCTGTCATTTCAGACGGTCTCTGAAGGCAACTCGAGGACCCGATGAGAGTAGGTTGAGGATATATGGATGGATGGCCAATTTTATTTCAGATCGTTTCTTCGCTCGACTTGAGATGGAGTGATAGATTTTTTTCTTTTTTGGACAATTCTTTGATTTCAAACTCGCTGAAGGCCACCACTGACTTGATTAGGATAGATCGGCCATTCCGGCTGTGGCATTTGGAACAATCACTCAGTTGTGTGACCAGAGCTGTGATTTCAGGCTGTCCCTGAAGGCAACTCTCAACTTGACGCAGATGGATGGTGATTTAATGAAAAGTTTGAACGCCTTCGTGTAGGAAAGGTGGCGTTATTTCACATTGTCATTGAAGGCAGCGTGACTCTTGGACGAGTTGAGCGGCAGAAGAAATTAGGATTTGAGGACCACTGTGATTTCAGTCTGTTCCTGAAGGCAACACGTAGCCACGTGAATGATAAACATTTGGAACAATCTCTTGGTGGCCGCACGAGACAAGCTATCATCGTGTTGTGATTTCAGAATGTCTGTGAATGCAACACTTGACTTACCTTGCTCGTTTTGCAACTGAATACTCTCCCCGAAGGCAACAGTAGACTTGATTAGGATAGATCGGGCGACAGATTGACGAAGCATTTAATGATGTTTTTAAAAATAAAAATAAAATCTAGAGGTTGTTGTGTAGCGCCGGCTATGATTTCACATTTTCCCCGAAGGCAACGGCGGACTTGATTAGCTTTTCTTTCAGCGCTCAAGTTTTATGTCAGGAAGAAAGTTATTGATTTTCAAGGAGATTGCATTCATCCTCCTCCTCCTCCCTAAAGATCGCCGACCTGTACAAGAAGCAGCAGCAGATCCAGAATCAGGGAGACAAAGGCGACTTGGAGGAATACTATTGACCAGGTCGCAATGCCCATGCGTCGTTGGGATCAGCCTGAATGTAAATATGAATGTATTTTTGACACCTTGAATAGAAATAAAAGCTTGTTCTACACATCTTGTGCATGCGTGCGCGTGCATGGTTTGTGTCCATCCGTTCGTCCGTCAGTGCGCTTGTGACTGAAATTCCAAAATGTCCTCCTCCCTTCCCTCCCCTCCCCTCGGTGGCTGTTGTTGCCGCTGAATGGGAATCAAGCAGGCAGCAGAGCAGAAAATATTGAAAATGCAAATATGGAATGAGGTGTGCTCAAAGTCGCCGCGTTATCGGCCTAAACTGCTCCAGCGCAGTCAAAGTTGCTCCGGGAAAGCCTTTGCCAGAGAAAAATCTCCAATTGTCAAGTCATGATGATGTTGTCTCATTTTACTCGCAAATGGAAGTTCTCGGCATGAAGATGAAGCTGGATCTGCAGGTAATTGCACTTGTCACCTTGAAATGGGAGCTTCTTTCTCATTTTTTCTTTTCATTTTGGCAGAAAGGCGCATCTGGATTTGGACCTGAATTCAAGGCCCGCTCAGTTGCGCTGGTCCGAAGACCAGCTGCTCGGCTCGCGTCGGGTCAGCTCAGGTCCGTTCTCGTCCACTTCCTGTAGGTGGACGTTGTCCCAACACTTTTGTCCGTCATGGTGTCTGTGTCTCGCCCTCCCAATGGCGTCTTTGTCAAGTGCGTTAACAAAGGCTTTGTTCTCCTCCGCCTCGTCGTCCTTCCATTGCTCCTGGGCAACAAAGGCTTTGTTTTCCTCCTCCTCTTTCTCCGTCCCTCCCTCCCTCCTGGCGCTGGCTGTGACATCGCTGCCATTCCAGGCCGTGAGGGAGAGAGCGGGAGGGACACACGCCGCCATTGTTGCTTTCCCAATATCAATGGTGTTTTTCTTCACAGCGTTGGCCACTAACCTTTCGGATCTCATTCTGTTTTTTTAAACTCTACAGGCTGCCCTGCTCATTGAAGTCAGGAAGCCTGCCTACCTGTCTGCCCCAAAGCAAAAAAAATCCATTTGAGGCCAGGTTGCGACTTTCACTTTCCAGAACCAATTTATTTGTTCACATTCTCTCGTGATTTTTTTCCCCAAATCATGCCTTTACACAATGGAGTGGCTCCAAGATGTTCTTGTCCAGGATCAAACTCCATCTTGTAAAATGATGTCAAGATCACAGAGGGAACATTGAGGCCTTGCTTTTGCAAACGATGCGGCTTATGTCAGTCCCCCTCAGAGCAGCCCCAACCTGACACATTTTTTTTTGCTTCGAGTTTGACCGGTGTGGTAGCAGATGGTCCGTCGGCAGACCATTAGAAGAAGAGGTGATTTGTCACCGGTGGACAAAATGGCCACCGGCAGGACCCGTGAGCATAAAAGAGGTGCCAGGACCAGCGTGATGATCAAGACCTCCGTGTCTTCATTGTCCCCCACCATCATCACTCATGTCACACGTCCCTTGGGTTTACATCATGACTAATGAGTGCCACTAACAGCAAACCCGACGATTGCATGGAGCTCTGGGAAAATGGAGCAAAAATTGCTTCCAATCCCTGCCATGTGTTCTCACATTACAGACACACGTGCGTTTTGAAACCCGCCAACAAGATGTCCCACGTTCTCTGGCCGAATTGCCCTTCATTTCTATCCCTTCCTATTGTCCTGGCTTCAACTTTCTGGGCTAGCGGCGGCGACACGTTCCGGCGTGGGGGCGCTCAATGCGCATCTTTGTGCGTCCCTGCCGGGTGGGAGAAAGCGCCATTGAGGGCCCGGCCAGGCCCTGCCTGGCCCCGTCCCCCTCGGGCTCCATTGTATCAGTAGGAATCTGGCGGGAGGCACTCCAAAGACTTTACAGCCTTTGTTCTAACTTCTGAGCGGACTGGACCGCCGTGACCTGGACCTAAATGTCCTTCCACCACCCTTAGCGCCCATCAAAATATACTACTGAAGCTCAATTGTGGCTAAAAATGCAAGTGATATGAAAACCCAACATGATCCAAGTCCAAAACCATGATACAATATTTGGACAAGGAAAAGCCTGGGTACAGGCTGGTCTGAGGCTGCTCCATGGCAGTCTCAAATTGTCCATGGAAGTGTAGGTTGCTTCAGAGTAGTTCATGTCTTGCAGTTTTGTCTAAGGTTGAGTCATGGCAGTCAAGGTGGCCTAAGGGTTAGGGTGCTATGGAGTCCAAGTTGGATGCTCAAGGTAGTCTCAAATGGTCTGTGATTCTCTTGTGTACTTAAAAGAAGTATTCGCAGTGCCAACTTCCTGTCTTCCACTCGAGGAAGAAAAAGAAAGTTGAAAGAAAAGAAAACGTCAGCATCTCTTTGGCTATGCGTGGCCCTCTGGAAGTTGAGGGAGGGGGAGGAGGATCCCCGAGGCCAGCCCGATCCAGGGGTGTGTCCCCCTATAAAGACTCCTCGCACCATCGGGCCTCCCGTTGCTGGCCAGTGCCTCTCGGCTCCCTCCGTCCTCGCTCGTCGTCTTCTCCTTCACACACAGAGTGGGACTCTTACGCCACCGAGACCCGTCCGTCGCTTTTGTGTCCTCGGAAAGTCCACACTTGGCATCATGCTGACCCTGGTGGCGCTGGCGTCTCTCCTTGTCCTGGCCGCAGGTAAAAAACAAAAAACCGACTCACCCACATCACATATTTAGAAAAACAACTTTGTGCTTATATGATTGAAATAGTCAGCATTGTATATTTTAATGTAGGGAAGAGCAACCAATGTTCTTTTCAGTGAAAAGAAAAATGGAAGGAGCTAATAATATTTTTATTCAAATCTCTAATCTGATGTTTTTGAAAAAAAGCCCAATGTGAGAATTTTTTTTTTTTTTTTTGCTGTCATTTGTAAGGCAAGTATTTTCCTTCTGAATGAGACTGAATGTTTGCTGCATGGTCGCTCGCCACCAATGCTTTAATCATCTAATAATAGTAGTGCATGCTCAAATGATGTGGCTCCTCCCACCGGTAAACACGACAAGACGTACCGATGTGACCGATCGTCTCCCTCTTAATCGGCACCAAGCGGCTTAGCGGAGGCTTCATCGACTCCGTTTTATATGAAGACGTTACTCCATGCCCTCGTTGTTTAATTTTGACAGCGTCCTATTTTCCCAGCCAGTCAAATATTGATTTAGGGCCTGAAAGCCAATTAGCATCAATCATCATCGGCACACGACTGGTGACACATTCAATATTTTCTCACCACATTATGCGTGATTGTGATGATCATGCACACAATATTTCCATTTTTTTGTGGGGGCTCTGCTACACTGTTTAGAAAATGTTGTTTTCCAAACACATAAAGGTCCCGTGAAGCTGTGGGTTCAGAAGTGGAAAGATCTGTGAAATTTACTGGCACGTCCCGGTGGGAACGACTCAAAATGTGTTTTGGCAATTTCCCTGCGTGCAGTGCCTGAGCCGTCCCAGGCCATCGTGATTTACACGGGCTGGGAGCGTCACGCGCTGGTGGGCAGCGAGGTGCGGCTCTCCTGCTCCTTCTTCTCCTGGCGCTGGACCTCCGAGGATGTCACCTTCTCCTGGACCTACAGGCCCGACGGGGCCAGGGACAGCGTCTCGGTAAATGCAAATTCAGCGGCAATCAATGAAGAGCAGACGTGCTGATAAACTTGAAGGTGTCACTTATAATGTGCGAGAGCAACACGTTTGCACTTTGCCTGCATTAGCAGGCAATCTTTTTTTCATTTTGCCATCATCCACTTATTGCCCTCTCCCGTCGTTCTTCTAATCTGGGCTTTCATCTAAGCCCAAGCCATCCTCCTCTTTTCAAATGATCTCCCTGCCTTCGTTCATGTTTCTTCTCCTTTGGCGGTGCAATTTTGAATGAGGCGTCATTTGGTTTCTGGAAGAATGTTGAGCTGGCAGCAGAGAGTGTCCCTAAGTGAGACGCCCATTTTCAGATCTTCCACTACACGGGCGGGATGGCCTACGTGGACAACAAGGGTCCCTTCAGGGACCGGCTGGAGTTTGTGGGGGACCCAAGCCGCCGCGACGGCTCCATCCTGCTCAAGAATTTGGAGTTCAGCGACAACGGGACCTTCACCTGCGACGCCAAGAACCCGCCCGACATCGGCGGACGGCCCTCCAGCGTGCGCCTGCTGGTCTTTGAGAAAGGTCAGAACATTTGGAAAAATTGTATATTTGCATTTTTATTGTGGAATTGATTAAAAAAAAAAAAATTGCGGCAGACGTGCTGACGACTAGGGCGGTGTGCTGCCGTCATTGATCCATTAAGTGCCGCATGAATAATGCATGACTCCTTGCCAAGATTCTTATCGTTTGCTTTAGCTGTTGACCTTCTTCTCTTCTCCACCACAAGTTTGCAACTCTTTGATTTACCTTCACTTTTTTTTACAATTAATTTTATCTTCACCAATTTACTTCCACTTTTCATTGTAACTTTTCTACCGTCTATTGTTAATGTCACTTTTCTAACTGTCAAAGGTTCTACCGTCACATTTGTATTCACTTTCTAGTGTGGTTCTTCTATCATGCTGACTTTGTTTTATGGTGTCGCAGTGCCCATCCAGGCGGGCGTGATCACGGGTTCCATCGTGGGCGCCGTCCTGGGCCTGCTGCTGCTGATTGTGGTCATCTACTACCTGATGCGCTTCCTGGTGGCGCGCCGCGTCTTCAGCCTCAGCGTCAGGTCAGTGCGGGGCCCCGAGCCGGCGCTGCGGCTGCCAGCCGGCTGCCTCGGGCTGCGCCCCAAGCCCGAACCCCTGCCCGGCACCGACACCTGCCTGGCCTAGTCGGCGCTAGCTAGTTAGCTAGCTAGCACTGTTCTTTTTGCCTCTTGGCTTTAAAGGACGTCAACCTTATCTTTTTTTCATGGTGGTGTCATGACAAGAATGGTCCTGATTTTGAGTCTGGTGACACTATCAATAGAAGCCCACTGTCTCTGAGTGTCTGTCTATCTGGGCTGCGAGCTCCAGGGTGTATGCAGCAAAGTTTTTCCAATTATTCCTGTCTTGGAGTGATGTCACAGCAAGAATTTGATTTGTTTTGAGTGCCATGACCGTATGATAGGAACCCCATTAGTTTGGAGACGCTTCAAAACAATGCCACCCCACCCCCCCCCCACTGCCAAGCCCTTAGCGCCGCCCCTGCACGCACGTCAAGTGATTTAGCCTGATTGTAATCTTCATGTGCGTGTAATCCGCCGGATAATCCAGCGTAAGGGTGCGATGGCGGCGTGTCCGTCATCCCGCCAGTAGATTTGCGCGGCAGCGCCAGGAAGACATCCTGACTTCTATTTGTTTTGTCTTTTGTCCTCCAGCAAACACGGCAAGAAAAAGAAGGAGGGATCACAGCAGAGACAGGCAAGTTGACCTTTTTTTCTTCTTCTCTGGCTCCTCCTCTTCCTGCCCCTCGCCCAATCGCACGCCGCCACTCAAAATAAAACGAGCGAGCAGCTCTCTTATTTTGAAAATACTCTCATTTAGTTTGACTGAGGTGGCATTATCAAGTCCATTGATTTTGTGCACATTAACAATATGAAAGGAAGCTGAACGGTTTCAAGTGTCATCACATTATGAGCCCGATTGATTTTGAGTGTTATGATTCTATATAAAAAAAAATAATAAGAAGAAGAATATTTGTTTTTGGTGTGGTGACATTCTGAAAAGATCCCTGTTGATTTGCCATTATTGATTTTGGGCCTTAGGGACACATCACCAATCGCTTTTCAGCATTATAACATTACACAAAGAACCCGATTGATATATTGCCTGGCCTCATGTCGCTCAAGTGATTTTGAACGTTGTGCAAAACAAAAAGCAACCCGATGGGTTTTGAGTCCTGCAACTTTCTTGACAGATCTTTCTTGATTTTGAGCATTGCGACATTATGTGGAAACGTTTGGCCATTTGGAGCGTGGCAGCGTGCCAGACGAGCCCTTGGCCACCTTTCGGAAATGCTCCTCGCAACCAGCAAAGCAAAACAAAGTCCTTCTTGTTATGATGCTTCTCGCCTACAGGGGGCACCAAGCCGCCTCTTCTGTTCATTGCCGTCGCTCGAGAAGCCCGTAGCCTCCCCTGTGCCCCCCATTTTCACCATCTTCTTCTTTTTTACTTCTTTTTGCTGTCAGATGATTGTCAGGTTACTCTCCAGTGCCACGGGGCACTCGCTGTGTGTGTGTGTGTGTGTGTGTGTGTGTTTGTGTGCGTGTGCAAGTACAGACAGGGCAATGTGGTCTTTGCTTGGTTGCCGTGACGACGCTGTCACGCATGTCATCCTTCCTGTTTTATTTAGTTATTTATTCATATATGCAAGCACACACGCACACACACACACGCACGGCACCCTGTGACACTCAAGCGCAGACACATGCCATTGCACACATACACACACATACGTACATGCATTCGCACATAAACACACACACGAGCCCGCATTCACATGCAGTCTCCCACAGGCACACGCACACGCTCACACACTGAGTTGTGGAATGATAATTGCGGCGGGCGCTTTGTATCGATTGGAGCTCCTCTTCCTCCCTCTTCCTCCCTCTTCACCTTTGACTCCTCCCGCAGGCCTGGAGGACCATCTGCCCATCCCTCCCCCTACTTCTTTTCTCCTTCAGGGTCATGTGATGCGCTCGGACAGGAAATCACTCGACCTCACTCTTCGTCTCTCTCCTCCCTGAGCCTTAGATCCTCTCCCCTCTTCCCTGCCGTCGTCCATGTTAGCCTGGAGGGAGGGTGGGAGGGGCCAGATAGCTCTGGACGGACGGACGGCCGTTCCGGATGCGACAGCACACACATCCTCCTCTTCCTCTTCTTGCGCTGATGATCAGAGTCAAATTAGAAGTGCTCAGCGTGCGGTTGATGAGAGACCACCTGCGTGCGATGCTTGTGTTTTAAATTCTCTTGCATGGCCACCCGGCATGGCCACCCGCCAGTGGTCCCATCTTTCAAAGTGCTCACAGTGAGAAAGCTTCACAACGGCCTTTGCACATTCCGGCGTTTTGACATCACGCGTCTGAAAGCATGACACCAAAGTCAACAACCGGCAGTCCCCAAAAATTGTTGCCTTGCATGAATCGTTTTATTGTGCATGTGTGTGTGTGTGCGTGTGTGTTGTTAATGAATTGTTGCACAGGTGTGTGGAGCCCACCTGTCACTGTCCTGTCCTAATGCATGGTTACCTCTTTTGTCCCCCCCCCACCCCTCCAGCTGTGGACACCGCCCCCCCTCACTCTCTCCCCCCGCACTTAAAAGGACGTTTCTCTTTCTCACCTCTCTTCCTCTCTTCTTGTTTATAATGTTTTTTCTCTCCCCTTCACCGCAGTGTCACTCATCCCTCTAAAAGTGCTCCCCTCCCCACCCATGCCCCCCTTCCCCCTGGCACTCCTTTCCTCCTCGAGTGACTCTCCACCCCCGTTCTGCCCCCTCCCCCCTCTCTGTCCCTGCTCCCCCACAGGCCCCTGCGCCAGCGGCCGACCCCGCCAAGCAGAAGGCCTCGGAGAAGAAGAAGCAGGAGTCCCGCAAGGAGCGCAAATAGGATACGGGGCGGGGCTGGGGCGCGCTCGTTGGGCGGCTGCTCCAGCCCGGGCGGGGGGCGGGTGGCGGAAGGGATGCGGCGGCAGTGGAGGACGCCGCCGGCCGGGTGCTGATGACCATCGATCTGGAGCTGACCCGCAAGAACGGCCAGGAAGGCCCGGGCGGCGCCTCCAAAGCGCCCGGCCTCCTTTCACGGCTCGCCCGGCAGCTCGCCCTCCGCTAAGGGGGCGGGGATGGGGTGGGGGGTGCGTGGGCATGCCACCAGTAATCACCAAGTGCAGCGGTACCAACTGTGACTTGTGGTCGTCCCAGCAGCCTTGTTTTGACGCTGCCCCCCCAACCCCCCCCATGAGCATTATCCTGCATTCTGCACCCTCCCTTTTGCAAATATTTCAAAATGATCTTCTAACCACTGTCTCCTCTCTCTCACTCTCTCTCTCACCCCGCCCTTCTTCTTCTTCTCTTCTTAGATAAAGGTCTGACTCCTCCGTGACGCCTCCTCCACCTCTCTAGTCTGCCCGACGCACCCCCCCCTCCTCTTTTTCCCTTAGTCGTCATTACTTCCCATTATCTCTCCTCCTTTAAGGCAGTCTATAAGAGGAATAGACGCACCCCCAGCCCCCCCTCCTGCGTCCCCCCCCGCCGTCAGCGGTCGTGTCAAATAATTTCCTCACCGGAGTCCCTTTATGCACTCACCGGGCGACGCGTAAAAAAAGTGTTTAAGGCCTAACGACGCTCATAACCGGCGCCACAGGATCCCGCCAGACGCCCCTCGGGCCGACCAGAGTCCCCTGAACCTTTTTTTTTTTTTTATGACTCAATCTGGCGTAAAGCATGTGACCCAGCTCGGGGGAGCGTCGACAGTGATATCATTCCTGTCCTTTTTAACATCAATTTGTCGTCGTATAATTCGGGAGGGTCATTATTTGAGGGGAGATAATTTCATATATCAAAGAAAAATCAGACTACATTCATATTTATTTCTAAAAGAAATGTTCAATATTTTTGGATAAATTGTTTACGGGAATTAAATTGTATTTTTGGTGGGGAAATTCCTAATTATAATAAGAATTTAGCAAAAACCAAGTGACCTTATTAATGATTAGCCTGATGACAACTTGGTTTGTGGCGGGGGTGTTTTTGGTGGAAAAACAAAATCCTCAAATAGTCCTAATTTTGCAGAAAGTTTCTGACAACTATTATATTAAACAAGACATATTTGTGAGAAAAATACAGCCAAATTAAAACAGGAATGCCGTTGTCTAGGGGTAGGGGGCGCTATGTTGCCCTCCTCTGGCCCTTGATGGTGCTTAATGGCGTCTATTTCTGGCCGTCGTCGCTCGTAACAGCTGCGCATTTCTCGGAGGAGTTAGCGGGTCGGTGTTGGGTGGTGGCGGGCGGGTATGATTTAGCTTCGGCCGTTTCGCCTGGCAGGCCGGCGACCGACGAGCGAGGATGACGTCAAGGGGCCGGAGGGCGGGCGGCGGACGGGACCTCATAAGATAGAACCATTGGCCTTTTTTCCCTTCGCCAAACATCTCGCTGCCATCCCTCCTTTCCCCGTGTCCTCATTGCGTCTTTGGCTTTTATCTCCTTCCGCTTCTTGACGTCCGGCGGCCGCGCACAATCCACTACGCTCATTAAGCCTGGTCTTATCGGACTTGCGGCTCCCGTCCTCCTTCGCCTCCCTTCACTTGCCCTTCAAAGAATCCCGCCCGCTCTTCGCTCTCTCGGGGGGTGGGGGGGAAGCCATGTGGTCCTTGCCTTTCCCGCTCTTTTTTTCCGCACCCTCCCTCGTCTTTTGTCCAAATGCCAAGACGCGCACCTCTGCCCCCGACTGCCAAAGGCATTGTGTGTGCTAAGCCGCATTTTCACCAAGAAGTCTTGTTCGGTTTGGCTCCGTATCCTTCGGCAGGTGAATCCTGGTACGACTCCTGTTTCTGCGTCTAAAATTATTCATAATAGGACAATTTTGTGAAGGACAAGCACATCTTTTTTTGAAAACGTGAACTTGTTAGAGGCAGCGTTGAGATTTGACTGGATTCCTACGACTCGTGGCACCTGATTCCACTTTTTAACTGCTCAGTCAAGCTCAGAGCGCCATTTCCTCTGCAACTTTGGGCAGGATGCCGTACCGCCCGCCACGAATAGCAGAAAAAGGAGAGGGAGAGTCGGCGGCCCCTTCAGGAACATATCAAGTGAATTTTGTGTCGACCGATCAGTAAATGTGGTTGTTGGTGAGAATGTGAAAAGTTGTGTCCTGTTCTGAAGCCCAACGAGGCGACTTGGTGAAACTCGGTTCGCTAAGCAGCAAAGCAACAATGTTAGCAATAGAACGCTATGGGGGCGGATGCACAGTCTTGGCCAAGTCTCGGTTGAAGGTGGTCTTCAAAGGTGCTCCCCCGTCCTCCCAAAACCAAACGGCGAGCCAAGCGGCCGATCGACAGACGTCAAGCTTGGGGATGGCTGAGACTTGAATGTTCCTTTTGAAAATGATTGGGAATGCTTATATGTAATCTTATTAAAAAGGCCTTGTATGTTTTATGAGCCGTATTAGGAGCAATGTAACATTACTGCGTTTGAATTGACTGGAGCTTCATCTCAAGCTGTTGTTTTTTTTTTTTTTACAGTCTATTTAATTTAACGCTTGTTGTCGCTCTAATTGATCGTGTAATATGTTGTAAAAAGAACGTGAATAAAACATTTAAGCCCATCTTGTTTGCCTTCCTTAATGGCACAGTGCAGGTAAGAATTCCCAAATTCTGAATTGCAACACAGACACTAATTAGCATTAGCTTTAAGTGAGAAAACGGCATAGCAAAGCGTGTGTCAACACATTGTAGATCGCGCAGACGTTTCTAATAAAGTGACTCATCTGCCTGCCGAAAGTACACAAGTGCAGAAGAAGGAACAGAAGGCAAGAAGCCCAAAATGTCACGTTGGCAGGCAGTGTGAAAATATGGCAGGATCACCAGCGACATCTGTCCTGTGGGCCCGCTGGCGTATGCTCCCAATATGCTAACGCTAATAGCAGATGAACCCGCCCACCTGAATTTGAATTTTTTTTACCTTGCAGTAACCAAACGTATCCGCTTTGCGACCTACAAAACCACAGCCTGTTTTTAAATTAGGTTAGGTTTTCATTTTTTTAATCAGCCCTCTTCAGCACCTCTTTCGTGTTGTAAGCAGGTCGGGTGGGGTGAGGTGAAGGGGGTCACAGACCGACCGTTTCGCCTTCATAGGGGCGGTGGTAGGGGGACTGGGGGCTTGACTAGCTCGGGTTACCCCTGTGGGTGGGAAGGGGAGAGCAGGATATGCTGTCAGGCCCCCCTAAAAAGCCACGAGTGTTTGGGGTGGCGCTGGTCAACTGCTGCCCTTTACTTTTGAAGCTGGCGGCTTGTGGACGTCCAACATGGGGAAAGGGGTAAGTTTCTTTTTTTCCTCCCTCATTCGTTTGTGAAGATATTTGAAAACAATACGAGTCAGCTGTCAAATTGGTAACACATGCTGACCACATTTGGGTCCAAAATGTGAGCTGCTGCTGCTGTTATTTCGCCTCGACTAAACACTTTTGGCTTGAAAATATTTCTTGCAATAAAACAAGACTTGACTGAAGAGGCCACTCAAACTTTTCATTCACAAACATCAGTGCACATAGAAAAAAATAGCTCATCAATTCAAATCATTTAGTTTTTGACTTTGTTCATGTTTCAACTAGAAGACGTATGGTAGAAAATCCTCTTTTTTTTGCTTTTATATTCATTTAATTATATACTTGGAGTCTCCAAGATTGTAGAAAAGTGTAATCTATCCCTCCAGATGCTGCAGAGATATTTTTATGATCTGTTTGGGGGCTATTTTTTACTCCGTTCAGTTTTCTCTGTTTTCTATTACGTGATTTTATCTATTACATCACATCCGTTGGGGAGGGACTACAAACAAGGTAATGGGTGTGGCCAAACGATTTCGCGAATCCGCCATCTTTGTTACTCGGAGACTTTGGTGGCCGAAACAGCTCAAGGATGCTGAAGTGGAGAGATCAAAATATTCCGTTGTTGGACACACCAATCCACACAACTCATTGCACCGTCCCCCAGTAACAGAACTTTAAAGAAATGCCTGGTCAAATTTCATTTTTCAAGCAGTATTTCCACATCCTGCTTGTTCAAGGATGAATGTTCCAGAAATCATTTTGTCAGTATAGAGAAGGACTCGCCCGAAAGACTTTGTTTCGTTGATGGTTCAGTTACTTCAATCTATGGAAACGACAGACACAGTAAAGCGGTAAGCTTGAGATGACACAAAAATAATGATATTGTGTGTCTGTACACTCGTTTTCATAGCATTACTTTACTCTTTTCACTTCTTGTGGATGTATTTTGTGTAGTTTTATCAGATGAATTGCATCGAAGGTGCTGTATTTTTTGGGGGGAACACAATAATGTGTTAAACGCATTCATTAGCTTCTGGCTAGCGCTAGCATTAGTTTACTTCGTAGCTACGAACAGTCACAGTAGACTATTAACACAACTCACTAATATTCAATGGAAAATCTATAAATATTTGCTGATAAAAAGTCCCAAAATGATGATGATGAACCCATTTAGTGTAATTGTGTTGAAACTTTTTGTACAGGTTGTGAGTCTTATTAAATTGTGCTCTGATTGGGTTAAATCTTTCATTGCAAAAATTGCGCCCAAAATATAAGGAAAAAAAAAGGATGAAACGGATACAAAACATCTGCGGCAGTGATTGCTGGAGGCGGAGCCTGAACATTTTCAATGATTTCCCTTGTGCACTTTCTGAGCTGCTTGTTTCAGAAAGGAAGATAAGACTTGAATAAGCCTTTATTTGTCTTGGATCTGGGAAATTCCACAAGACCGTGGCCTCATTTGGAATGTATGACGTGAATAAAACAAAAGTCTTCATCCAGCATCTGCGCTCACATCAGATGGCTGCTTTATTACAGACGAGAAGAGCATGAACTCAAAGTGGCTGCTTCCATGATAGAACTAGCCACCAAATTTCAAGTGGCCAAGTGAAGCTGCCTTTTCCCCCCCAAAAAAGGGGGCTCTTTCCCGGAAAGTAAATTAGCCCCCCAAAAAAAGCTCCCGATTGCTTTGCTCTAACTTTATTTCCGACACACTTAGCATCTCAGGATGAGATGAGCAAATATCCTTCCCAGTTTGATTTTTATTTGCATAATGACGCAATTGTGTTTTTATCGGTTGCCGTCGGGCCCCATTCCATTTAGCTTTATGGCAGGACAGGAGGGGGTAATCTTGTCGAAGAATTGCTCTGCCAGACACCATTTCGGGCTCTTCGCTGCCGCTTTGGCTCCGTTTGATTACTTTTCCCTCCGTGCCTGTTTTGGGGTGGGTGTGCGGGTGCCATGCGCTTGCAGAGACTGACAGCGGCAGGTGACTTCCGCCTTCCCCTGGTGACGAGATGATTAGCATGCGCCGCAGGCGCTCTTTCACGCGCAAAGTGTGAATGCGCACAAGATGCAAACGTAGAACCGAACTAATCTATTCTTTAAATCCAGGAAATCCGCATAAAAGAAACAAAATGTACACTTAATTTAAAAAAAATTACAATTAATCTGCAAAAAATAATGACATTTAATTTTAGAACTTGTTTAGGTGTTCAGGGTTGTGAAAGATTATTTAAAACATGCTGTGATTTGATCAAATCTTAACACTGTATATGACATATTGGACAAAAAATATTTGGTAAAAAATAGCCATAGGTTCATATTATTTTGAATAAAGACAAAGTACAACCTTTTTACTGGACTGATGATGTCATCTTGGTCTCTGCAGTGTGGCACAAAGAAGAAGAACCGGGATTTAGATGAGCTGAAGAAGGAGGTGGCTTTGGTAAGCTTCTTGACATTCATCAATAGCATTAGCATTTGGTGTTTGAGTTGTATGGAATGCAAAACGTAGCGATCTATAAAATGGTAAATAACATTGATGAAAATCCCCTTGTGGCTGTGGGCGGCATATGCAGACATACTACACTTTTTAATTTTTTTTTTTATTGGTTTGTGTAAAATAGCCACAAAACAGTGAAGTGTCTGGGCTAACAAAAGTAATGCTTGGACGAAAGGTGCTGAATCCGCTGTCGTGGGATTAGCATTTTTAGTCGTATATCAGATGACCGACTCCCAATGGCCGCCACACACAAGCAAGTGCCTTCTTGCTGGGGCTGCTTCATACTCTGACGCTGAATAATTTGTGGGCTACCAGCAGCGTGGGGCGACTCTACGCCTGTGTCAGAAACACCAGCGTGAAATGCGGCCTCACTTCTTCGCCGTCGGTCATCTTATGAAGCGCCACTTGTCAGACGGAGCTTTTTGGCGCAGAAGATCCTGACAAGTGTTGCACTCAGCTTTCGTCAGCCCGCCCTCATCCTCGCTGGCTCTCTGTCAGCGTGATTTTTGCTCGCCGTGTTCAGTACAGCAGACCTTAGGAATGCTTCAGTGACTTTGTGAATTACGTGCAAAAAAAAAAAAAGGGCAAATTCCGAAAGTGCTGTTGACTTATGGCATGATGTGTTTAATAATTGAATAACAAAATAGCTAAATAAAATAGACTACTAAATACAACTAAATCAATGAAGCCATTAATGAAAGTGACTCATTAATACATTTCAACTTTGAAATATTGTTTTCATTTCTGCAACCTGCTACTTTCTTTGACCTTATTAATTATTAGTCAGTGATTAATTATGGAAGGATTTTTTAATGTAATGTTTTTTTTAGTTATTTAATGGAACGTTTGATTATTAAATGGTATTTTAAATTATTCACTGACTTTCACGGTACCGCCGGGCTGTATGTACACCGCTGCTAAAAGCATTGGGCTTTTTTTTTTTTTTTGCAGGATGACCACAAAATCTCAGTGGATGAGCTGTGCAAGCGATATGGACTGGACCCTGCCACGGTACGTACACAAAGACGTACAGTATGTCGAGTGTCCTTGCTCACCTTGGTCGCGTTACCCCTCAATCACCCACAGTTTTTTTTTTTTTTTCTGCGGCTGAGAATGTCGTTAAAAAAATGGTGGCAATGTTCCAGACAGCCAATTGATGTGTTGACACACCAAACCGCAAGCCAAGCGGTCGATGAGATCTCACAAGGATCGTGTGCAAATCAAAGTATGACACATGCCCACACGCACGCACACACAGTGTGAACAAGGCAAAGCTCCATCTTGCGCCTGATTTTTATCGGGTGTCAAAATTAGGACAAAATGTTCAATAAAGTTACATGTGGCAGTTTTACAGTGCGGGCGGGGGGAGGCTGGCAAATGGGCAAGGCACGAGCACGCAACAGAACAGTGGGGGGAAGTATTGATGTATGAATACCTGGCGGTTATACTGTCTTTAAATGAATTTGAAAATGCTCCAAAAAATGGAGCAACTAAAGGCACTTTGATGCAAGGAGAGCCACAGGCGCCGTTTGTTGAATGCTCTAAAAGATACAAAATGCCGTAAGTCACGTCCAGATGCTCACTGCCTTTGCCGCCGCCACAAACCCACAGTTTTCTTGGTCCTCTTGACTCCCGCAGGGCCTCACCAACGCCAAGGCGGCTGAGGTTCTGGCCAGGGACGGGCCAAACGCCCTGACGCCACCGCCGACCACGCCCGAGTGGATCAAGTTCTGCCGCCAACTCTTCGGCGGCTTTTCCATTTTGCTGTGGATCGGCGCCATCCTCTGCTTCCTGGCCTACAGCATTCAGGTGGCCACCGAGGATGAGCCGCCCAACGACAACGTGAGGGCCCCGCCTGTGCCGCATCCACGCCGCGTGCACCTCACAACCATCCGACGCTGTCCGGTACCAAACCTTTTGAACCAGGAAAACAAATTCTCGCTTTACACTCGTTCGGAGGAGGAGCGTGGTTCATTAGGTCAAGGATGAACACCATCATCTGAGGTGGGGTTTTTTGCTCGTTGGTGGTCCTGTAAACAGAAAGGCCTCTGAAAACGCATCCGAGTTATAATGGAGCATCGGTAACAGAAGAATGGAAGACAAGCGTCCCTTACATGGCCGCATTAGCCCGCTTAAATACGCCAGCAAATGGAGCCGAGCAGTCATCCTTTGTGCCTTTTATGGCCGCCGGCCGGCCATTACGCAATCATTATTCAGCATTTAGAGGCGTTGCGTAATGGAGGGCGTCGCACGGGGGGGCGAGGCGAGGCGGATCGGGGGCTGGCGTGCGCGGCGGCGATAACATTAATCTCCCCCTTACGATTGCCATCTCACCACGTTGTGCGGGCGACTCGTGTTCCGCCGCACGCTTCAAAGCCGGCAGCTCTGTCACTTTCCGCGCATGCATAATGCACCGTCCATGAACAGCCGCGCTAGCTCTTAGCGCCAATTAGCGCTAACAAGACATGTGAGCCATAAACACGCCAATGACGGACACTGAGAAATGTCTTCACAGGTTGAGTGTCTAAATACGCAAAGCAAATATTATGCTGGAGAGTCGGACACAAAGTTGCGCCCTGATGGCGTCAGTAAAAACAATTTTTATTCCAATTTATAGGGCAAATTTGTCTTGGAAGTTGCGGTACACTGATTCACTCTTTTCCTCGTGGAATGTTTGACGTTTCCAACTTTTATCAAATGCTCCCTCGTGAGTGCGGCGAAGTAAAAGAGACATTCGGCAGAAGTGTCGGCGGGAAGCCAAAGCCACGAGGCATTTTGCGAGGTAACAAATGTCTTTCCCGCTCCGGTGGATTTGTACACGCCCGCCGAGTGTGTCGTTGCTGTTGGATAAACGTGCGAAAAAGAAAAAACGAAAGGCTGAGGCAAAAATTTCAAGAGGGATTTGATGTTCCGGGACGCTGGCTTCATGAAGGCAGCAGCTGGCTGCCAAAGATGCTCGCTGAAAATATGAGAGGCTTCATGAAAAAGAATCGGCGCCTGGCCAGCGTGTCTCTTCTCGGACTACGTCGTCCAAATGGACTGGAATAGAACATGAGGACTCACTTGCTTGAAAATCTTTTTTCATCAAAGTCTAGATTGAAGCAAGCGTTGGCAGTCCCTCAAAAAAACACAGAGTGGTCAAGATTGAACATTTTCCTGCATGTGGGTCATGTTGGTCGTCATGTCACCGCTGCAAGCTTTCAAGGCAGTGAAAAAAAAAACAATCGACACGCTATCAAAGTTTTGCAGGGGCACGGCGCCCTGCACGAGACAGACCCGTTCTATAAAACGAGCGACGAGAACAATGCCGTATCCATGTCTACTGTTTGCAGCTGTACCTGGGCGTGGTGCTGGCCGCCGTGGTCATCATCACTGGCTGTTTCTCGTACTACCAAGAGGCCAAGAGCTCACAGATCATGGACTCCTTCAAGAAGATGGTGCCTCAGGTGAGCGGCGCCAAGTTCCTCCATTCAGAGAAAGCCGCCTCGCCCGACTCGTGTGTCTTTGGCCGCAGCAAGCCGTGGTGATCCGTGAGGGGCAAAAGATGCAGATTGACGCCGAGCTGGTGGTGCAGGGAGATCTGGTGGAGGTCAAAGGCGGTGATCGCATCCCGGCCGACCTGCGAGTCGTCTCCGCCAGCGGATGTAAGGTGAGGGCGCCGAGCGGACTGGGATTTGACGGCGACAAAATACTTAAGGCAAAAAAAAAAAAAATAAAACTAGGTCCTCCTCTACAGTAGTTGGCGCTATACTGAATCACCATCTTTCAGAAAGGCTGCTTTTTGTTGTCATTGTGTTCAATGAAATTTTATGGATCCAAAGTACTCTAGGTATCGGCGGTGAATACTCAAGGAGTGAATACTCGTAGAGGCATCCGTCTGAAAACAAGTGCATTCAATAAGTTCATTTACTATAATCAACACGAAAATATGATGAACAACCTCACAAAAAAACAAATCTATAAAATTTGCGTCACAAAACCAAACGATACATCTTTCTTTCTGTAGCTTTGCTGCATGTCGCAATTTATTGTTGTGTGACTTTCTCTTTAATACTTGTCACATTTTATCAACAAAACTATTTGTAAACAACCTCATTATCATCATTACTGCTGAGTTATTTGATGCCATTTTTTATTTTTATAGAACAAACGAATTAGTCGTCCTGACACGCTTGTCAACCTTAAATGATGACAGATTACAGCTTTTGTTTTTTTTGACCTGACAAGTGCGTTACCATATGTCACCGTGTCTCCTTCCAAAGGTGGACAACTCGTCTCTGACCGGCGAGTCGGAGCCCCAGACTCGCTCTCCCGACTTCACGCAGGACAACCCTCTGGAGACCCGCAACATCTGTTTCTTCTCCACCAACTGCGTGGAGGGTCAGTAGGCCACATCTGGAGCGGGCAGGCTTGCTCTCACTAGCTACACTTTGCTTTGACTTTATCGGGCAGCGGGGCTTCTTTTTCCATATCTAGACCCAGATTAGACATTTAGCAGGAGGGACTCAAATGTTTCGGTTGTTAGAAAGATCATCTGGGCGGTGCCCTCTGGAACCGCTGTGACGGGTCGATCCCTTGCCCCAGGCACAGCCCGTGGTGTGGCGATCGCCACCGGGGACCGCACGGTGATGGGCCGCATCGCCACGCTGGCGTCGGAGCTAGAGGTGCGGCGCACGCCCATCAACATCGAGATCGAGCACTTCATCCACATCATCACGGGCGTGGCCGTCTTCCTGGGAGTCAGCTTCTTCGTCCTTTCCTTCATCCTGGGCTACACCTGGCTAGAGGCAGTCATCTTCCTCATCGGCATCATCGTGGCCAACGTGCCCGAAGGTCTTTTGGCCACCGTCACCGTGAGTACATGATGTACCTGAAGAGAAAAATGGATTTGTCTGAATTGCGGGGGTTTCTTCATTCGTCGCCTCATAGAGTCGCAGTGTATGCAAATGAGCCACATGCTGCTTCACCAAGTCCAAACACACAATTATGTGATGGCGTGCGGCAGCCAGCCCCGGTGAATTTCAATGACTCGCGCGAATGCGCTTTGATGCATCACGCCGGCATGTCGAACGTGTGCGCCGGTCATATCCAGTATTTATGTCCCAGATGGCCCTCAAACACATCTTGCTCCATCGCTCCTCTTCATCATCTTTCGCTTTCATCCCGCTCTTTCTCCTCCCAGGTGTGCCTCACCCTGACGGCCAAGCGCATGGCCAAGAAGAACTGCCTGGTGAAGAACCTGGAGGCCGTGGAGACGCTGGGCTCCACCTCCACCATCTGCTCGGACAAGACGGGCACGCTGACGCAGAACCGCATGACCGTCGCGCACATGTGGTTCGACAACCAGATCCACGAGGCCGACACCACCGAGGACCAGAGCGGTGGGTAGGAGGGGGGAGGAGTGCGAAACCACCTGCCGAAATTCATCTGTTCAGCGTTCACTCACAGAGCGAGCTGGGCTGCTGCAGTGCACGCCGTCGTGTCGATTAATTGAACTGCAGCAGCAGCAGAGGGGGGGTGCTTGGTGTACGCCGCCTTCCCAGCGGTCCTTGAGTAACATTGGGTGTTTGAAGCATAACAATAAGCTGGCTAACCTGGTGAGAGCCACACACTAACTTGGTTAGTATTTTGCTCAATTGTCAAGGTTTTTGATACCTGTTAGCATCTGGTCTTTTGAATCTTATTTGATGACGTAAAATCAGGTTCACAAATATCGGGTCCTTAACACCCAATGAAAGCAACGAGATGTACTCTAACTGCACACTTAACAAACTGGAGGAATGACAAGTCCCTTAAAAATTGGGAGGCGCATATACAAACTATTGTCCTTACTTTAGAGGCAAAGTAACCTGCTATTTTGTTTGTTGACCCACCAACAGTTAGCATGTTAGCATTTGATCAAGTCGCCTTCGAAGTAGGCCTACAGGTAGTAGCTATCTTACTCAAAGCCATGATTAATGTTTGTAGCGAGTTCATCTTGTTAGCAAGACAGTATTTGATCAATTCTGATTCAAAAGAGTAGCCATATTTAATTTCATGTAAAAAGGAGGGTGACTCATTGATATGAAAGCAGCGGCACACTTGTCAATCCATCTGTCTTTGCAAAAATTCTGCCTCTGAATTCAGCACTGGTGCCGTGAAGTGAAAAATGAATGCAGAGGGTACCCACGCTGAAGTGAAGGTCATTTTCACAGAGATTGCTTCAGAGAAATCATCATACAAATGTTAGAATGGATATAGATTTAAATTGAAAAAAAAGTTCTTGTTACTGACCTGCAGTCCTTCTGTGTTATTGTGTGGGATGTGGCAGCTAGCTGCTAGCATACATATTGCATGACTCCATCATCACAACAACAACAGAGTTTCACACTGCTCCCATCGCCGCTCTACTTGCAGGTTCGTGTTTTGACAAGAGTTCTGCGACGTGGGCGGCATTATCCCGCGTGGCTGCCCTGTGTAACCGGGCCGACTTCAGAGCGGGACAGGAGGAAGTCCCCATCCTGAAGGTGCGCAAACTCTCAACGCACACGACAAAAGTTTCCATTCACGAGTAACGCTTGCACTTGTAGTTTCTGTAGGAATATTTAAGGTGGAACACGGTCCTATTTGTGTGTCATTTGATCCATTCTCATTTGATGTCTGGTTTGATTTGTAACATACGCAAATAAGCACAAATGTTAAACCTTGCACCGCTAGAGCGGGATACTCTTAGCACTTGTCCACACTGACCCTAGCTATTAGTATACTGTCTGTTAGCATGCTATCCTTTGCCTTTTTGCTCAGTGCCAAAGTTAAAACGGCAACGCAAAGTCGTCATCTCAGCCTTCTACTAAAATTGCTTTGCGTAGAACTTTTTCCCCCCGCTCATGAATCTCTCAGAGCTCCACAGGTCTCTGCAGCCAATTAAAAGTGCATAAAAAGCTTCAGTACTTTCACACTCTAATGCAGAGTGTCAGCAGGGAGCAGACGAGCGTTCACAGAACTCTATTATTAGGATCTAAATAGCACTTTAATGGAGCTGCTGCCAGAGTGGACTTTAATTGATTGACATAAGGCTGTAAAAAAACAGCCTCCTCAATAACATGTCATTACATTTTATAAGTACCTTTACATAATTGGCTATGCGGACCATGTATGAATTACAATTAGTCATGTTGCAGAGTTCAGGAAATGGACGACCCCTAGAGTGTTCCTGCTCTGTTCCCTCATCTGGTCACATTATCAAGGGTCCAAGGGTATTTGTTTTTTTGCATTGAATTGGCCACTTTTTGCAAAAAAAGCAACACATTTTTCAATACACAAATATGCAAACAAAAAATCGGTACTGTGAAAATATTTGTGCCTCGTAAAAAGTCCCAAGAGTTATATCATTCAAAGTTTTAGGGTTCTCAAAACGTACCTCCCACCTTTTGTCACACTAAACACACATTTTGCCACATATTTTCAACTAAAATGCGGATGGTAAAATCCTCATTAAATTGCTGTAGCACTTTCTTGCAATGTTAGCATTCCACATTTAGCTTTTTAGCATTTGAGTAATTCCCAATTAGAATAGATTACCCTTCAATCAATGGTGCCACAGGCTTTTCTATACTCAGGTTGCTATCTTGATAAGTTGCATGCTAACTGGTAGCATGTTAGTGTTTGATGAATTCCCATTCCAAACAGTGAATCCCAGGATGGGCCTACCATAACTGCAGCATGCTAGCTGCTAGCATTGTTTGCTACCATGCTTGATTTTATAATTTATCTATTTCTTTTTTGTACATTATGATTATTGTCGAAAATGTCATTCTCGATTCATGTTACCATTGTCGGAAAAGTGCAAGGACAATAAGGCTACAATTCTGGGTGATGCAGATGTGGCTCGCTCAGCTCTACTTTGCATTATTAATGAGCGGCATAATGTGAGTGAACAATACTCTCTGGGGTGCAACTTTAATCAATTAAAGAACACCCGCAGGCAAAAGCTTCCGCTGCACCGTGGCAAAGACAAGCCTCTTTTCTAGCTGAATCGCTAACGTGCGCTTCTGTGTTTCCTGCAGCGGGAGACGACGGGAGACGCATCCGAGTCGGCGCTGCTTAAGTGCATCGAGCTGTGTTGCGGCAGCGTTCCGAAGATGCGAAGCCTCAACGCCAAAGTGGCCGAGATCCCCTTCAACTCCACCAACAAGTACCAGGTATTTTGCGGCAAAAATGAACAGATGAAAAAAAAATTGTTTTGAATTTTAAAAAAATACAATTAAGAATGCCCCTTCCAATTATTATTACCCTGGTTAAAAAATACCTGACGACAACAAGAAAAAAAGAGAAAGGTATGATGTTAGAGTTTTAAAAACTGCTCCAGCAAGCGCAAAGAGGAACTCTTCCTCTCGAGTGTTGGTGTAATCGTAAAACACTAAGAGACGCTCCAGGCCTAAGTAATCGATCTAAGCAGATCAGCCGCGAGGTCCCGCCCACTCGCTTTGATTAACTTTAATGGACGTCATTATTTCATGGTGCTCTTTCCCTCCCGGCGGGGGCTGGGGTGGGGGTGCTTCAAGTAAAATGCGTGTCAAAGTAAATATTTAACATTTAAATCATTCATTTGATTGATGTTTATTTCATTCTGTCGCATGCCGCAGCACCGCAGGAGGACAACGGTGATTTATTGATGCCCTCTAACTGGATCTTGCTGCTCCCCGCCCCGCCCCCACCCCTCCGTCTCTCTCCTCTCTTAAAGCTCTCCATCCATAAAGCAGAGGACAATCCTTCCGGTCATATTCTGGTCATGAAGGGAGCGCCGGAGAGAATCCTGGACAGGTTGGTGCATCAATAATGGATCAATGGCAGACTGGCCTCGACACGTACCGGTGCGCAAAAAGACTGCAAAGCTGACCTGTGTTTGGTCTCGCAAACGGTCGGTGAGGGCAAGCGCTTACCGCCAGCAGACTACCTGCCTGGCCCGACCATGCCTGACCATCAACTTCTGACATGAGAGTCAAACACAGTCAAACTACTCACCGTATATACTAATAAGCATTTGGATATGAATCTTTGCTTGTATGGCTGGCCAATTTTTAAAAATTTTTCTTCAATCACAAATCCAATTGACTGATTTGAATCGGTTTTTGTAATTTGACAATTTCTTTTAGGTTGTGGAAAAGACAGAAATACAAATTTCTTCAATACATAATTGTCTACACCTTCAAATACGTATCCTGAATTTAGAAACACGCTCGGAATTGACTTAAGCGGCCAAAAAGCAGCCAGCAAAACTCCAGATTTGCTGACAGTCTATATTTCACTGTCTCATTAGTAAATGGGTTCTTAATTTTCCCGCAGGTGCAGCACCATCATGCTCCACGGCCAGGAGCAGCCCATGGACGACAACTGGCGAGATGCCTTCCAGAACGCCTACATGGACCTGGGCGGGCTCGGGGAGCGAGTGCTCGGTGGGTCGTGTTTTTGTTACCCGCCGGGGAGGAGATAGATAGCGTCGGGGGGGGCGGGAGGGCGTCCATTATCTTTTATCTTCTCCTCGGCTAAGAGCCAAATGTCCCTCGTAAGAAGCGCGCCG
This sequence comes from Syngnathus floridae, assembly GCF_059516105.1. NCBI lineage: Eukaryota > Metazoa > Chordata > Actinopteri > Syngnathiformes > Syngnathidae > Syngnathus > Syngnathus floridae. Next base: position 9,113,596 of record NC_142426.1, on the reverse strand, counting down.
TGTTTATCGCTGCACTTTATCCAAATGAGAAGGCTCGCCGCCTGGACCCACCCGAACGCTGAGGAGACACAAAATGTTGGCGACGCGTTTACAGCGGCCGCAGACGTTCCTCAACTGCAACGTAAATCTATTATATGAAGACTTCAAGGCTACGGCGGACGGACGCCGCCGTTGATTAGTAGCGCAAGAAGTCACACTTTGGATGCAAAATATCGCAATCAATCCCAAAGCCTCAAAGCTTTCACTCGCTCAATATTTCTTGAGTACAATTTTGGGGGTATCGGACCCTTTTTAAAATGGCGTTGTAGGCACACAAGTATTATTTGATAATTATATAATGAGAAAAAAACAACACACACACACACACATATATATATATATATATATAGACACATATTTAATTTAATTAAATGGGCAACATCCATCCATCCATTATCTTTAAAACGTGTTTTTTTTTAAATTAATTTTAGTTTTCGCTATTCAACTGTCTTGTGTGATTTTTTTTTTTGCAGGCTTCTGCCACCAGAACCTGCCGGCGTCTCAGTTCCCCCGAGGGTTCGCCTTCGACTGCGACGAGGTGAACTTCCCCACCGAGAAGCTCTGCTTCCTGGGCCTCATCTCCATGATTGATCCGCCGCGCGCCGCCGTGCCCGACGCCGTGGGTAAATGCCGCTCGGCTGGCATCAAGGTAATTGTTTTTGTCTAGAGACGAAAGCTGTTTCCCGCCGCGTCATTTAAATACTGATGAGAAGCGCTCCTCGGAAACTTCCGGCTGTGTCATCTATCTACATATCATATCCATATAGACGTGTTTGTAGGGCGGCGTGCAAATAAAGATGCGGGCGGACGACGCGTGTTGCATTTAAAGCTCAATCGTAGAAGATTTGCCGCCCAGGTTGGAGGCTTTCTGGGAAGTTGGCACAAATGAAAGTGAAGCGTGTCACTGCGTTTGGTCTGCAAACATTCTGCTACATGTCAGAGGCCTCACCCTGACTGACGGATATTTGTGAGAACCAATGACGGCTGATTCTGGAGGACGCGCTCATACTCCCGAAATTTCAATATACGCGTGTGTGTTCTAGTTTGGGGAGTATGGCGTTATCACAGCACAGCTTCGGCCACACGTTTTTCACCAAAGCACTAACGTTCTTGTGATGGGCCCCGCGGTATCGTACGTGGAATGATGCTGGGACGATGCCGTGCGCTCAGGTGATCATGGTCACCGGCGACCACCCCATCACGGCCAAGGCCATCGCCAAGGGGGTGGGCATCATCTCCGAGGGCAACGAGACGGCGGAGGACATCGCCGAGCGCCTCGACATCCCACTCAGCCAGGTCAACCCCAGGTACCTCGGTTTCAACTTTTTTTCGGCATTTGCCTGGATTTTGCAACGGCGTGCAAGATGAGGACGATCGCAGCCCTCTCTGCCACACAGGGACGCCAAGGCCTGCGTGATCCACGGTTCGGACCTGAAGCACATGAGCTCCGAGTACCTGGACGACCTACTGAAGAACCACACCGAGATTGTGTTTGCCCGCACTTCGCCGCAGCAGAAGCTCATCATCGTGGAGGGATGCCAAAGACAGGTGAGGGAAGGAGGGAATATAAATGTGTCTTATGTTCAGGGTCTTGAACATATTATCTCCCTATTTTTGTTGTTGGAGAGATCCCAATATGTGATTGTGCACATGTCTAGGTGTCCTTGAAGAACTTTTTTACTGCTGAAAATGGCTAAATAAGTAAAGAGTCCCACAAGGAAGAGCTGTTTGCCTTTGTGTGCTAGAAGTGCTCCCGTCCCGTCCATCTGTTCCTATGTTTTGTTTTTCTTGTGTGTTTCTGTTTGTATGTGTGTATGTGTTCCTGTCCATGTTCATTCATGAGGAATATGTCTACTTTCCGTCGGCATCCACATAGAAGGACACAAGATATTCATGAGGATCAGCCCGTGCGCGAGTGTGCGCTAAGGAGCTTGAATGTTGTCGTCTTAGGAAAGCATGTGGCTGCATACCAATGTGGCCGCTCAATGTTAGCGTGTGTGTGTGTGTTGATTGAGAGTCTGTTTTGAATGCACTTGAATGTCTAAACTGGCCATTGCCACCGAAAACAGGTTTGTGTGTGTGTGTCTATTATTTCAGTGTGAGTAGGCAGCGACGAATAGCCGGTTGAGCATACGTAATTGTGTGTACCCGCTATATTTTAATCTATGCCTGTGGCGTCTGTGGGTGAGCACACTTGAGGTCAAGCTCCAATTTCCCTCCGGACTTCCTCTCACTGTGCCCGCCGAATGATTACGACTCAATTCCATTGCTCGTTTAATCTCCCCGGAGACTCTCTCCAAAAGACGTTATTAAGAGGAAAGTGCGTGGGGCTTAAATCATGCCACTTATCTCACACTTCTTGACACTACCCCCACCCTCCCACATTCGGGGGCACCCAGGGGGCCATCGTGGCCGTGACGGGTGATGGCGTCAACGACTCGCCGGCCCTGAAGAAGGCCGACATCGGCGTCGCCATGGGGATCGCCGGCTCAGACGTTTCCAAGCAGGCGGCCGACATGATCCTGCTTGATGACAACTTTGCCTCCATCGTCACCGGCGTGGAGGAGGGTGAGTCAGTCACTCGTGGAAAAGACTTGATTTATAACAATAGTGTCGTCATCACGAAACGGCGTAACTCCAGTCATCGATATTAAAGCATTGCTAGTAATCACGGACCTGACACGATCAGCATCTTCACACAGTTGTCGTTCTTCCTGACCTCAATTCCAAGTTATTTTCACCAAACTGGTCAGCGTAGCGCTCACTTTCAACAAGTTTGCCTTCCGCGCTCCACAGATGGGCTATGCCAAATCGCAAAGCATTTTAGCCTACGTCGCCACGTGTGGGCGGAGCCTTTGACACCAGTTTCAGCAATCGACAACGTTTTGCGTGGGCTGTAAACGTCGCCCTTTAGGCTTTCAAGCACGCGCTTGCTCGGAAACGTAGCAAGCAAGCGGATACGCGGCGCTATTTTACCTCAAGTCACAATCGCGAAACGCTTCTTGGTATATAAAAAAACATCCCAGATGGCTCGGGGATGTCTTGCATGAGCACCGAGCTTGCATATTTATGATCAGGCCTCGCGCACACAGAGGGGACTTTATGCAAACAACAATCCAAAGCGCTCTGAAAGGCGAAGGGGGCCGCCAGAGACTGGTGTTTAATCTAAAGCGGCGGCAGCCGTGGCTAATAAAGTCCCTCCCTGGAGCTGGAGGCAGACGCGTTTTCAATTGACTTCAAGTCCGGAACCCCGGGAAAAAGAAAAGCCGGTCTTGATGATGAGGATCATTGATGCCTCGCTTGTTTCCTGTCCGCAGGGCGGCTGATCTTCGACAACCTGAAGAAATCCATCGCCTACACGCTGACCAGCAACATCCCTGAGATCTCGCCCTTCCTGCTCTTCATCATCGCCAGCGTTCCCCTTCCGCTGGGAACCGTCACCATCCTCTGCATCGACTTGGGCACGGACATGGTGAGTGGCGGCCATCAAAAGAGCAAGCCCTGAAGAGCGGGCTGGGCCCTCTTTTCATGGCCAATGGTCAAAATGGCCGCTTCGCAACAATATGGCTGACTTGCTTTTTTCAATTCAAGCGTGGGGTCTTGTTATCTTTCCGCTTCCACCGCCACTTACGATCGGTTTGTCACACGCGAATCGTTTGCGCTTGTAGTATCGAACGGAATCAAACGTGAACTAACAAACACCAGTCAAGTCTTTCACTTCTTGGCGTGTCTCTTCTCTTTTGTCGACGACGGCTTACGGCCCGCAGACGAGTGGCAACACGACAAGCGCAATGACGACAGCGAAACGCTTTCAACGTGAACGCTAAGTGTCAAGCGCTGGTTTTGTTCCCGTTGTCGCTAATGGAGGTCGCCGCAGAGCCCGCCACTAATCCGTCCCGCTGACAGACAGTATTTGTTCTATTTTCTGGCAGAAAAGGCGTTCAACTTACAGAAGCATTAATGGCGGCTGAGACGATTCCCCCGATTCCCATTTTAGCGGTTGTTCCTCCGCACGCGTGAGAAAAAAAGAAAAGACGAGTTGTGGCAGGTTGTTAGGAGTTTGTCAGCATGTTGCCGTTCAACTCTGCGGCGTCCCATCCGAGGTGTTGTCGGCGACACCTTCTGTGGTTATTCTTAGCGTTTCCTGGCAAAATGCTCATCAAAATGCGGACGATGGCTCACACTTGGATTTAAGAAAGAAAAATCGAGCATCAAATCAGCGTGCGTCCACTTTTTGGGAGGTGACAGCTCGAACCGCAGGTGCCGTCAAACATACGACATCGGCTCGATAGCTTTTATGACACGCAATGCAAATTTCCAATGAAATGTTCTAGCAGTCGTAGATGTGTGAATCCTCCGCCTGCAGGTTCCTGCCATCTCTTTGGCCTACGAGACAGCGGAGAGCGACATTATGAAACGGCAGCCCAGGAACCCCAAAACGGACAAGCTGGTCAACGAGCGACTCATCAGTATGGCCTACGGCCAGATCGGTGCGTACCGGCGACGCTTTGCGGCGTGGATGGAGCAGAGAATGTGTAAGAGTGTGGAAAAGGTGCCCACCTGACGTTGCTGCAGCGCTGCCTATCCATCAAATTCCAAACAATCAAACAGGGCAGACATGGATCTTGTGTGTTGCAGCAAATTGAGCGTAGCCAATGTGAGCGCATCCCACTTCATCTCGGCCTCCTGGGCTGCCTTTCATGTCTACTCTGGCTTGAAATGCAGTCGACGGCACGGGGACAAACTCAAAAGGCTGGCAACATTTCACAAACCTCTCCAAATGGGTCAAAAAAAGGCAGGGCGCCACCGGACGGTGCCAACGACACGGCGCCAACGACACGGCCCAACGATATCCTGTCGCCTCTTTGAGCGCCGCCGACGTAAAAACATTGAAGGTTGATAACGGAACGGGGCCTCCCGGAGTGGACTCTGCGGGAGGTTCTTAAACAGCCTGGCTTGAAATTAAAAGCACTTATTGGCTTTTTGTGGATGCTTCCGGCCGTCTGAAGATCACCCGATCGTTTCTTACACGAGGCGGTGGATTTTGATTTACTAGGAGAGCTTCAGCACTCCCAGAAATGGGCCTCTGGCATAAATGGCTAAATACGACACAAACTAAAGATGAAAGCGGCAAGAATGTTCTCAAAAGGTGTCAGACGTAGCATCTTTCTCGCAACGCTGACCGATGACGTTCCATTCTCGATACTCTGAAGATTCTAAATGGGTTAAGTGGAATCAGTTGATTACATTTTGCTCATTTCAATTATTCCCCCCGCTTTTCATCAGTGCGATGCCGCCGGAACTTTTTTTTTTTTCTTTTTAAATGAGCAGAATTTCTATTAGTGCTCACTCGCTCAGTGGCTGGCGCTGGCTCCGGCGCCGGCGGTTTCCCCCTCAAATCAGTTTGCTGAAGAGCGTCTGCCAAATGATGACATGAAAATGCATCATTGCACACTCTGATGAGGCTGACGAACTGAAGCTCGGCTCGCTTCATTGGCCGCACCTGAAAAATCCCACGCTAGCATTCTTGGATGTTTTGACTGTGTCTGGCACAACCACATTGCCACAAATTTGCTCTCCTCTAAACTGTGTTTTTAAAAAATAAAAATAAATCAACATAGACCAGAAAAAAAGTATTCTTGGGCGGGCTGCATTTCTTCACAACTTGAGGTCTGTCTCTTTTTGTGTCATCAGGTATGATTCAGGCTCTGGCCGGCTTTTTCACTTACTTTGTCATCTTGGCTGAGAATGGCTTCCCGCCGATGTCGCTGCTTGGCATCCGCATCGACTGGGATGACCGCATGTTCAACGACTTGGAGGACTTTTATGGGCAGCAGTGGGTGAGGACCCCTCAAGCACGAACGCAAGCACGCCTGCACGCACGCCACCGCATTAATAAGTGCCGTCGGCTTTCCTCAGACCTACGAGCAGAGGAAGATTGTGGAGTTCTCGTGCCACACGGCCTTCTTCTCCAGCATCGTGGTGGTGCAATGGGCTGACCTCATCATTTGCAAGACCAGGAGGAACTCGCTCTTCCAGCAGGGCATGAGGTGAGCTCTAAGCTCAGGCTCAGGTTGGAAAATCTGACAAATCTTGCGCAGGTGTGTGTGGCTGGAAACAAATTCAAAAGGCAGGTCGAGTTCAAGACCGAAGATAAAGCCTCGGCGGAGACAGAATGGAATCAAAGCCTCGGCAGAGACTCGTTGGACCAGAATGGATTCATTGATGTTGTGTTGCGATGATCCGTCCACAGGAATAGGATCTTGATCTTTGGCCTGTTCATTGAGACGGCTCTGGCAGCGTTCCTCTCTTACTGCCCCGGAATGGACGTGGCCCTGCGCATGTACCCGCTCAGGCAGGCCACCCGTTTGAATACAAGCGCCATTTTGCCCTTGTCATTGTTGACTTGAATTCCTCCTCTCTCGCTTCCCCAGGATCGGCTGGTGGTTCTGCGCCTTCCCGTACAGTCTTCTGATCTTTGTCTACGACGAAGTTCGTAAATTAATTTTGCGGAGGAACCCCGGAGGTAAGTGTGCTTATTAGCCAGAGAGCCAGATGAAACGCTTTCCCGGCCGGCCTCTTTGTCTTGTTCATAAAGCAGCCCGAGAGTAAATTGCGTCGGACTCGCTTGTCGAGAGCCGTGAGTGGCAATTTTCCCGCCAGAGCGACTTTGCGGCGTCTCTCGTCCCGGCTCAGCCTTGTGATTTTGATCAAAACAAACATCCTGGCGTATCGAGAGATATTAGCAAGCAATCAGAAAGGCCCTCCTGAAATTGCCTCGCTTTTGTTTTTTTAATCCAGCCCCCGAAGCCACCTTCCCATGACAATGTGAAATTTGGTAGGCATATCTTAGAAATCCAAACCTGAAAAGTCTGACATGTTGGTTTGGAGCAGTCATTTTGGGGTCATTTCAAGGGCTCCTTGTCTTAGAGGATTATATTCTTTTCTAGTTGTGTCTATCATGAGTAGACCCACAAAAAAGTTTCAAACATCCGTGCCCAAACACATGTAGTGTTTTGAAACGGAAGTTTTAGGCTCATTTCTAGTGCTCCGTCAATCCCTAGACATTTTGTCCTGTGATACTCAAAAAAAAAAAAAACAGATGATAACATGAAATTTCATAGCAAAGTGTATCATGACTAGACCTGGTCTTTCATTTTGGTTTCAAGCAGCAAATTTTGAACACCAAATGACAACGCCGCAGTGTCCCAACGTGGACTTCATTTGTGCGCGTTTATCAAGTTGAAACTCGCAAGTTTGCACGTCGAGTGCCGTTTTGTCTGTAATCAAACGCCCCAGACAAACCGTAATCATTTCAAATGCTGTGGAAACCTCAGTGAAGAATTATTCAGCACTCAGACACCTTAGTTCCCGGCGCCGGGGCGGCCTGAGGTCTCCTCATGAATAAAATATGGCCCTCATAATAACTCTGGAGTGACAATATTCGAGTCAATATCAATACAAAACGAAAATGCCGGCTATCCGTGTTGAAAGGGAAAAAAATGCAAATTGTACCATTTGCATCGCTATAAAAATAAAAGACTGAAAGGGCGAGCCGGCTGATGTCGTTACTGACAAGTACTTCTCAGAGAGTAAATGCAAAAATAGCTTGTGTCCCGTGTCATTAATAATCATTGACGAGGCCCGGTTGAGTTATAGCTAACTGCACTCCACTCAAAACAGCTCAAATCTGGTTTTGGGAGGACGCTTTATTGTTGTAAAATGGCCGCTTTTTTTAGTAGCAATCTTAACATTTTACTCTCGTAAAATGTAAAGACACAGGAAGTCAGCCTTTTTGGGTTTATTTGAGGCTTTCTAATTCAAAACTTGGCTTATCAATTCCAAACCAAGCGTTGATCACCGCTGGCGGCTTTGAAGCCATCTGATTGTTTTTGTGATAAATTAAAAAAAAAAAATCCTGCAATGAGTTGACCAACGCTTGCCTGCCGGCCGTGTTTACGTTCTAATCCGGCCCCGCCGCAGGAAACAGATTACGCTTGTCAACAGCGCAGGGAGCAAAATAACGAGAGAGGAAATTACGCGGCGCCCGATGAAGAGTTACGAAGACTGTGAACAATGGATCAAAATTTGCCGGGACGTTGACGGCACGGGTCACAATAACAATTGATGGTGACAGTTAATCTTCTCTGTTAATGCGCGTGTCACGGCCGGCTGATCGGTGCGTCTGGAGAGTTACGAGCCGATTCATTTGCAGAAACAAAAAGCGCCGTCAGTGAATGCCAAAGAGGATATGAAGGCTTGCTTTCTTCTTTTTTTTTTTTTTGCTTTGCTTTTGTTTTGACGCTGCCGCCTCTGTGTTTCTTGTCTTGCAGGCTGGGTGGAGCAGGAGACTTACTATTAGCATTCACAAGGCGTCAGCGTCCAAGTCCAAGAGTGAGTGAGTTTGTCTGTCTGAAGCAGTATTTGCATGGAACGGATGACAAATATAATTAGCCTGAAATGATCAGTTTGTCTGTCTGAAGCAGTGTTTGCATGCATCAGATGACAAATATAATTAGCCTGAAATGATCAGATGCTAATAATCGCCACTGAATTTAGGCTTTTGAGTGTTTGTACCAAAAAATGGGACACCGAGATTCGTCAATGTATCATCTGCTTGGCTGGAGATTGGTTGCCAAATAAAAAAAATCACACAAAACTCATTCTTTGGAAGTATAAATATACATTACAAAAAAATGGAACACTGGGATTCGTCAATATATCAGGTTCTGCTTGGCTGGGGACTGGTTGCCAAATAAAACAAATTACACAAAACCTAACTCTTTTTTTTAAGTATAAATAATCATTGTTCAGTGGGATTTATGAAATGAAGAAATAAGTCTTCGAGAAAAGCAACATTGAATATTTTTGTAAAACAAAATTAATTTCCTTTTGTACTATGTATTGTACTATTTTTGTTCACATTGTTTAAAACCTAGGGATCTATGTTATTATTATAATATTATTATTGTTATTATTATTATTGTTATTATTATTATTATTATTATATGCTGTTAAAAAAAACACGTTACGTCACTTCCTCCACGTAACGTCACTTCTGCTCTGTACGTCAAAACATGGCGCTGCTACTAAGGTCAGTATGTTTGTTTTCTCTCAGTGGAGATTTATTGAGACTTTTTGTCGGTATTAAAATGACCACGAGACGTCACAACAGCAGAGTTTCGTTGCGTCGGAGTAGAATCTTTCCAGCGTGTTCTGTTCGTTTTGACAGGGGAGAAATTATCGCGACTTAGAGCTAGCTTGCTAACGCTAACAACGTTAGCGCTTGACCAAAGTGCGTGTTGTAGCTTCTCGAAGCATAAACACGGGTTTTTGTTCGAATATGTTGGTTTTTCTTTACCGTCGAATGTGACCATTAGTGTTTAATGTTATCCGTTAAGCGTTACATCTTTTGTTTATCTCGAAGTGGTTTGTCCTTCAGTGAACCCGCATCGAGGTAATCCCACCTGCCAAAACGGCCACTGTGACATGATACAAAAACAGAAATACGAAACAAGGATGTGTGACGAAAAGACGGAAGACCGGAGAGTCTGTTAATACTTAGAAAGCAAGGGTGAATGAAGAATTTTGAAAGGAAACAAGTAGGTAAGGAAGGAAGGAAGGAAGGAAGGAAGGAAGGAAGGAAGGAAGGAAGGAAAGATAATAGGATTGTATGAAAGGTTGAAAGGAAGCAGCTAACCTCCATTTTCAGGGTTCAAACAAAGTCAGCTTGCACTGAAACGGACTCATAAACTCTTGTAACCCAAATTTGAAACTTGAAAACTAAGCCTGGCTTTAAACCGTAATTGCAAACTCTAACCTGGCTTGAAATGTCAACCCTGACTTTAAAATGTTAGTGACTTAGCGAGCCACTTCAAACACACAGTCTGTACTTTGAACGCCATTGTCTCGATGACCAACTTTGACCTGTGAGTTACTTCCAAAGTTACTTTCTTAGCTCAGATTAGACTGTCATGCAGGTCATTGATGTGTTTAGATAGATGTCAGGTTTCTAGGCAACCTTTCAGGGATTTGTTTAACTTGCTGTTAGCTGTTGTATCGCACAGCAACATGAAATTGATGGCTACCATTTTGAAATGTAACTCTTGTGTACAGGACGTTGGCCCGTCAGGGCTTGTCCGCCTCCAGGCCGCGCTGCAGTGTCCTCTACGTCAGGCAGTACGTACGCTAATCAGCAAACGCAAGCATGAAGTTCAATACGTTGCATGTCTTCAATGTCTCTTGCGGTTTCAGTGCTGCTCCAATGGGAACCACCGCCAAGGAAGAGATGAACAAGTTTTGGGCCAAAAATACCAGATTGAACCGACCCATGTCGCCTCACCTCACCATTTACAAGTATGACAATATGTGGTAGTTATTGAACATGGGACAGGATTTATAACTGATGCAGGGGTCACCAAGTCGGGTTCCGGAGAAGAAAATAATGACTTGTTTTTTAAAAAATAGATGTTTTTGTGAAAAAAAAATGTACGTTTGTCTCTAAAACAAGATTTATGTTCCCTTGAGAACTTTTTGAAGACTGCTTTTAAAGGTGCTACTATCTGACTGTCAGATGACCATTGTGAAGCTTTTAATATATATATTTTTTTCTTCACCCCCTCACCCCCCAGATGGTCGGTCCCCATGATGTTGTCCATCACACACAGAGGAACCGGGGTGGGCCTCAGTGGAGGTAACGCATCTTATTAGTTTGATTGTGTCTTCCGCCCACGCTTACACGACTTCTTCGTGACCCCCAAACATTGACACCAGGAGAAATCTACTCTTGGCTGTCAATCGCTGCAGCGTGCGCACTCAAAATAAAATTCCTCGGCTATTTGTATTATGCGTGCCGAAGCGAGCTGGCGATGAAAACAGCTTGCCGTCGCGCATGGACAGCGGCGTCGGCGCTGATCTCTGCCCGCGTTGGATTCCGTTTGATTTGCATGCTGATGGCTTCTCGAAAAGGTCAGCCAGCTCGTCTGCCAATCGGGGAGACAAATTCACTTGGCGAGTGTGCTCGCCCGTCTGGCCGTCAAAGCGCAAACGCACACAAAACACTCTTTGATGAAAGCATCGCAAGGCATCCGCTTGCTTTTCTTCGTCGCATCGATTGATTTTTGTGACGTATTTTGCTTTTAAATTGCAAGAAACAGTCCAAATCTTAGAAACAGGACGTTAATACTAAAGCGGGCGGGGCTTCACCTTGCCGCAACATTAGCGTCCTTGATGTGATTGATATGCTTTAGTTTTCCTTGCCGTGTGTCCCCAACACGCCTCTGTCCGAACGAAAGGAAAAAAGAAGCCCTTTGAAATATTGACACAAGCAAGCAGTGTGTTTTTTCCTCATAGATCTTCTGGCAAAGAAGAAGAATGTCACGGCGTGACATGTATTGATTTGCGGCTCATTTTCCTCGTGAATGACTTGTTTATACCAGCCTGGATTGTATGGAGATCAATAACGCGGCTGTCTCTTTGGTCTCGGCCGGCAGCTATTTCCGCCTTCGCCGTGGCCGCTCTGCTCCTGCCCGGCAGTTACGCGGACTACCTGGATCTGGTCCACTCGCTTTCCGTCGGCCCCGTCCTCATCGGCCTGGCCAAGGTGGCCCTCGCCTTCCCTGTCTCCTTCCACACCTTCAACGGAATCCGACATTTGGTGAGCAAATTACACAGGGGAATTAGATTTTTTTTTCATTCTTTGTGAAAGCCACTTTTCAAAATGGATCAAATGAATTGATGCCCTTGAATGTTTTACATCCAATGCGCCATCCAGTTTGTTTTCAGAACAATACCAGTAGATGTCAATGCTAATGATATTAATTCCTACTACTTTGGATGCACACTTGAAATGATTCCATGTGAATATATCCTTGAAATAGTTACACAAAAATGGTGGCAATATTTCGAGTTTTCATTTTTGCATAGCTCAAGAATCTTTCAAGTCATAAGCCTTGTTAGTCTTTTTCCTGTCTTTCTTTCTTTCTTTTGAATGTCATCTGTGCGCCAAACGGTCAGCCATTGTTGACCTCTGCACTCGAGTTGACTTCATTACATGCACGCGTGCACAAACCTGCTGAGAGCGCCAAAGCGCTCTCCTTTGCTTGCCACTCGAGCTCCTTAGGAGGGCGAGGCGCTGCGTATTTGCACAAACACCTTCTTGAATCTCAAGTCCAGGCATTGCAGAGCCGCGCCATCCTTTTCCCACGCGCCCGTCTATCTCTCCAACAGAGAGAAAGGCCGGCCGACACTTTGATGAATGGCGCCTGTGCTCTTGTGACGCAGCCAAAGCTCAAGTGTTTTTCTTCAATTATTACTAAAATGCCGCACCGCAATCTTGCGGCGCAGTCGAGCGCTCCAACGAGGAGGAGAAAAGCCTCCTTTTATTTAAGCAAAATGGCCACTATACAATTGTGCACTCGATTTTCAACACACACTTTTATTGCTTCAGCGTGTGTGTGTTTTTGTTTCTGCAAGCCCCTTTGTTATTTTTCATACTTATCAAATTTGACATTTTAAGCGAAACAACAGTGGAACCTCCAAGTTCAAGCAAAATCTGCTGCATTTATGTACAGTTTTTGAAACCACTTTCCTTCACGGGATACTGAACGGAGAATACAAAGCTTGCACGATATTAACAGGACAAAAGGAAACTTGACTCATAAGCAGAACTCGATGAAATGGCCTTCAAATACCACAGCGATAAAAATCTCCCCTTTGCCAAGTAAGGAAATGGCAGTCATTTTAAAAGAAAAAAAAAAAAAAAACCTCAGTTTGTTAATAGGCAACAATTCAGCGTCATGAAAAGAGCCGTCAAGCGTCACAACTGATGTTCGCAGCTCTTAAGCAGCCGCCTCGGGTCAAACGTTTCCAACGCGCATCAAAATCAAAACAGACGACATGCCTCCCTTCCAGCCTTTCTTCTCTTGTCACCTTCTTCTTCTCTTTACGTGCACTGTATGGTGATGTCGAGGACAAAGCAAAGCCCATCATTTTCAAACGCACATATGTATTTGACTTTTCCGGAAACGTCGGTTGGACTTTGGAGGTTCTACTCCGTACGCCGTTGTGGTGTTTTCCGTGCTCAGCTATTTCTCTGTCTTTATTTTTTTCACCCCTCTTTCTCTTCCCTCTATCACCCCAAACTTTAAGTGGTGGGATCTGGGCAAAGGCTTCAAAATTCCCCAAGTGTACCGCAGCGGCTACACCGTCATCGGCCTGTCCGTCATCACCGCCATCTGCGCCGCCACGCTCCTCTGAGCTCACGACGCCAAAGCCGAGTGCAAAGTGTTTTTGTATGTTCTGAACAAAAAAAAAACAAAACAATAAAGAGTTCCGTATGATGTATGTATGGCCCGACAATGTCTTGTCACTTTTTTACGGCGCAAAACGGATCTTCTCGACTTCTTTCCGTGTGAATATCTCAAGTCTGTTTTTCAGCCTCTATTCGATTTTTGACACTTTGGGTTCTTTCAGTACATGTTGGCAACGTAGCAAACATTCAACCTTTCCCGCCAAATTTCCAACTTTCTTACTTTGATACATTGTCCATTTCCGATCTTTCTCCAAAAAAATCAAATCGGAGCTTCTGCTTGGACTTCTAGAAAATGAATGAAGACTGCAAACGCAAGCAAAATGTTGCTGCGGCTTTTGTGATCCCCTCAAAAGTGTTGAAGCAAGTCTTCCCTAAAAGCATCACATAGCCTCACTTAACCTTTCAAACGTCTCCTCTTACGTAAAGTGTCCTTTTTTTCCTCTCGGAAGTTAGCGGCGCTAATTACTTTTCTTAAACGCTCGCTACTTATGTACCAGACAGCCATTTATATTTTAGCTTGTGCAGGTTGCAGTGTCTGATATACCATGTGAGGTGTTTTCTTTTTATAAAGGTGTAAGTGAAGCCGTGAGTGTGTGTGTGAACAGGCTGCCTGCTTTTCCGCCCGTGTGTGCCCGCGAGCGAGGTCGCACCTCCCATCGGGATACTCGAATAAGTGAGCCGCCGCTCTTTGCTTTGCGACTGAAGAGCAGGTGTCGTGGCTCCTCTGCTCTGGCCGGGCTCCAACACGGGTGCCGTTGGGAATTTTAAGAAAACAACACGCAAGTGGCGCTTAGGTCTTCCATGGAGAGGATGCTGGTTTGCACAAACATCATTTAAGTGGTCTGCGAGAGACGCCATCTCGTCATTTTTGGGAATGAACCACGTTAGAAGTTTTGGGGATGTTGCTTTTTTAATGCTAGTCCTGGACTGATATTCAGTTGATGCGAACTTTGAAAGTACTTGCTCAGCTTCATGATGTGAGACAGGCTTAGGATACAAACGGCGATGTTAGACAACCTCGAGGACTCGGAGTGAAGACCCCCGACCGGGCTAGCGAGACTTATTTGACGTTGACGATTTTTTTCCTTAAGTATCGGTGGCTGGTATAGGCATCCTTCGAGTCCCAGCTTGTTTGAAATACGTTCCTTCTGCCTAAAAAAAAAAACAAAACACAGGTTTGCGAGTGGAACCGTGCTCATTATGGCCAAACAATTCCATTCGAGTCTCGTCAGACCACATGGGAAACGTCTCCAAAAATGGAGCTCGTTGCCCGTGTGAGCGTTTGCGAACCATGAGCACTTTTTTTTTTTTTCTTCATTTTTCTTCCCCCTCCCTCAACCGCAGATGAGCTAGTTATCCCGGGAGTGTTATTTGTTTTCCGCCGGCTCCGCTTTCCAATCTCGTGTCAGTTTAGATGTGTCAAGAAACGCATACCCGCAGCGCGCGGACAGCTGCGGAGCCAGTTAGCTTTCGCCAAATTGCTTTATCTGTGCGTTAGCGGTTTGCCTGTCGGCTCGCGTTTTGGACTTGGGAGCTTGAAAAAAAAAATTGACACAGAATACACAATTAATACGCAATGACTACACGGTGACTGCACAATTACCACGTGTTGTTTTTGATTGTGTTACTTGAGCCCGCAGCAAGCGGTCCTCCTTAACTGCTGCCTTGATTGTTGCTAAGCCAACGTGATGAAGGCGCACTGTTGAGTTTTGGCCCGGTGCTTGCTTGTTTTAATCTTGCCTTGCAGGGACACGAAACACAAGGCAAACGAGATTTCAGATGGATTTTCTTTCTTTTTTTTGTGTGCGTGTGTGGCTTCGTTGTATTCCCCTACAACACGATCCTGCTAAACTCAAGTTTGTGACAAAAGCATGGAATTGTATTTGTTTCTTTTTGTGTGATCTGCTTAAATGCAACTGTACAGCATTGCTACTTGGATACAAAACTTAATATTTTTTTTCACAATGAGTCAGTACATTTAGTGAGGCAGGACTGCCCACAAAAATGTTTTAATTCGAAAGAACAACAAAAGTACAATCAATTTGTAATTAATGCTATAAAAAATCGATAGCATTTTTATTTTACAATAAATGTACTTTTTATATGTATTTTTAGTATACTAGTGTTAATTATTATGAAATAAAATGTTAATATTACACAGTTATTACATTATTTTTATTTTCAAATGAGTATTCTACTTTTTATTTAATTTGTATTTGTTTTTTTAAGATAAATTTAATTGCGAATGTAATGCAAATGTTGACTATTATTCATTTTCCGTTTTGGGGTGTTCTTTTTTGTATTACATGAATGACTTCCCAGTGAATGTTTTATTTTAAATTGCTTTGTCAGTTTTATTTTAAACCATATTGGAGCTTGTTTCAATTTGATTCAGTTGCACTTATTGAATGCGCCTCTTCAGCACCCCCTGTTGGTTGCCGGTGGCGTTGCCCTGACTCCAGCTTGCGGTCCTGATGCTGAGAGATGCGGGAGGAGGAGGAAAAGGGGAGGGGGGGCTGCAGAGTGGGTGGAGTATAAACCCTCCGATTTCGCAGCTTGTTCTGCCAGAGTCTCTGTGGCGCAATGGAATAGCGCGCTGGACTTCTAATCCAGAGGCTCCGGGTTCGAGTCCCGGCAGAGATGAGCGTGATAGTGGCATTTTTGCAAATGTGACAAAGGCCGTCTGGCGTTCTATTTATAGTTTAGGGGATGGGAGCTTTTGAATGAGGGGCCTGCTTGTCGTTTCAACATTGGCGCCGAATAATGATTTCTCTCAGCAAAGGTTATGCTCGTTTTAATATGCAAATTCACATCTTATAAAAAGCAAGCTTTGTGTGTGTGTGTGTGTGTTTGCTATGCAGTCAATGTGCCAACTCAATGACACAGCTCGCCTTCCCAATCCCCGTTTCAACTTAAAGTCTCTCTTGCTCCTCAATGACGCCACTTTTACAGGTCGTGATATTAAATTGTATGTTGTTGTTATTTATTATTCATCACATTTGACCCTTTATTTACTATTGTGCAGTGGAACATGATGATCGTGAGAATCCATGTATCGTTGCCATTATATTTGCACAATAATTGTAATAACAATAGCTCTGTTTTTAAGTCCCCAAAATTAAAATTGAAATTACAGTTCTAATCTTCAAATACATTGAGTCTTCCATACAGTATTTTTTATGTGATGTGTAAAATATTTACTTTTTTGAAAATATTTGCAATTGTATTTGGGCAATATTTTCTAAAAAGAAATATTTGTTGACATTTTTGGGAGTGGACCCGAAGCCTTGACCAAATGTGACACAAATTTTTAATATCATGATAGTTGGGTATGAGTCAAACAACTGCGTGATTGAAGATCTATTTTTTTTTTGTTTAGTGCTGGAGGCTTTTGTTATCCATGTTTAACCCCGTCATGCCACACACACGCACACACACACGCGCATACGCACACACGCATGCACACTTAATCCGCCACTAAAACTAATCCTTAATCCTCTCTGGCTAGTTGAACAAGGCAGCTCGCACTCCAGCCGCCCACGCTCCATCCTCATTCCCAAATGGGACGGCCAACATGCAAATTCAGCAATAAGTGCATGCAAACGCACCACACAACACACACACACACACACATGCTCACATATGGACATATTCAGTAAACAAATTGAGTGGTTGTGGCGACAACCACAATTATATTCGGAAATGCCAAAACCCGAGCAATTATTCGGACAATTTAATTGGATGATTTCTGCCAAAGTCCAAATATTGTTTTATGACCTATCTTTAGTTTTAATTCTTATCTATGTTGTTATACATTTTAATTTTTTTTCTAGAATGAGTTCTCGATCAACCAATTAACTGTCACACCTCTTGTGTTTTTCTCCTCCAGCCATCGCTGCTGACTACTATTGCTGCTTTTTTTGTCGACCTCAACTCTATTCCACTCCACAATTGTGTGACGTTTTATTCTCTCGCACTCTCTCACGCACACACAGACACACACACACATGGACACACAGCCCTCCTTCCTTTTTCTTGCTTTGGCTTGGGCCCCTTCCTGCTCTGTTCTGTCATTGTGGGCCAAATGCTATTAAAATCCCCTCCCTCCCTCCTCCTCTCTCTCGCACTCCCTCTCTCTCTCTCTCTCCCTCCCTCCCTCTCGCTCGTCCCTCCCTCCCTCTCGATTGATCCAGCCCAGACTGTGTTTTGCTGCAGTGAGCGGCATCCGTGTGCGGAGAAGCGCGTGAAAACGGGCTCGCCAAAACAACAACATACAACGAGGAGGAGGTAAAAATCGAGAGCGCAGCAAAAAGAGTGGAGTAGGAGAAGAAGGCGCAAAAAAAAAAGGGAGAGCGCATCACGCACCAGGGAAAAACGCCAACAGCAGAGCGAAGTGGAGACGCTGGGAGGTGGACCGTAACGGTGCGTGTACACACTTGGTGGCGTTCTTCCAATTTTTCTTCTTATTTGTGAGCGCGTAGCGGAGACAACTGTCATGCGTCTGCAGGAATGTGCGTGATTTGGTGTGTGCGCGCTCGCCCGTGCACCGTGAAGCACGCTCTCCTTCCGTGTGCGCGCCGATCTGTTATGCGAGCTCATCATCTTAATCCTTTGGTTTTGTTTTGTGGGTTGTTGTTTTATTTGGAGTTTGCAAAAGGCTCTTCACAGTCTAAAAAAGTGCCTCCGTCTTTATCATCGTGCGTTGTTGTGGTCGGCCATTGTTATGACGTGATTAAAAAAAAAAAGTGTGTTGCAATAATCGAATTGCCTTCCACCACCCCCTCTTCCCGCCATCCCCGCCCTAACCGTCCGCCCGTCCCGCAGGCGCTCTGACGTGCGCGCGCGGCTATTTTCAGACGTGCACGTGTACAGCGTGTTATATTGTGTGAGCCAGCAGGTGCACCTGAGCACCGCTTTGTTAATTCCCCTTAAAAGCAAGAGTTCTCCAGCTTCACTTTCCCGCCGCTGCATCGCCGCCGTCACTCATTGATGCTTTTTATTCAGATCTGCTCCTTTGAGTCGATGCACAACGAGCGAGCAACGCTTTTGCAACGCTGGGCAGAGGCAACTCACCATTTTTGCCACGTGCTTTGCAATTGATGTTTTTGTTTTCCGTCGCTCGATAGACATTTTAGCTGGCTGGGGTGTGACCCACCCCACCCCACCCGCCTCTCAAAGTTAGTTGGGCAAGGCTCCGAATGCCAAGCGGCGTAGAAGATGGATGCATGGCTACTGACACGGGATTTGCAAGGCATTATTGATGCTTCTCCACTGCCCTGTTTGCTGTTCCGAGATACTTTTGCAGCTGTGTAATGGATGCTAGATAGCGCTGCGCGACAGAGCGCTAGTCAACCTCTCAATTGCCTGAATGGCCTTTCTGCACACTTAGTTTTCTTGGTGTTGTGTTTAACGCTCAGGTGGAGGCTTGACCAAATTTGGAAGCGGTTGCTTCGTGGCCTACCAGGAAGTAGCCTGGGGGCTCCTCTGCTGGTTAGCCTGAAGCTATGTTCACACTGCAGGTCAATTCCACTTTTTGTCTTTGTCCAGTGTGAGGCATGCATCACAGCTGCAGTGTGAACGTTGACTTTTGTTAAGTTCTCTGAAATCACTCAGCCAACCCTTGTATTGTTTTTCACCTTCAAATGCTACTAGCAGCTATTAGCTTATTAGCTGCTAGTGAGCTAAAATACTCAAATCTATAAGCATCTTTAAAACTTTCAATTTTCCACAGCACAGCTTGCAACTGATGGCTTTCCAATCCAGCGCTCAGTATTTGTCGCAATCGACACTTTCCCACTGCTTGGCTCGCTCCTCAGCCATCTTTCACGGCGTGTTTGGCCATTGGCACTTTGACGACAGACGCTTTTTCCACCGCACGCACGGCTCGCTACTCGGAGGCCTTTCCGCCGCTTGGCGCGCCACCGACGGCACTTCCCATCGCACGCTTTGCTATTGAGTGCGTCGAG
Organism: Syngnathus floridae; assembly: GCF_059516105.1. NCBI lineage: Eukaryota > Metazoa > Chordata > Actinopteri > Syngnathiformes > Syngnathidae > Syngnathus > Syngnathus floridae. Next base: position 9,094,279 of record NC_142426.1, on the reverse strand, counting down.
GCTCGCTATTGATGCTTTCCGTTGCAGAGATGGCCATTAAAACACCGGGCTCTGTCATGACATGAGCAGAAAAATACTTACAACCAAGTTGTATCAAACAAATGTAAACATAACAAAGGGAAGGACGTGTCGTTGGTGTTGTTTTCTATGACCCAGACTGAGCTTTTTTAAATCCAGGTAACGCGTTGCCACCATCTCGTCGGTCCACTGCAGGTTCTTCTCGTTCCTGGGCCTTTTTCATTTCAGAGGTGGTGCGAGTCACATTAAACACGCATGCTAAAGTTAGCGTAGCCGCTGGCCTGGCCTCGTCTCCAGCCATAAATCTTGCATCGCCGTTTTATTAAAGCTGACTTTGACTTTGACTTATTTCGAACGCCGTTCTCTTTTTGAGGCAGTCAACTAATTGCGCTTTTGGGCCAACGATGTTGTTTGGTCTCATTCAGTCTCATCCCCCCCCCCACCCCTAGCCCTCCCTCGTCATTCCTCTCCCGCTCATTACCGTCTTCATTCCCAGCTCTCCCTCCCTTCCTCCCTCGGCGGCGTGTTATGACACACGTGCCGATCGATGCGCGGGCGAGGTCGTTTCTTCACGGCGGGAGACGGCGTAGAGCAATAACAAACCAATAACCACCCTGATGTTTTCCTGCAGGTAACCTCCATCAGGACCCCGCCCTTCGTCTCCTCCTTGGAACTCCCCACGCCCCGCCAATTGGGAGGATATCGGCGCCACCAAGCATGGCTTTCCCATCAACTCTGTTATGGATTGTCAGCGTAATGACGCTACTCTCAGCGGTTTGCAGCAACGTCGTCTTTGGTGAGTACACCCTGAACCCCCACCCCCTCCCTGGGGTGGGGGCTCTTCCCTCCGCATCCCGCTTTATCTCTTGTTCTGCCTGTTATCTGTTGAGGCTTTTTGCGGCTTCCCCGTATTAAAACAAGGGGAGCGCTGAAGTGGAACTAACCACATGGGACACCCCCACTTGAGCCCACTTGCGTGTCCATGGAAACACACACAGAGAACTTTGGCCTCGTTTCCACCACGAGGTTGTCTCGGTCACTTCGGGATCATTGTTGACGTTTGATGCGGTGCCCACAATCTCCCGTGTCTCTTCATCTCATCATCAAAACCTGATCTGCACTTACTGTGCCCTGGCAAAGTAGAAATCGGGTTTACGGGTCAGTTCGGCATGCGAGCCGTCCCTAATCTGCACTCGCTGATCCAAACGTGTACCACGGCTACATGAACTCGAGCGCCATATGGATTGTTTGTTCGGTTGACAGAGATTTCTTCAGTTAAAATATACTTTCATGAAACAAGGAAAACAAAAGTAACATGAAAAATCATTCACACAAGCTTCAGGCTTTCGGGTGCCTTCTCTTTGTGACGGAGCCCTAAAGTGGATCACTTTTGTGGTGGAACTGGTCGTGCCAGTCTTCGTGTTGTTTATTTGGGAATGCTGAAGGGGAACGAACATATTTTGCGCGTTCACAGCTCACGTCTCAACATTTTATGCAAAAAAACAAGCAAAGCGCCGGGCCCATTGTCACCCAACCTGGCGGAGCGGTAGAGCGTGCCAAAGAAGAAAGCCCGGGGTGTCGGATCCCGTTTAATAGTCAACGTGTGCCGGCGGAGGTCCCGTATGCGCTCCGTTGGCCACGGGAAGAAAAACACCCAATACACACTGCGGCGCTTTATCAAACATGCTGTCGTGCTCCACCTTTGATTGAGCAATTGTGCTTGTAGACACAGATGACAATTTAGCTCCTTTCACACGGGGGTGTCAGCAAAAGTGCAGCTGCAGCACAGGGCTTGTGCCTTTCAGACAGAACGGAGGGGAAAGTATGTCAGGAGGAAATGTTCCCGGTTTGCTGTGTTGCGTGCAAGTTGAAGAGGCGGGATGGGATGGATGACAGAGAGAAGAGCGAAAGTTGACACTCCATTCACTTCTTCTCTCGGCTTGTTGTGTTGGAAGCGTTTGTCACTGCTGATTCATAGCTGTCAAATTTGAGGATATGCTGTGAAAAAAACAAGGGGCGTGGTTTAGGATATCCATCCAGTAGTGGAGCCAGAATGTTGCGTCTACTTGCGTAATCGGTCATTAGTAATCATCAATAACGGCCGGGCTTTCCGACGCCGACTTGGACTTGAGAGTGGACTTTCCACATTTGCATGGACGTTACTTGTGCGCCCACACTTCCACCGCAACAGCTGGCTCCTCCACTTGATGAATTCAAAATCCATTTTGCATGCGCTAGCAGCGTGGGAACACTGAGCAAAGGATGGATGCCGTGTGCTCTCCTTTACTTTGTTGTCCACCATCTTGGACGGACGTGCGTGTGCCCGCCGGGCGCTGTGACCCCTCCTCGCTGAGGTCGGACTTGGGCTCTGTTTTGTGTGATCTGGTCTGCCCAGATTCAGGCTCTTTTGGAAAAACCTTAACCCAACCATAAGCTTGAAACTAACCCATGACCCTGAGCACCTTTCATGGAGCATTTTTTTTCTCCTTGCCGTCACGGCGCTCATATTTGTCTGACTTTGTACTTAAGTCACTTTTTGTCGGTAAATGTATCATCTCACCGGAGACACGCTAATATTACTTACACTAGATCAAATAGGATGACGCGTCTACCGGGAAATGAGAACATCCGCCCCCGTTCACACCGCAGGCAGACATTCATCAGAGTTAAACTGGCTTCTTTTCTTCATCACCTTAAGTACGGGAATTTGTCGGAGCGCCGCAATAAATAGTCACAATGAATCGTCCGCCCCGGTCCCGCTCGCCAGCGAGTTGGCAAACGAGACGCCGCTGGCTTTTTCCCGGAAGCTTTGCGCGAGGCACACGGGACGCACGCCAACATTTCGACAGACGAGCCAACCAAACATGGCGGATAGCGAGAGGTCACGCGATGGTTAGAGCGCCAAAATGACCTCTTTGGCTCCAGAAACATTGCAATGTTACTCATCTGCCAACTGGAGCAGCTGAGACTGAGGCTTCCTGACGTTCCTGGACTTCTTGCGTAGAATGGCTGCTGTTTTTCAAGTTGCGTGTCGTACACAGCGGGGCTCGCCGTTGAATCGACAGCATCCGCGTCAAGTGTTCAAAATGGACTCATTGCTAATCACATTTTTGGCATCTCATCTTCCAAGCGGTCAATCTACCGAGCACTTTCAGCTCTTGTTGTTGCTGGCCAAAGATGGCCAGCCAGCCGGCGCTAGTTGCATAGCGGTTAGCGGCGCCTCGCTATCTTCATCTAATCCGATCACAGCTCGCCCTGAAAGATTCATTCCGGTGTGGCTAGCCAAGCAACGAGGGCAGCGACGCAGTTATGCTGCGTCTTTGTCGCCAAATTTGATCATTCATGGACAGCGACGAGAACTTTATTCATATCACCTCACAGAGCAACATTCGATGGCATCGTCACGGCGCCCTCTGCTATAACGACGACCATTACGTAATAGCTTGAGTTAAGGATTAAGGTTTTGGTGTCGCTTTAGGCTTAGGGGTAAGATTCCAAGCCGTTTGCCCTTCCTTCACTTACGGTTCAGGTTACAAAATGGAGTGTGGAGTGTGTTACTAAAAGCATGTTGTAAGGTGAAATCCGCCTTTTGTATTCTTCTAAATCTGTAGAATCTCATTAGCGGAAACATAAATTGTTGGGCTTTTGTGGGATCTTAACAGCTTAAAGGAGGTAGTCTCGTCAGGATCCCCAATCGCTTTTGGATCCAAGGGAGCAAAATGTCAATATGGAGCCGCTCGCTCGTTACTTTCACGGGGTGACGAATGGTAAAAAGCCGTGGCTGAGCTTGTTGTTGGTTGTTAGCCATGGTGCCGCTGAATCAGTCTTCAGTCACTCAGAGAGGGGGAGGGCGTGGTGGCTAGCGGGAGGGCGTCATAATCATAATGGAGTCTCCACGCTAAAAGGGTCCTGAGGCACAAAGATCTATTTAGCATAAATTATTCAATCTTATGTATAACTGAGATCGAGAATGCGGAGCTCAGCAAAATCAATGGATGAACACATGAGATATCAGAGGACACAATCCATCCATTTTCCATCCACCCATCCATCTTTCTGTTTTGAGATGAGAGATCGTCCATCTGTCATCAGTCTTCCATCCATCTGTATCCATCCAATCCCATCTTTCCGTCCTTGGTGCTCTAGCGCCACCAGCCGCTTTGACCTGCTCTTGCTCTCGTCATTTACGCTTGGGCCTCTCTTTGAGAGCGGCTCTTATTAATAGCCGCATGTCATATGTGAAGCTATTTTTAATATGCGTGTTTTGTTGGTGAAGATCTACAGAGATAAAAGTAGAACTTGAGCGTGAAACTCGCTCGTACCGGCTGCGGTGGGAAAAAAAACCCCCAACAATCTTTGTGGGGTTTTTAATCAATCAGCCGCCGCATTTATTAAGGGCCGCTGCGAACGGGAGTACTAATTGCTTTTCTGCCAGATGCCTACCCTTGGCAAGCTAGCCAAGACACAATCCAGCAAATAGCCCGAGCCTGAGTCGGCACATCCAAATGTAAACCTATCTCAGGCTGTCACCGTGGTTTTGGCGCGCGATTCCCTCGCTGAGGCGCATCTCAGCTAGTTAATGAGTCAGCGCTTATCAGCCGGCCTTGTTAACAGGCGCAGGGCCCGGCTTCCGAGCCGCCTCTTTTTGCTTTCGGGCGCTACGGCTAATGCACCGCCATTAGCTCTGCTGCCGTTTTCTTGGCAGGCTTTGGGGGGATTCAGTGGTAAACAAACAGGAAATGGGCATCCAGCCACCGAGACAGAGGCGGCCCTGTCGCGGGGAGATGAACCCGAGACGCTAAATCTTCCTGCCAGGCGATCCTTAATCTTCATCGTGGGCCTTAAATTGATAAATAAATGGGAACCGCCCATCAACGCTTTCCGGACCTCGTGCAGCTATCCATTGGAGTCTGTCCCTTGACACATTTATCCAGACCCCCAATCATCCATCCGTGGATCCATTGTCTCGACAACCTGACCGTCCGTCGGTCCACCCATCCGCTATCCATTCATCCATCCATTCACTCATCCATCCTCCTATCTGTTGTCCAGACAGCCGTCTGTTCCACCCGTATGCACCTCCATCCATCCGGCCGACCATCCATCTCCCCAGCCCTCTATGCATTCCACCACTCATCTGTCCATCCTGTCCGTCTGCCCATCTTTACATCCATCCACTCATCTGTCCATCTGCCCATCAGTCCATTCCTCCATCCAACTGTCTGTCCATCTGTTCCTCCACCTATTCATCCATCCTTCTGTTCATTTGCCCATTCAGCTGCATCAGTCTGTTCGTCCACCTACTCCGTCCGTCCGTCCATCCACCTGTCCGCTCACTATCCAGATGGCTGGCTTTGCCTGCGGACTCTACTGAACCTCGCGGTGGCACCTCGGTAATTGGGTCACCGCAGCGGAATCGGGGCACAGCCGGCCAACGGCGCGCCTAATCCGCGTGGCCTTCCAAGCGCTCCTTTTCCCTCGGTACGGCTGCACATCCAGCTGCGGAATTCGTGGCGCAATTAGTGCCTCCCCTTCGAGGAAGCTCGGGAGCTGACACATCGGCTGCCGCACAAACGCCGTAATAAGCACCGACACGGAATAGATGGGACTCGTGGAATCGTTCCGCCGTCGGGAAGAACTATACTTGGATTCTACTCGGCCCATTGCTGCCCGATGGGGCTCATTATCATGACTCTGTTTGAACCCCTTACACATCGCCGTCCGTCAGTTTCCCAGCTCGCCGTTTTGTGCGTATGAGGGAGCAATATTGAACGTGGCGTGGCGCTGAAGTTGATCCGTTGTCTTCTTCGGACATACTAGGCTCGTGTGCGAGGGAGATAGCGGGAAATTTAGCAGATCAAACTTGACACCCACGCCCCTTTGTGTCGAAAGCAATTAGACGATTTCACACTGGCTTTGCCTCAATTGACTTATCAGGGGCGTAGCGGTACAGATTTGTTCGCTTGTCCCTTTCAGGAAAAAATTTGCCAAAGTCAGCCTTTGCGCAGCTGCTGAATCTCAGCGCTTTGTGTTTTAGGAAGAAACTACTTTCAACGTATTACAGTGGTGCGTAGTGGTGAGCACGTCCGCCTCACAGTTTAGAGGGTGCGGGTTTGACTCTGCCAATTGTTAAAGCAACCTGCCGCTGAAAAGGAAGAGGTGACATTCGCGGGATGATGCTGGCCAAGTCCAATTTTCCTCTTCTATTCGCAGATCATTTTGCTTGACGAAGTGTAGCAACAGCTGCGAGGAGCTTGGACCTTGCCAAGTTCTCATATCGTGCTATTGATTGTAGCGCCCCCTGCTGCCCCAAAGCGGAGGACTAGATAACATCCATCGTTTCTCTTTCATGACTTTTTTCAGCTTAATGTTACTTTGAACGGCAACGAGGCTTGGGGGGATTTTGTGGCTGCACACTCAACGGGCCTCTTAAGAAAGGCATCCATCAGTCTGCAAGCGTCTCTCAAGGTCGGCGAAATTCTGCCATCTGCCTTCCATGCGTCCGTCCGCTCACATCTGTCCAACCATCCACCGAGCCATCCGGCTACACGGCACCGTAGATTCGTGCCCGTCTGTTTGCCTCTCATTTCATCCATCTGTCTGTCTATTTATCTGCCATTCACCCGTCCATCAGTCTGTCCATCCTTTTGTCGCTCTGTCCAACTGGCCATACACAAGTCATGGATTAGTTTGTCCACGTGTCTTCCCAAGTCCTCTCGTTCATCCGGCTAGCCATCCGTTTGCCAGTTGTCTCTCAAGGTTGAGGAAAATTCCGCCAAGCTGTTGGGCCTTGAAAGTATCGCTGCTGCCGATTAAACAAACAAGAGCGGTCTCGGGATGAACTAATTCACATTGTTTCCACCAACAACAGCTCTCATTAACCCCCCCCCCCCCTACAGGACGGTTTAGATGATTTCCCTCACCCGACTTCACCCCTGCCTCTCGTTATCCGCCGGAAATTCTCCGACGGACGTATTTTAATGGATTGCCGTCAGGTCGTTGATGCATTCCCTCCCAGTCGGAGCGACTCAGGATTTAGAGACAGACGCGTCTTTGTCGGGCAGCGTGTGCCGCTTTGGTATCGATTGCGTCCGAGTGCCAAGGGTCCGAGAGAGCGCCGAGGTTGTCTTTGTTGACGATGCCATCACTTCGCCCGCTTCCTTGGGAGAGGCTCCTCGGCTAAGTGTCTCTTTACAGCCAGATAAAGCCGTTGTAATTCATCCAGGCGTCCCTTTGGAGGACATCTATGCCTTGGCATTGAATTTACAGTCCGTTCTTTTAAGATTGGACGGAATCCTCAGTGCCCGATTAGGTCACAGTCTGCTCTGTGCGGTCTATTTCAAAATCCAGATTCGAACATGACGGAACTGTCAGGCAGCGTGCTGGTTTGCGCAACAGCTTTTCACGAGTGGCTGATTGTTTGACTGCGAGTCAATTATTCAGTATGACTGGATCGTTTCGTATGTACCTGTGAAACAAAAACAAGCCTGGAGAGTCTGTGTCAACAATCTGCTTCTTCCTCGTCACTTTGCGCTTCAACAAAGTCTCAAAATATTGTTCCCTGATACGGGGGTGGGGGGCCCGCGATACGCCCACGGGGCGCCCGCGGACCTTTAGGTGGAACCCGGTCGCCGATTACCCGCTCGCAAGGGAACCTTTTAAGGCGGAACGCAATCGCTCACGGCGCCTTCAGTCATATTCTGCTGGCGTCAAAGTCTTGTTGGCCTTTTCCTTTGCTAAGTTCCTCTTTACTGCCAGATAAAGCAGCTCTAATCCACCTAGGAGGAAGTACACTCACATGGAAATGAAACGGGACTGTTGCGGGAAGATTAGACAACCGACCTGACTATGTCAGCGCTCTGCCAATTGTACCAGCTTTCAAAGGCTGGCTTTTATATGGCAAAAGTGGCTAAAAAGGCCCTTTGTGTAACAGATTTATATATATATTATATATAGGTACAGAACGATGGGACCGTAGAGAGGCGTAAACAACAGGGCGGTTCAGCCTCTGGCTAGCCAAATGCTTTTGGCATCACCGAAAAGTCACAAATAAACAAATTACATTTATGACTGAGTTCGAAGCAATTTGATGGTGTGTTTAGCCACGTTAAAGAGGACCAAATGGCTGAGTGTATTTCTGAGTCCATCGTGTGTGTGTGTGTGTTTGGTAACATCTCATGCGAGGCCAAGTGAAAGCAGCTTAGAGGCAGGAGCGTATTCGTTTCCAAGTAAATCTCAATTAGCCGCACATTTAGCCGCACTTGGCTGGATACTCGGGCGCGGCGCTAATCAGAATTGTCGCAAACGAAAAACGTGTACGTCGCTTTGTAAAGACTGACAAAATCATCATTGCTAATCCTAAAAAAGCTTGAAGACTAAATTGCGGCCTTATAAATGGTCTTTGATGTTTCCAGAAACTTTTAGACTGGTCCGAATCTCCAAAATTGTGTTCAGGTACTTCCAAGTGAAGACGCTTGGTTTGTAGCAGACTAAACGGCACGTTTGATGTTTCATATTTTAGTTGCTGTTGATCGTCAATGATATTTGCAAAAATGCTTGTTGAAGACCGGTCGGGCGGCTGCACGGGTGTTCAATTTCCTCCTGCGTTCCTTCTGTGTTTTTTTGTCCTACTTGCGAGGCGCTTCTTTTGTTCCGATTTTTTTTTCCCCCCGCTCCCCGATGCTGTTGTTTTTGCCGCCTCTGCGCTTTGTGCTCGCCATCATTAGCTCTCGCTAGCTTCTTTTCTTCCTCCGCCATCTCACCCCTACCGCGTTGTTCCCGCTCACGCACACGCACGCACGCCTCCATTACCGCCCGTGTCTTCCCGCTAATCAGCTTACGCGCCGTGTGTCCAAGCTGCCGTGTCTGCCTTCCTCCTCCCTTTTGTTTTGCTGTTCATTCAGCCGGCGGATTAGAGACGGCTGTTTGCCGCCTTTTGTCTGCGCGCCGAGGCGATGGCCGAGACGGACGCGGTCAAGACGCTCGCTCGGCGTCGTGTCTTGACTTTTTGTCGCCTTAACGCTGGATGTTCCGTCACGAGGATGCTAAATTGTCTTTAATAGTCATAAACATGTGCATCGGCTTTGCAAATACTTGTAGAACTTGTATGTATTAGTCAGTTGTATTTATAAACACAAAATGGTCAAATTGTCATTGATTGTTCACATCCCACTAAATTGAATTGAACGAACGACTTTTGGTTGATTCAATTCTCCAAATTATGAAACAGCATTTATGTTCTTCAATTGTCTTTGATGCTTGGGAAAGCAATCTGCTTTTAAAAGCTACATCACGTGTCGTAATGTATACTCACCCATATTGATGATGATGATGATTACGGAGCATGCAGAATTCACCCGAGGTGCGTGCGTGCGTGCGCGCTTGATTCCCGGCCGTTGACTGACTGCTGATCGATGGCACGGCCTTATTCCTAACGATTAAGCGCCAGATGCCTTTTTTTTTTTGTCCCGAGCTGCAGCTGTCACTGGCGAAAATGAGTCATCCCTCTTTAAGAAAGAAAAACAAACTCTCAAGGTTAACCTAGAAGAGTCATTTGTGCCCATCGGCCAACGGGGACGCTCGTTTACATTGGCAGAGAACTCAATTGTGCTTATTGACTTGGAGCTATTGCAGCCGCTGACAAAAATGAGGAAATAATCGTCGGGAAGAAGGTTGCTTGATAATGAGCCCGAGTGGCAAAGCGGCAATAACAACAGCGACATTTAGCGTTATGACATCATCGTTTATAGAGCGCAATCTGGTGCTCAAAGCAGGCGCTAACCATATTACAAGTGGAGCAGTTGCAAATTTGACTTGACGCTAATGTCTACTTCGACAAAATTATCTGAAAGTGTCTGTGCCCTAACCTACTTGACCCAATTGTGAAATCTCAATTGGCTTCAATAAAAATGCGTGTCATTGAAGATGCAAAACGTCCAATTACAATTTGGCCAAAATCTAGATTTGCCACGTACGTGAAATTCAGACTAAGTTGCCTTTGAAATGTTTCCATGCATATTCAACAAAACGATTTTTTTTCCACCTTTTGCAACTTGAGCTTAATGGAAGAAGTCTTTGTTTTTACCAAACCACCCACAGTTGGTTTCTGTTTTGTTTTTTCTGTCAGGCATCAAAAGCAGTGTTCCGTAGCGCAAATTTACAGCCGGCCAGCCGGCATCGCTCGGGTGCTTCCCAATCTCGGCGTCCCACATGCCGCGCTGCCATTAAACGCCGCGGCGTATTATTCAAATGCCCTTTGCATTAATACACTAGCTGGCATTTAGTGTCGGCCATCATTTACGCCGCCGCTATAATTGGTTGAGGCTTGTGCACGTGCCCTGTGTAAAGCAGAGGCGGGGAGGGGCTGTTGCATTATGGGAGGCGGGAGGATCATTAGACGCGATAGCCATGTACTTTTCAAGTGGAAAAGGTCGTCTTTTATGAGGCCTTCTTGAAAGGCGACGAGAATGATGATGCCTGGCTTCTTGCGTGAAAATGGGCCGGCCGTAAACCGTAAAGAGGCGAGGGAAGGCCTAATGGGGGAAGGGCTTGCTTGAAGTCTTGGTTTGGCCGTGGTTGAATGTCAGCCGTCCGTACGCTTGTGATGTGTCCTCAGTACATTTACTGGGGCACATTGCGGCCTTCCATTTGCGTGCTAACAGTCATGAGGACTGGAAAATTCCCTTCCAGCTTCATCAAAACACTCGTTTCTAAAAATGTTGAAAATGATTATTGTCCAGCTCAAGTGCATTTATGTCATTGTTATGTCAGAGTAATGTTTTTTTTTTTTAAAGATGATACCAGTGTGAGTATTCAATTCTTGTGTAGTCACCAATAGTGCAGATACTATCAGGACTTTTTTATAAAATAAGCATTTTAAAGAAAGCCTTTCTACTATGGGCTCAGCCATCCCTCAGTTTGTCATTCGTAGCTTTTCCCCAATATTTCCTACTCCTTGGCACCTTTTTTTGCTGTCCTTCCATTTTGTTCTTCTCTTGCTTCCGATCTTTGTTTTTCAGCCCATACTTGAGTCTCATTAAGATCTTTTTCTCTCAAGGCGTACAAACACACATTCGCCCCCTTTGGTAGTCCCCGGTTAGCAACCTTTTCCTCTTCGTTTCCCACTTGTTTTTTCCCCAGTTTATTATCTTCCATTCTCTTGTTTTGTTGCTCAGCCCAGCGCGTACTTGAGTGTCATTAAGACTTTTTTTTTTCTTCTCCTAACTGACAATGGCGGCGAATGCCAACGGCTGCAGCAGCAGTGCCATTGTTTTGTTCCTGATTGCCTTTTTTTTCCCCCCGCATCTTCTTCTCCGAGTTGCGAAGCGTTATAAAGCGCTTCGCTCCAGTGGCTGTCGCCTCACCACAATAGCATCGCAGCCTCCAATTTGTGTCAACGCAGGTTTTTCTGAAACTGAATCTGCATGTAGGATGGTGCTACTATTTAATTGGAATGCTCAATTGTCTTTAAAGTTTGACCAAAAAAAAAAAAACGGTCATTAAAGACGAGATTATTTTGGATGGATGAATGCTATTTGCATTTATTTCATTAGAGAAAGATGGTGTGATATATAAATTGGTAGGCAGAAGATCCAGTTGATAATTCCAGGCGCCACTGTTGAATCCACTCGGCTCCTCCGATGGTGATGATGATGATGACGACGATCATGACAATGATTTGTCGATACATAGCGGGTGATAATTGGATGGCTTTTGTGTAAAAGCGCTTATGCGATGGCACTACTGAGCTCAGCCGCCTTTTTGAAGCGCGGCGACTATTAGCGGCGCCGCCAACGCGGCTCTGCTGTATGTTTGATGAGCGCCTCGCGTAGAACACGTGACGATAGTGACGCACTTCAACTTCCTCCAGGCTAAAACTCTTCCTGATGGAGGCACAGAGTCACAGTTTACCCTGCCTCCACTCTGTGATGAATATTTAAAGACTTGTGCGGTTTGTGTATCAGCTCCGTCGTGATGTCTTCACGGGCACTAAAAAGAACCGGGACGTTTGGTGTTGTCGGCTCCGGAAGCTCTCGGGTTTGATCCGCGCTTGTCGAAAAGGATCAGCCACGTTTTGCGGCGCTTGTTTTTATTCCGACCTCGTTCGCCAGCCTCGGCCCGTAAGGATAACAAAGTAGGGTTTGGAGACTGGGTTAGCCTTTCGGAGCTGAGGTTAGCGTTTCAAATTTGGCTTTCAATGACTGTTTCAAACCAGGGATCATGTTTCATATCCTTAGGGCGGGCGTTCAAGACTCGGCTAGTATTTCATGTTATGGTTTCAAGTTACGGTTTAAAAGGGATATGGGGTTAGTTTTCAAGATTGGGTTAGGGTTTGAAGTGGTCCGGTCCGGTGTGATGTTGTTGTCTAAAAAGCCGAAGGACATTTTGCACGTGTTTATCTTTTGGGCTTGTTTCGGAAAGGACAATCGGGTTTGTGCCAGCGAGGGCGCCCTCCGGTGGAACGATAACGCATTAACATTTCCTCCAAAAACAATGAGGTGGGTTTTGAAATGATTGACGCGCCACGTTCCAAACGTTCAATATCAAATCAAGCGCACCCGCGTTTGTCACCTGGGAAATCAATGAGCCTTTCCAGCGGCCGTCTGTCCAATTTAGTTTATTTTATTGATTGATTAGCTCACACGGTCACCCCAAAATATCAAGAGTGCTTAAGACTGGCAAGGATCTTTGAGGCGGCTGCCTAAAGTGCCGACGGACTGGTAACTTATTTCCAGTGAACGTCTGGGGCTTAAAATTTGGTTTTCAAGATAGGGTTAGCGTCTTTCGTCGGATTTCAAACAAGAATTATGGCTTGAAAGTAGGCTTTGGAGCAAGGATGAATGTTTTTTTTAAGCCAATGTTGCGGTTTATTGAAAGCCGAAAGACCTGATAGATGACACAAAGCTTTATTTGTCCTGACAAATGACAAAGGCAAGCGGAGGACGACACGTCCTCCTTGACCTTGTGTCTTCATTTCCGTGCTGAACGTGGAGTACGGCGGCGCTTGAGGACGTGGCATTAAGGCGCTTAAGAGGCTCATTCAATTAGCGTCGGGTCAAAGCCCAAGACTGACCTGCTTCAAAGTCGCAACAAAGACGCTCGCTGCCTGACTTTAGCCGTTCGCCGTCCTTGACGCCCGCCCACCCGTGTCATATTGACAGTTGTTTTGGATTTGAATCAAAACGCACAGTCGTGAGTTAAGAAAATGTGAAAAATGAAAATGACCATGATTGGAAATTGTCTATGATTGACATGCATGTTTGCTGCACTCCAGACTTAGGAGGCTAATTCACAAAGTGTCAGGTCAAAGGTCAGGTTCAAACCCGCCCCCCTCCCTCACCTTATCCTGTGGGCACTCCTTGACATTGTTGTTGTGTCGTTGACTGCGACTCATGAGAAAATCTCCGCGTGGTTATTCCTTGACACTGTAAATCTCGTCATTCTTTGTGGCACTGGCAGATTAGCTGGTGGCGCCAGGATGCACTGGAGTGACGGCTGCTTATTCCCCAGACAAAAGATGGCTGACAGGACGGGGTGGCCGAGGGGAGGACGTGATGTCGCTTTCTTGCCGAAAGTGACGGCGGCCATTTTCCTGTCAAGCGCTCATCTTGACGCACCGTTTGGTTTTGGAATAGACTTGGTTATGGAACACAAGTAAATATTCACAGCTTGGGTTAGGCTTTCAAATGAGGCTTTCAAACTAGGCTTAGGTTTTACAATGAAGCTTTTAAGTCAGTGCCTGGGTTAGGGCTTCAAGTTAACTTTGTGTTTGTTGTTTAGAGCCTCATTCTCATGTCGCACATTTAGCCTCGAAACATAATATGAAATATTCATAACAGTAATCTTGTGTTGGAAGGGCCGTTCGCTGGCCACACGGGCTAAATAAATGCCCCATTTATTATTCATAAATACTCAACAATTAGCTCCTTAATGCGCAAGCAAACGCAATGAGTCATTCGAGTGCACAAAATAGACACGTGACGCTCGAAGTGGCAAGGAACGGCGCCACAAATGTGACACACATCAGGACGCAAACGGCACGATTCCTTCGGCCTTACATGCACGCGGCGGCTGCTGAAGAGTCAAATCGCCTTTGGTGTTTGACAAAATGCGGAAAATGTGCAATAGGTCATGACATGCTCAACCGTCTTTGATGTTTTCTCCAAAACACTTGGAGGGCTCGTTGCAAAATAACAAATATGCTAAACTACCTTTGATGTTTGCGTGGCTGAATTTTTTTTTAGATGTTTCCCAAACATGTTGACTTTACCGATGATTTGTGTAAATGTCAACGTTAGGTCTTTTTAACGCTCTAAAAAACAACATTGATTTGATTTACAAAAAACACTGATGTTAGGTTTGTTCAAGACTAAATAGTCTGACTTATTCGCTTTGTTTTTTGGCTTTGTTAATTGAGAGTTGTTCACAAAAATATGGACGTCCGGTTAATTGGAGGCATCTTCAATCAGCATCTTCTCAATGTCGTCAGGTCCAAGCTAAATTTTAAAAATGTGCCAAACATCGCGGCGAGACGTGTTTTATTCATGGCCCTCCGCTCTCGTCAACAAAATTGGGCTTCATGTTCCTTCCTCACCGTTGTTCCCTTTTGTTATGCCGCACGTTTCTAATTTGAGGGAGAGCCGCATTGAGTTGGAAAAAGGCGCGTCGCTTCTGGCACTTTGGCAGGATTCTTAAGAAAATGTAAACAGCGGCATTTGGACAAGTAATTACCTGAAACAAATGACGCTATTAGCACTGAGATTTACTAGGTAGTTTTTTTTTTTTAGCATGGTTAGCGAGTCGGAATGTTTGGGGAGGGGGGGCGCAAAAAAAAGTTTGTTATTGTATAAAGTAACATTGTTGCATAATTGTGGAGATGCTCTAAATAGTGGGTTTCAATATAGGATTTTGGAGCCAATCACCGATCAGTGAGTTAAAAAAAAACCCGATAACAAATCACTAATCCGATCAGGAGATCTCTCTAATCAACAACTTGTACAGTCAAGCGCCGCCATTGGCGAGGGGCTAAGGACCGGATTTCGAGGTATGGTGTCAAACCACGTTTGGTGTTTTAAAGTACGATTTTAAGTTAGCCTTTCAAAGTAGGGTTTTGAGCTGGGCTTCTGGTTTTCCCCTATATTGGTGAAATAGTAGCGAATAAATGCGTTTGCCTTGGTCCAACAAGGTGCATTTTGCCACGGTTCTTTCCAATAAATTGCAGTCCAGTTTTATTTACCATGGGCGAGCCATCAATAAAGCCAGTGAGGACCATTGTAAAACGGCCGCTGCTTTGTTTATGTGTCACGTTGGGAAAGGCGGCGGCGGCGGGAGATTAATTAGCTCATTAGCCACGGCCGCTAGCGGCACGTCATGTGATACAGTAACAGTCAGTTAGCCGCTGATGCTAAGGACCGGCAAAAGTAACATTCCACAAGAGAGCTGAAGATCCTCATTGTCTTTGATGTTGGGGAAACGGCGTCTTGGATGTTTTCAAAGCTTTTTCGCTCCATTCATTCTCCAAATGACTGTCATTCAATACTCTGTTTTCTTTCGTGTATACAAAAATACACGTTAGCTTTCTTGATAATTCCCTTTTTTCTTTACGCTTATGTTAAAGTCACTGAACCTTCCAAAACGTCTTTGATGTTTGGGAATGCATAAGTTAATCCATTGAACACTTGATCTTGCATTTGATGTTCACGGATATGTCAAGTCAACCGACGACTGATTGGGAATTATTCTACGGTTTTACGCAAACTATCGAAGAGGCGAAACGGTCTTTGATATTGACATGTACGCGAGGTTCAGTGACAGCAAAGCGGCAGCGGGATATTAATTGGATCATTAGTGACAGCCGTTCCACACAAGTCATGTGATACAGGAAGCTTCAATGGCGTCGTTTTGCCACGTCTTTGAGCTGAGCTGGCAGGTTGGCTGACGCTCGCTCACCTGCTCCCTGCTTGGGCGCTCGTCCCTTCAATCGGCTATTTGATGGTCACGTTTCCAGGGGTCCTTTCAAGACAATCACTTGAAGCAGATTGCTACCACCATGTGTGCCAGACAAATGGGCAATGTGAAATTGTAAAGAATTTTTGTTTTTGGCCCGAGGTGTGCAAAACTATTTTGGTAAGAAGCAGTGTTTTCATGAGTCACCATCAAATCAGGTCTCCAGCAATAACTCAACTCATGCCTTATTGCAAACTTCCCTCCCTGAAGGCAGTTTCACTTAACAACATGAAAGTCGCTTGGCAAGTGTAACGCGAGTACAGCCACAAAAAAAGAATCTCAAACCCGAAAAGACATGGAAAGTCTGCCATTTTTTCACGACTTCCTGTAAAACAGAACCACAGTAATATCTCCGTTCATCAATTCTACCTCTGAAGTCAGTTTGAAGTGTTTCATATGTAAAACCAAAAAGCCGTCATACCCCAAAATATTGTACTGTAGTCATATCTCTGTTCATGAACGGTTTGAAATTCAGTCCACGAAGCCTCCACGAAATTTGGTAGGCACAGAAAGTCGGCCATTTTGCTTCTAAGCCCCCATTTCCTTCCTTGAGATGTGATCTGATGCTACCAAATTGGAAGCACGTACACGACACACAAATCTGCGACGCTTAATTAAAAAAGGCTCCTCTTGTTGTCATCTACCTTCAGATTCCAGGTCATCTTCTCTTGTTGTCCACCTGGCGTCCACTCCCTTCTTTTGTTCTTGTCTTTTATCGGCATCTTCCTCCTCCTCCTCCTCCTCGAGCTGTTTTAGCATACACTCTGCAGGGAGTGCTCCTGTGATGCCAATTATATTGACTGGAGAAAAAAAAGAGCGTGGGGAGGGGGGTTCGCGATTGATGGTCAGGATTGGAAAAGCCGCGCGTGCGTACACACGCTATCAGCGCGGCTGATGACCGAGCCAACCAACGGAAGGCAACGGAGGCCGAGCGCGAGGGAAGGGAGGAGGTTGATGGAAGAGGGACGAGAAGAGGATGGAGAGAAATTGGAGGCGAGTGAATCTGTCGGGGAGTTGTAATAGTCTCCCGTTGGCCCACCTGAGGGAATTCAGCCACTGCAGACAAGGAGGAGGAGGAGGAAGAGGTAGTGAGATGAAGACGGCAGCCAGATAAAGATGGCCGAGCTAGGATGGAGCATAAAGGGAGCTTTGACAGCCTGTCCGTTAAGTGGTAGGTCAAGTTCTAGCACAATGCTTTGATTTCCGGACATTTGGAAGCAACGCTGCGTTGTTGTTGTTTGAAGAAAAGTTCACATTTCCCATCACACCTGAAGGCAGCGCAAGACTTGACTTCCTTGATAGACATTCCTGTCCACAGCTGCACCACAAATGGTCTCTATGATTCATTTCATTTTGTTATTTTTTTTTTTATTCCCCCCCCTTTCCTTCTTCAAAACTATTCACCCTTGCTTGAAGCTAATGTGTCACGGTCTCGGGCCTTTGACTGAACGCCAGTAATCGGTCAAGGCATCTCGGGGCGTTTTATTGGAACAAAATGGCTTCTTTGCTTCTTTTATCACGCTCTAAGTGACTTTTTTTCCCCCCCCTCCCCGCCCACAGACAAGAAGTACATTTCCACCCAGACGGCGAATACATTAGATAGCACGCGGTGGGATAAAACGCCGCCATGATTGATGATTAGCCGCCGTTTTTTCTTTGGTAATTAACTTAGATTCATAACATCATTTACATGCATTACATCCCCGCTTACAAGTTGCGTGTGCGCTCGGCGATCCGCCGCAGCTATTTGTCTTCATTTCACTTCGTAGCCTCTATTTTTGTCCACAAAACAGCCATCTCGGGTCTAGTGCGTTCGATGTTAGATTAGCTAGCTGGTTAGCTGCGAGATTTGACCAAATGTTTGGGAACAAATGACTCCCATTTGATCATTTTGGGACCAGTCAAGCACATTTAAATATGCAAAGTACACCTTGACACTTGCGATCCAAAATATTGACACATTTTGTGAGCAAAAGGACTGTTTGTGAGGTTGTCCACTCAAAGGATGTGGGTCTAGCTACTTAGCCAAGCTAGCTAGAAAGCAGCTGGTATATTGATCAAACTCATTGTGAACAAAACAACTCTAATTTGGATCTTCAGAGTCCAATGTGGTGCATTTGAGTTATTTAATTTGAAAAACTACATTAGCTTAGCCAGTTAATGGATTGTGAACAAATGGTATGTTTTATTCGCTAGCTATCTCACGTATGCTTCTCACTCATTGACAAAAGGTGGATTGTTTTTTAATCTGTGTGATATCTTATGTTAATGCTTGATAGGTGCTCTCCCAAATGTTAATGACCACATTTTGGTGAACAAATGACTTTAATCTGGGACTTTTGTGACCTTTTGAGTCCATCTGTTTTGGGTTTTTTTTGCTCCGAGTGCCGAGTAGAGTTGTAAACTGCTACATTGTGTTGTTAATAAATTAAGAAGTGTATTACACTCACAAACACACACACAGACACACGCACACACACGTTGTGTAGCTGTTGCCGAGACTGGTCGTTCTTTATTTGAAGACAAGCCTCCTCTTTGTCTTTTCGCTGTCTTTTGGCAAGGACATGCAGTGTTTTGCAAAGTGTTTGTGTGTGTGTGTGTGTGTGTGTGTTCTTGGGATCCCCTCAGACACTCTTTCACAAACACACACAGACACACACGCAAAGCTTTGTGTAGAAAGTAGTCAAAAGTTTGATTGAGTCGAGTGCATCGAATCTTTTCCCCCTCATCCTGTTGAATGCTTTCCCCCTCCCGAGACCGTGTGTGTGAGTGTGTGTGTGTGTGTGTGTGGAGGAATTTGCACGCCTCGTAATGGGTAATGAAGGCAACCTTTCAGACGTGGTTTGTCACTCCGAATCACAACACTGGAGATCAATGTAGTTCTGGCGGGAGAAGATAAAGACGACAAGTAGGGGGTGAGTCACTGCAAAGGGAGGGTCGGGGCATCTTTGGTGGGGGAGCAACAACGGCCGGTGGGGACGGACCGAACAATAGCGGTCGGCGGTTTGTCGGCGTCAACAGACACGGCCGTGGCGTGGACTATTTGACCACTGAGGGTGTTTTTCTGTTCCACTTACGCCGTCGTGGCCGCCAGCGGTGGTTGAGTGACGCGGTCCTGTGACCCAACTTGGTGGCCCACGCGGTCACTAACCGGGCAATAACGAGGACAAGAAGCCTTGGTTGACTGTACCGGGATCACACTTCTGCCAAGTTTAAGTGATTAAAACAATCGGCAGGTATTTGAAACAAGGCTTCAAAGTCGTGAAAAACCAAGCAACGGAACGTCTAATTCTCATTCTTGATACTATTTTGACACAGAACTGTTATCAAGTCACCGAGCGACTGTTTTCAACTCGTGTTTCTTTTGAAACAAGTCACCCTGATTTAATGCCGTGATGCTAATGGATGCTAACAGCATAGCGCTGTCATGTAGATTTGAGTCGTTTGGATGCGCGCCATTGGCGAATAAATTACACGTAGGGCACTTTAGCAGCTAAACACTTAACATCCCCGCTCATGCATATATACGTATTTATATTAAGACAGGAAGAAAATAAATAAATAACTATATGCATGATAAAGCGAGAGTCCTTCGGGAAGCTTCCGTCGCCGCTTCGGTGATTGTCGTTAAAAGGGAGAAAAAAAAAGCCAGACTTTGCGTAATTGACTGCTCATTTCTTTAAGTGGCCTATTGGCAGGGCAGCCCTGAGCATTTGCCAGCGCATTAAAGATTTCACTCGCTTTATCTTAACTCTGTGTGGACGTGAACGCGGTGGTATATGACTCAATTAGGCTATTGTTGTCATCGAGTCTTGTAATTTACGATACGCGGCGGTACCTTGAATGCCCCACCAGACGGGAAAGCTACAATTTGGAGGAAAAACAACATGTATGACATAGCCCACAACTTGCTGGCTGATATGGAGGCCTAAATGGGGTTTTGGTTTGAGCAATATTTTGTAGTCTGCTATGTTAGCATAGCCGCGGACTTGACTGACGCGGACCTGTTTTTACTTTGAACCCCCGACAAAATGGAAGTTCTAATTAGAACAATGTCCATGTCTAGCATGCTAACATCGAATGTGCTAGCAACCCAATGGGAATTGCTACAAATGCTAACATGGCTAACACACTTTATGGCAGGATAGCAATCTGAGTACAGAACAGCGCTCAGGCAGATCAATAAAGACTTGAGATCTTGCCCTGCCATCTGATACTTTTCCTAATGCGAATGGCTGAAATGCTAACACGCAAACAGCTTTTCCCTGAGGTCAATTACGGTCATTTTTTGCTCAAGAGCCCGAAAGTGACCGCGACCGGACTCTCTCTCTCAATTCCGGGGAGCGGTCGCCGACTTCCCAGCAGGCCGAACGTTGCGGCGGGCCACAATGTGGACTTGAAATTTCATTGCTGGAAGTCAGCTCGTGCGCTTCACATTCCTCTCTCGTGGGGTGCAGCATTTGTGGCGCCCCGGATTTAGTGCCTTAAGGGATGGATGGGATGGTAAGGAGGTTTAGTGGTGGTGCTGCTGAGGTTGGGGGGGGGTCGTTCTCTTGTTTGTCTCTTGTTTGGCCTGCTTGGTAATCCGGCTTTGTGCGGCGTGAGGACGGCACACAAAGTGTCAGTGTTCAGCAAGGGATCGCTGGGCTAACGCTCGCAGACAATCTGAGAACTGAGAAAAGGGCAAAGTTAATTACAGGAAGCCTCAAGAAACAGCTTGTGTTTGGATTGTTGTTTGTTAGTTGATTGGTTAAGGAGTTGCCCGCTTGCTTGGGTAGATTGACACTGACTGGCTGCAGTTAGTTAGTTAGTTAGTTAGTTAGTTAGTTAGTTAGTTAGTTAGTTAGTTAGTTAGTTAGTTAGTTTTTTTATGTTTTGTTTTGTTAAGAAATGTACACCAAATGGCAGCCCCTGCAAGACTGAGCCTGGCAGTTTTTGTGTTGCGTTTTTTTGTAGTTTGCAGATTGTTTGGCCTTGCCATAGTTCTTGGCACAAGAATGACATTGGTTCTGTTTTTTTTTTTTTGGCTTATCAGCTTGCTCTTATGAGCCTGAGGTCCATATAGTATATCTATATATTTTTTTCCCCCTGTGCTTCTTGTGTCTCCTTTGACTTTGGGCATTTTTCAGCACGCCTCTCTTGCCGTCACCCTGTCATGCCGCCTCATTGCCGTCATCCATCCATACGTGCTTATGTCTCCTGTGTCCTTCCTTCGCCATCTCCTCATTTTCCAACTCTTATTCTTTGATTTTTGTCAGCGGCCGCGCCTCCCCCCGTCCCCTCGCCGAGCCCCCCCTCCCTTTTTCTCCCAGCATGCTCTCCTTCTCTTGTTTTCATGATGGCGGGGGCGCGACTCCAGGGGTGCTTGTCTCAGCTAACTGTGCTTGACAGGCAGGACTGGTTTTGTGGGTCCCCTTCTTCTAAAGTAGGGCTGGGCTGGGGTGGGGGGGTGAAACAGGGGCCGTCAAGATTGTTTGTGGTGGGTTTAGTTTATTTCATTTCATTTTGTTTATTTATACGACTTAAATATGTTCCTTTCTGATTCTTTTTTTCCGACTTTCCATGTACTGTGTCATCTTTTTGTTTCTATTTATTATTGTATATACTAAGATTCAGGTGGCCACTTCTGTTTGTGACTTTGAATCATGTGTTATTTATGTGTTTGTATTTATATTATTTTTGTGTACATGAAAAAGGTCAACTGAAAAATCGTGCCGATGACGCTCGTGTCATCAGCATAGCTTACGCTGTCCCCTCGTACTGATATGTAAATTGAGGCGCCATCCCAGAGGGGAGCAACATAAGGACTGGCATGGGGGGGTCTTTTGGAGGCCAGAGGTGGTCTGGAGGACACACACGCACGTACACACGCACACACAAACACGCACACACACACTCACGTGTAGGCTTATTTGGGGGCTGGCTTTAGTTGGAAACAGATGGGCGTAGTTTGGATGGAGAATGTGTGTGTGTGTGTATTTGGAGTTGTGTATGTATATACTTTATGTGTGTGTGTGTGTGTGCGTGCATGCGTGAGAATCTCATTTTGTCTGCCAAGAATACCAGTTATGTGTTTTTTCTACCTTTGCACACACATTTGTGGCCTGCCTCAGACCTTTACATACGAGTGACTATATGCTTGTGTGTATGTAATGTCTCATCACGCGCACGCCATATCAAACACATCAAACTGATTCCCGCTAGGTGTCTCCTTCATACTATACCTCTACCATCATCATCTTCGTCATCATCAGCGTGACACACACAGGCGCGCAGGCGCACACACTTCAATGCAGATAAGAAAAAGGAGGCTCATAAATCAGCCAGATGCACCTCTACAGTGCCTGATAAATTTGCGGTGTAAAACAAACAGCCTGCATGCAAACTCAGACACATAATAAGTTGGGGGAGGGAACCCCTTAACAAACACACACACACCACCCGCTCGCTCGCTCGCTATCGTCCAATCAGACGACTGGCTTGTACTGCGGCGTTATCGCCGAGGATGAGGAGTCTCAACAGGAGGTGAAGATCGAGGGAGCGTGTGAGGACGAGGGGGCAGATGGAGAGGGGGTAGATGGGGGAGGAAGACAAATGGAGAGAGAGAGAAAATGGCGGGAAATATGCGGAGACGCTTTGGATCCCTCCAGTGTGCAGTGTCGGCCGTTGGTGTACCTAATGAAGTGGCCATGTTAAAGGGCCCAGCCGGACCTCGGCCAAGGCCACGTAAAAATAGGTCGCACAAAGCCTGAGGAAGGGTTTTAAATTAGAGGTTCAACACATGGTCCAGGTTTTCAATTGGGATTTGGATTTCCAGAGAGGGTCAAAGAGGTTCAAACGGGGATTAGGGTTTCAAGATAAGCTTAGCCTGTCTAATTAAGCATTTCAAGCCTAAATTCGAGTTTCAGGCCAAAGCTGGAGTTGGGCTTCAACCAGGATTTCAACCATGATTTTAAGACGAGGTTTCAAGTCTGAGTTAGGGTTTTTAATTTGCTTTTTCAAATGAGAGTTTCAAGCCTGGGCCTGCCTGGGTTTATAACAAGTTTGAAGGCAAGGTTAGCAATCGCCACAGCCTGACGTCTTTCTGTGTCCCGCCCAGACGAGGACCCCCTGCAGCCCGTCACCTCGGACGAGACGGTTTCGGTGGGCGGAGCTGTCACGCTGACCTGCCGGGTGGCTGAAAGCGACAACTCGTCACTGCAGTGGTCCAACACGGTGCAGCAGACGCTCTACTTTGGCGAGAAGAGAGGTAAGAGCTACCCAGTTGACATTCCCCCCCCCCCCCCAAATACTTTAGTTGCCTGCCGTGAGGGTGACCCCAGTTCCGTGAACCACTATATCATCAACACTCACCTTTCCTGGGGAAAGTGACGGAAAGTTTTCCTAGCTAGCGCAGGGCAAACGTCTTTTGACGGCCAATGGCGAGGACCACACAAATGAGAAAATGAGCCTGGTCTCCGGCACCATGGCAAGGCAAAGCATCTCAAGGTCGCTCTCGGCTTTGAAGGCAGCCGACAAACGCGGCGGGAAACGAGGACCGCATAGGGAGGTGGCCGTAATCGCGACGGGGGAAGACCGCCAACAGATGTCTACGCAATCAGAATTCCGCCGCTGTCGTAAAAACGTTGTGATTAGCTCTCAAGATGCTTAGTTTTGGTTTTGGAAATACTATGCTGTATTTCTTGCGCGCAAAATGATAACAAGGCCATTATTGTGTAAAAAAGAGCTCAGTCAAAGATATTTGAAATGATATTTGTTGGTTGCTGGCCGGCCGGCTGGGTGGGTGATGCATAACTGAGGTTTTTGTCCGCCATATTTGACCATTTGTCTAAATTGAAGTGGAAAATAATTTCAAGAACAAATAATTTGACAGCAGAGCAGCATGAGCTCCAACGCTCACCTCGCCACGTTGACACCTCCGACAAAATGACCAAACGAGGAACCGGGCGGCAAATGAAGAGTCGCGGGGACAGAGATAAATAACCCATGACAGGATGATGGATGTTATTTTTGCCTGCATTTCATTTTATTTTTTTGAAGACGCGACTGCGCCACGTTGATGTCGCGAGAGCTAGCTTGACACGCCGAGCGTCGATGATGGATGGCGTGCGTTCAAAACACAAAGACAAGGAGGCATCGGCCTCGATTGATCAAAATTGCCACGAGCAAACGAGCTCATAAATCAATTGTCTTACAGTATTGTGGCTTTGAATGGGATCGTGAAGGAAAATTGATCCATACTTGATTTGGCATTTCATTTGGATACATTTTGAATTAGAAAAATCTAGCTAGTTTGATTGAGCAACACTTGAATCATATGTTTCATTTGCATTCATTTCAAAGCCACATACAGAGAAAAAATAATTGTCTTCTTTTCAAGCAAGCGCAGTCACAAAAGTTGCGCCGTCTCGTCCTTAATAAATGAAATGGAAATATTAATTGTTGCGGGACAGCAAGCCCCGTCGCCTTATTAAATCCGATATGGGGATGACAAATAATCTTCCTTCTTTTTTTTTTCCTCCCTTGAAAACACAAACGACGGACCCGGCGTAGCCAATTCTGATATATTTTAAGTCTTTAATTCTCCATCATTTATTTTAAGAGCCTTTTAAGGTCCCGCCGATCGCCTTGAGGGAATGCGTGGGTGCGCCGCCGTGCTGCTAATAGAAGAGATTAGCAAGGCTCGCAAACAGATGGTACTTTTTTTTTTTTTTTCTTTCGTTCTCCCGTCCGACGTTAATGCCAAACCTACGGGAAGACAACGAGACTGAAAAATTAACGAGATTCTAATCAAGCAAAAAAGCGCCCGGCCACTCTTTGTTTGTGGGGAGTCTGATAAGGGGAAAAAAAATGAAACGGAATTGTCGAGTGAAATATCAGGTAATGGCTTGACATTTTCTGTCTTTTATTAAAGCAACCACTGTTTGATTGAAGTGCAACGAGCAGGCGGTGTTTGCCAAAAGGTAAATCATAATCATCTCTCTTGGCACCGGAAAATACGAATAACTTATCTTAAAAGTTGAAATTGTTACAATATTTACACTTAAGCATGCGTTTTCCATTTTCACAGATGGTGAGGTGATGAAAGGAAAAAAAAACGCACACTCTCGAGAGATTTGCAGTAAATAGTAACATTTCCACCCGTAAAAAAAATCTATATTTTGACGCATCTCTTAATATTTGGCATCGTATTTAGCCAGAACACAATAGCCTGCACGACTTTGAGTCGTCATGACAACAGAAGCTGTTTCCCCAATTAAACATCACCTCCAAGCTGTTTGGACAAATGCAGATGACTTGTTTGGAATGCAAAAGAAAAGTGGAAAGGTCGCACGCCTCCACCGCCTCCCTCATGCAAATTCACTTGGCCCATGAGAACCAATTGTGATTAAAAAAAAAAAGAACGCGTTGAGGGAATAAAAAACAAACCGTTGTCTTTACCACTTGAAAAACACATTTTTAAATCAAAATCCATTTTGGAATTGAGAAATCCTTGTTGCTGTTGCACCCCTCAACCATCACGAGTAGAGTCAGAAAAAATGGTCTGCCGTTTTGATTCTATTTTTGGGTCATTTTGGAAACTGCACCCAAATTGGGACCTTGGGACAAACCAGCTCCGCTAAATTTCCCAGAATTGGACTTTTCAGCATTGCGCTGTCTACACCAAAAATCCCACTTGCGTCCACAAAGGGTTTGTTGCTATCGGGGTCACCTCAAGCTGCCTTCTTTGTATGTATAGCACCGTTTACATTTTCATGCGCGGCTTGTCGACAGGCATCGCAGGCAGCCTCCATGTGTCTGCCTCCGTTTAGCCAGCTAATGGCTCCCAAAGCGCCGCCGCCGCCACTGCCGATCTGGACGGCTCACCTGGTGGGAGGCGAGTCAGCTTAAGTGCAGCCCGCTTGTAAATCACTCCATTAAGTAGACGCCTCCTCCGGTTGGCCCACTTACAGTACGAAGCATCCTTAAGTGAAACGTGTTGAAACTGAAGGATTGAGACAAATTTGGAAAGGGGGGAAGGAAAGGAAAAAAAAAACACGTATTGATCGACATTGCATCAGTTCTTCTGGCTCTCGGGAGAGTATATTAGCTGAGGCCGACGCGCCACTGGAAAAAAAGTGAAGAGACAAAAACACTTTGAAAGTGGTTACATGAAGGACTTTTTCCGTATTTTGACTGCCGGAGCGCCAACGTGCTCTTCTGCTCGTGTCCTTAAAAATAACTCGGTGTGTAACGCCAGACGCGGAGAGACTTCAAAGTTACAAGAGCCAATTTATTTGGATTTTTTTTCGGGTTACTAAGTAAGCCAACAAATTTGTCACTACGGGATTCAGTAATTGGTCCTTCTTCGCCGGCAAAACAATCGATTGGGCCTATTGGTCGTTTTGGCTTTGAGATGCTCGCTTAGGCTGTTGTGAAAACGTACTGTATCATAGATGAAGAAAATGTTTGGTATTTCAAGCGTATCGCTGATGGTTTAAAAACTGGAAAACTTCGGTGCCCACCAAATCCAAGCGAAATGTAAAAAAAAAAAAAAATCCACCTTTCATCAATCATGCACACTTGCAAAGGTGATGAGCGTTTTCATTCCATCTGAAGGCACGCATTGAGGTGGCGCCGAAGGCCAGGAGGAGTAGGGAGGGGACAGAGGTGCGGGCTTAACACGTGTTTGATGAGCCGCGATCAATCGGCGGCGGCCTTTGATGAGAGTAGACGGTTTGACGGAGCAAAGCCGCCGGCCCCTGAACCGCCATCGGCTCGTAGCGAGACAGTTGTGGCGGCCTTCGTCGCCACATTTGCCAAAATTTCCATTTCTCAGCTGATCAAGTAGATCAAGAAGAAATTGTTTTTCGGTCGCTTTAGAAGCCCCGATGAGATTTTTTTCCCTTTTTGTTTTGTTAATTATCCAATCTTTATTTCAAGTGCATTGATTCAGTTCGGAAAAATCTCACGTGTGGCAGAAGTATTAGCACGCACAATTTTTTTGTGGGCCTTTTGCCAACAAAACATCTCATCTTCTGTAAGATGGCTTTTGCTCCCGCCGGCCGCTGAATTTCTGTGGTTTGCAGCATCAGCTAATAAATGTGTCGATATTTTGTAGCATTTCTGAGCCTCATTAAAAAAAGAAAGAAATGAAAGAAAAGAACACCTGGCAAAGTGTCTCTCTCGCTTCTATTTGTCCAGATTTGAAGTGTGAAAATATTTGCCTTCCTCTTGCACTTCCTCCTGGCACACAGCAAACAACACTTGCTGCCAGAGTCGGAGCAAAAGGAATTATGGATGTGCTGAGCCCACACCAAACCTATATCTTTTTTTTTTTTTTTTTTTAACATCTTGCATTATTTATGCTTTTACGTTTGAAGTTGAAAGAGCATGGCAGAGATTGAGGGTTTACGTTTAGACCTCCCGATACGTCGTCCAATTTAGTCGGAAAAAAAAAAGGGATGTCAACGTGGGTCGAGGATGTTTCTGTTGGAAGGCCTTGCGCTCGTGCACTTTGTCTTATCCAGTAGCTGTTCAACTTGCTGCTCAGAGGTACTCGTGGGAAAAGTCTCCGTACTGATCGTGTGTGCCATTAAAAAAATAAAAAACAGTTCATTTTGGGAAAAGTAGTAACAGCAAGGAAGAAAATATAAGCGACAAAATCACAGTGGGTGACAAATGTGTGCCATGTCAAGCGACCACAACTGAATTAAAAAGAGTGCAAAGTCCAGGGGCACTGAAAGTGCGCCGCTCATGAAGACAAATGGAGTGACCTTGCCCACTGATAAAGCGTCAAGATAGAGTAGTCTTGGATATAATAACTGTGCGTGCCAGTGAAACAAAGACAGACACTTCATAAAAAAACGAGTGAAGTTGACCAAAACTGAAATGAAGAAAAATAGCGACGCTTTGTCTTTTTTTTTTTGCATTTGTCGTATGAAAAAAAGGGAAAAAAAACAACAGTCTGTGACATTTTTAAATGTCAGTCGCACCACAAAGAATTTCCCTAAGTAAATCTCTCGGAGCACCTTCTCAAAACTTATGAAAACTATGTGACCTTTTAACCAATAGAGGTTCAGGTTGGAGTTTCAAACCTGGCTTGGGGTTTTAAGTGCTTATAATGAACCTGTAACTGTGACGTTTCTCTTCAGTCTAGCGTACTTTGGGGAATTAAGTGCGCGTTTGTTTTCCCCCCAACAATTTCCGGCTGCTATGAGCCGTCAAAACGCAACGAGACGACAGTAGACGCAAACACGACAACAAAGTAGGACACGCTAGCAGATTAGCATGTTAGCCCTGCTGGATTAATTCCCTTTGGCGACATTGCCGCATGACAAGTGTGACGGCGCTTTGAAAACGACAACAACAAAACGACAAGGGAAAAAAAGCGGCGGAATATTTAAGGCACTGATCCCGACTTCTATTTCTTCTTCCACGTGTCACGCGGGCCCCTCTCAAGCGCTGCCGAGCTAACGCGTCACCGCCGCCGAGCGCTAGCTGCCTGTCAAATCGGCGGCCGACTGCGTGTCAACAAACACGTTGTCACGGCGACGTCAAAGGGAGCTTTCATGTGGAAAGCCGACAACAACGGCAACGACACTTCTGCCGCTCGCTGTTTTTTTTTCTTTCAAACCGGGAGGCTTGCGCATCCATGGCCTGCTGTTTCAGGGAGACGGGAAGGGAGGGAGACAGAAAGAGAGACAGGAAGAGCAGGGAGACGAGAAGACAGGCAGGCAGACCGGCATCGTTCCCACCATAGACAGCAAAGGTCATCATCTATCGCTATCAAAGAATGGGCTTTCATCCAATTGCATCATCATCATCATCATCATCGTCTTCATCGTCATTTTCCTCCTAATCTGAGGAGTTCTCCTCTGTGACACGCCCACAAGTGTCACTCTTCATCCTCCTTCCTCACCATCCCTTTCTTGCCGCCTCGCTCACTTCCTCTTACATCATTTCCACACGCACACGTTAATTCCATATTCCTATTTCACCTCTGCCGCTCTCTCCCCACCACCACGCCCCCCCTCATTTCCTTGCGCACCCCCCCCTTTTGTTCATCCTCCCGCCCGTCTGTTTTGCGTCCCGTCTCCACGGGCCTTTTCATCTCCATTTTGTAAAGCTCGGCTCTCCCCTTTATTGCAGCAAATAACCAACAGCGGCGCACATAAAAGTAGTGCAATATTAATAACGGCACATCCAGCACTGAAGCCTTTACAGAAAGTTTGCACCCCGACAGAGCAGGCACACCCCGCTGCTGCAACTCACCCTTAAGAAAACGGCAACATTGCAAATAAAGGCGGCGCACGAGATATAGTTATTGTGTATTTATTGTACGAGTTGCTGCGTGTTCAATGTGGCGCGTGCACACCACACAATCCCCGAAACACTTAATACTACTGTAAATGTGAGAAATGCTCGCATCCGAACGGCAATTACATTCGGAGGACTGACCTCATGTAGCACCGGGGGGGTTGTTGAAAATGTACACAAAACCGGGTACAAACATTGTCGCTCATTTGCAGAGAAACAATTACATTGAAAGGCACTTATGCACCCTCGGGGGTGCGTACACCACACACGAGCTTCATCGGGGGGTTCGCACGCAAGTTTGGGGATCCTTAAATAAATACATCACCGGCATAAATTTCCTAAACAATTAAGAAGGCAACTGCCGGCAGATAAGATTCCACTCACGCCCCACCTGGGGTGCGCACTCCGCTTTTGGGGAATTTACAGGCCGCAGTGTGAAAACAGTCAGACTCAGCGTAAATATGTATTCAAAACGCTCATTAGACGGGATGCCGCCCGACTTGGCTGATGTACAGGATGCGGTGCAAAACTCTGATGAGTGCGCATAAACGCCCACGCGTGCAAAGCGAAACGGAGAAAAGGAGGAAGCCCGGCAATTAGAAGCAGGAGAAAAAAGGCAGGCCAGCGGCGCCGCGACCGGCTTGAGCGTGAAATATTGATGAGGGTTGGCTGAATGATATCTAACCACAACGTGTTGTCGTGGTGGCTGCAGCGCTGCGAGACAACCGCATCCAGCTGCACCGCTCCACGCCCACCGAGCTGTCCATCATCATCTCGGAGGTGCAGATGTCCGACGAGGGCGAGTACACCTGCTCCATCTTCACCATGCCTGTGCGCACCGCACGCGCCACCGTCACCGTGCTGGGTAAGTTTTTTGTTTTTATGAGGTCAGAGGTTCATCATTTTTTAAATGAAAAAAAGTTTCACTCAGTTCTCATTTTCTTTTTTTTTTTTTACATGTTTCATTACTGTTCTTTAAATATTTTCTTCAAGGAAAAAAAATATTTCAGCAACTATTCAATAGAAGGTACATTAAATACATTTTCAGAGTGAATTTAATTTTCGGATAATGATAAAGAAAGCTGCCATTTAAAAAAAAAAAAGATAGTTATTGCAATTAACCCCCCCCAAAAATCCATTAAAAATCATTATTTGGTGACCTTGAGAAAGTCGCCAGCCGCCAGCCCACCCGTCAAACGTGGCTCTGAACTGCGGCGAGGTATCGATCCGTTCAAAAGATAACGCGTCAATATTTGACGTCGCGCGTTTGTCAAATGCAGTCTGTGCGAGGTCTGAAGCAGCATTGCGTACCAATGAGGCGATAGCGATCGTCCACGAGTGCATTAAAAATTGAACAACGACGGGCTCACGAGCCAGCGCACCAACGCACCTTTCAAAACGATGTGCGATGGATGATGTGTCGCCACACTCCATCGTCCACACATAGTCGTTCTCGTGTGACATTTCTCAAGTGTTGATGCTTCTCACTGCTGTCAATTACAAGCACCTCCCCCAAAAATGCATAATTACCGCAAGTGACAATGCACTTTTTTTTCCTTGGCTGACAGTTGGGAGTCTCCAGATGCTTCTTCTCGAACAAAAACAAGTATTTAATCAAGCTTGACATATTTTTGTTCCCTTGAAAAATCGGGCGAAAAAGGTTTTATTTTTTCCTTTTAGAACGTCGGCATTCTTACTAAAATGAAATGCTTTATTCTGCTAACATTTTACCTTTTCTATTTGACCATATTAACATGAAAAAGGCAAAGAGGCGGAATATTTGTCCTTTTTTTTTGGGACCGCATTCTACTATCACCTTGCACCTCGGCTGACATTTGGGCCGCTCCCACGAGCTGATGCTTTTAATTAACTTCGGTGCACCAATAAACATTTTGTCCAAGAGGGGCGGGACAGCCTCAACGACCAAAGAAAAACAAAACTCAACCAAAAAGAAACATTTTGACGCAAAAGCCACAATGTGAGCGTTTCATTTGCATGTGGCTAATTACCCCTTTATTTCCTGGAGAATTACGGCACAGCATCCTTTTAAAGGCACACACACAAAAAAGAAGGAAATATGGCTACAATTAGTTGACAGCCAAATAGAGCACCTCACAAATCCATTCTTGAAAGATGTGCATGCGTGCAAAGATGATTAGCCCACAATCCAATCAATAAAACGCCAGCGTACTTTATTGCTCGTGTCGGAGAAGCGTCAAACACACACGCATGCTAACCTTTACTTACTGTTGCTTTGGGAGCAACGCTGCGGTTACGCAGTGGCACATCCGTCACTCCAACAATGTTTTAATAGCCGATATTTTCTTCCATCTGTATTAGGACAAAGATGCGCATCGGTTACTACAATGGAAAGCTACTCAAAAAATTGACTAGGACAGAGAGCCGCCTTTGGCTAGCTTTCAAGTAGCATGTTTAGCACGTGTCACGCCCGCTGTCGTTTGTTAGTCAAGTTTATTTGTATAGTCAGTGTGTTTTTGTTGCTCCCAGGCGTCCCCGATAAGCCGCACATCTCCGGCTTGGAGAATCCCGTGCAAGAGGGCGTCACGCTCACCCTGACCTGCACCAGCACGGGCAGCAAGCCCCCTGCCAGGCTGCGATGGTTCCGCGGCGACCTGGAGCTTCAAGGTGTGTCAGTCACATAGTTAGTTGTGCTTGCTTTGGGGATAAGCATCCCGATCCGGCCGCGACGATGTCGGGATGAAAGGATGAAGGGGCGAGGTCGGTACACCCCCCCTCCCCTTCCTCCCCGGGGTTCGTGACTGATAAACGGCGGGAAATAGGCAGCGAGGAGACGTCAGCGGAAGACAAATGAAGTGATTCTTTTTCCCTGTCGTATATTCCGACAAATTGCAGCCGCGTGACTTTTGACCCGCCTCGCCACAATGGACACACGGGCAAAACAGCTACAGGCCCCTCATATTTATTATTTTATTTTAATTATTTGGGTGGGGGGGGGGTTCAAGTCCACGTGTGCATGTCTGCTCCATGACAGAATGGCAGCGTGTGTCTGTGTGTTTGTGTGTGCATGTGTGAAGACATTGTGACACAGTGTGTGTGTCTTGATGAGAGAATGACAGCATGTTGTGTTTGCGTGCGTCTGTGTGTGCGTTAGCAATGTGTGAAGTGTGTGCGCGGGCGTGTGTGTGAAAGCAAAGACTGCACGCGGGTTGCGGATGAGGGGGAATTAAAGGCACCACAGAAGAAGGCGAGGCAAGGTGGCTTTGCAGCTGACTAGATGTGAGGTGGCAGGGAGGAGGCGGGCGACGGTGTCGGATGAAGCAAAAAAGGAGGGGGGGGGGGGGGGGGGGGGGGCTTCGGGTTTTGAAGAAGAGGCGACCGGAGAGCGCAACGGGAGAAGAGTTAGCGAGAGGCTGGGAAAGGCTGATGAAACTGAGAGAGAAATCAGGAAAGCGGATTTAGATAGCGAGATGGACCGCGTATGTGTGTGAGGAGAAGAAGTGGTGTCGACTGAGAAGAATGAAAGAGCTGCGAGGAATGTGTTAGCTGAACGGCGTGAGAACGCCGTGGTGGATGGAGCACTTGGTGACATCCGAACAGCCACACTTGAGGACAAAATGGCGGAATTATCCCACCCGAGTTCTAGCAAAAAGTTGTCGCATTCTGTTGTCACAAAAATGTCTCACATGGGCAGATCTAGATTTTGCAAAAAAGTAGACAAATGATCTTCAAAATGTTGCTAGTGTATTAGACATCTCTTATCTTGATCTTTGGCTGCATTTGTCTAAATGAAAGCATCAAAGTGGAAAAAGTGTGATTCCCTCGAAAAAATGTTGCACTGCAGCCATTTTCAAGTCAATATTCTCTCCACTTCTTTTGACACGCTTCACATCCTGCTGTGCTTTGGCAAATCAAAGCATTTTCTCCTCTCAAAAAGAAAGGTACATTAAGTTTCGGGAGATCCACAGCTTGCGTAGCGCTCGCCACAAAATATATTAGGCGGGATCTTTACCCAGGGTCAGAAAAAAAGACTTGTCTTTTCTGTTACGCAAACCACAAAGTGGATGGAAAAAAAAAAACGTTTTGTGTCGGCCGCCGCCAACATCCATGCGCTGACCTCCAGTTGCGGATCATCACCGCCTGAGATCTCCTCTGGAATATATATATTATTATTAACAATAAAATGTTTTCAGACATTCAAGGCCGTTCATTAATGAATAAATTTTTTATGGTAGCAGAGTAGAAATAAACAGCTGCGTTTATTTTTCCCCTCCCTTCCGTGCTAATCTCTCTAACATGATCAATTCAGATGATCAAACGTAATCCCCAATGGATTGTTCTTTGTTTGTAGCGGCGCCCGCCAACTACTACGCTCGAAAAGCGGCCAAGGCGGCGACCCCCAACTTTAACATCGACGTTTGTGGTGGCAAACCTCGCCATCAAAGGCGAGGAAAAGCCCCCCACACCTCACTTGGCGCCAACGTCACATTGATTAGAGTCACAAAAAGAATGAAACAAACACATGACGGTTTGAAGGGGGTATTTTCCAAAAGTCCTTCAAAGACAAACTCCTCTGAGACTTTTTCCCAAGCCAGAGTACGAAAAATATTTTCTCTTTGGAACGGCTGCCTAGGACAAAGGTAAGCTATTATGCTTACGTTATTGATGTTGGCCGGCCGAGCGAGGATTTATATCACTTTACCGCTGAATAGTAATTTCAGTTCTCGTCACTTTATGGACACTGGTGGCAAAATGTGAAAAGCACCTTGCGAGGCAATTTGGATTAGCGCTAACAAAAAGCAGCACAGACAATAATGAGATTGTCCCCGTCCAGTCGCATTTTCACAAATAAATTCACAAACTTCTAAGCAGGTCATTCATTAACAAATGATACCCTAAAAGTATTTTCTTGCTCTCGGCACCTGCCCCCTCGCCGTATTTTTCATGTCAGCAATTTTCCTGCGGGGGATCTCCACATTGAGAAGCCGATTGATTTTCAATAAGGCGGCGTCCAAGTTACTCGCCCGCCATTTTAATCCCGCTTCGGCTCCGGACAAAACACGCCTCGCCGTCCTTGCTAATTATTTGGCGAGGAATCGTTGGCCGTATCTCCGTGATCAATAAAGTCATTGCTAATGAACAAAACATTTCCAATCGATGGGATGTGACAAGCGCCTACGCCGGGAGTTTAATTGAAAGCGAAGTCCGCTTCACCCGGGCGCCGACATTTAGTCATGCTGTTAATTGTTTGTTGGCGCACCTGCGCTTTGTACCAGCCCACCTCACGTTTTTTTTTTTTTTTTTTTTACCTTTTTCGCTCGTATTTGTTTGCCGAAGGCAGGGGGCCAATGTGGCATTGTTGGGTGAGCGCTATATGCGGCGTGTCGTGATGGATTGGGGAACAAAACACCGGGGGGCGCGTGGCGTCGCCGCGCACCAAACACATTTTTCATTTAATGGGAACAAATAGGCATCGCCGTTGTGCCGCAGCGGCGGGCGCAAAAACTAGAACATTCTAATTAGATGATGGCTCGAGAGGCTCTATTTTATATTTTGATTTGTCTGGCCTTTACCTACAGCAGAGCGGCCGGACGTGGTGGAGTCGGTCCCGGACGAGCCCACGTACAACGTGAGCAGCGAGCTGAGGCTGGAGGTGAGCCGCACCGATGACAACCAAGTGGTCACCTGCGCCGTGGACCACCCCTCGCTCACCCATGGGGACAAGAGGAGCGAGCAGGTGCTCCAGGTCTTATGTAAGTCACCCGATGGCCGCCAGATAGTTTGAAACAGAACGACTGCTCAAAGGTCAAATCAGCTTAAGCCGAGCGGCTCGATGATGAGTTCTGTTCCTTTTGAAAACGACGATTCAAATCAAAGGCAAAATCCGTGCAGCAAATAATGACTTGAGTTACAGTAAATAAGTACTGGGTGAAAAAAGTGTTATCAATCGGCTTTACTGAGAAAAAGAAAATAAGGAGCTGACGCTTTTTTTAAGCGCATTCGCAAGTGAAGTACAGATAACCTTAGAAAAGATGCTGCTGCTGGATGAAGCTGTAAGAGGAACCTTTGGTTAGGGAGTAGCTAAGAGGGGTGCACACATTCAGGTGGCGGCGCTGCCATCGTGTGGCCCACCCAGGTACTGCTTTTTTGTGTGTAAGGCACGGGAGGGGGGAATTATGTCATCGTGGGGGGTGGCTAGCAGTTGCCAGTCCATGGCGATGTTCTAGAGCGTGTATCTCCCTGTGTCCTGGGTGTGCCTGCACCCATTTCACTCTTGTGTTGCATAACGTGCATGTGTGTGTTGTCATTTACAGATTCCCCGAATGTTGAGATAGCGCCCGAGAGCGATCTGCCTCGCGAGGGGGAGAAGTTTCATCTCGAGTGTTTGGGCAATAGCAACCCTGAGTAAGACAGCATCAACGTGCACACACACACACACACACACGCTCGTGAGTTATAAATGTTTCAAAACTCCCATCTCGACACTAAATGCGGCAAGCTCGTAGTCACATTCACCTCTGAGCGAACGCGAGCTAGCTTGAGCGTTGACTCGAGTCACTTGTCATTGCCTAAACAATGACACATAGATTGCATGAGCCGTCTCGTCCCGAGCGAGGTATGTGGAGTCAAAACATGTAAACACAAGACCACCAGTGCACTCATTACATCTATTACCTCATGTCAATTGCTTCGAAAATATTAATCGGCCGCCTGGGGCAGATAAAGGCAACATCGACACAATGCATCGCAAAACTCACATAAACACACATGCACACATGAGCCCAATCGCTCTCTCGCTCTCTCTATCTCTCTTTGTGGCCTTTCTGAATTATAGATGAAGCTTCCCGCCACCCGCATTCATCGATCCAGTCCCTCCCCCTCTCTCGCCTCACCTGCCGCCAATTTGCGCCTTTCCACTTCTTGTCACCTTGCCCGCCCACCTCCCCCTTGACACACACCCCTTACGCTCTTCCCCATAATGATCTCCACTGGCGCCTTTTCCATCATAGCGCATACAACCGGACTCCCTCCTGTCAGTTTGATTGACAGAAAGTAACGGGAGTGGGCTTATTGGCGTGGCGGGTGGGTCCTGAAATACGATAGCTGGATTTACCCAAGGTACAGAGAGCTGGGCTAAGGTATTCATTTAGGTAGGCAGTTGAACCCTCTTGTATTGCTTGAGGGAGATTGGTCATTTAGCAGGCCGGGTCAATCGCTCGCTAGGTCATCGTTTAGGGTCAGCGAGGGAGGGAGATTGATTAGATTCCAGCTTTGAAACTATTCATCATTCTTCAGATACTCTCAAACAGAAATAAAAACAAAAGTGATGATAACGGTAGTTAGCCGTCGTAAAAATATAATTAACAGTCGCGTGAACGTTAATAATCCCAGAGAAGAACGAGAGAAGAGGGTCTCCTGCCGGCAGTAAAAGGCGATGGGCTCCCCGTTACCCGTTTACCGCCTCG
Organism: Syngnathus floridae; assembly: GCF_059516105.1. NCBI lineage: Eukaryota > Metazoa > Chordata > Actinopteri > Syngnathiformes > Syngnathidae > Syngnathus > Syngnathus floridae. The sequence continues at coordinate 9,057,512 of NC_142426.1, read as the reverse complement.
CGGTGACAGATCGTCCGCAATTAAGCAAACAATTAAGTCGGCATTTAGCGTCTGTAGCTAAGTGGCTGTTATGAAACATTACGCTCAAAAGTCAATGTGCGTTTTACGGTCCCGTGAGCGGCCCGCTAATCGCTCGGAGATGCTGTCGGCGCTGCCTGCCTGCCTGCCGCCAAAAAAAAAGAAACCAAGCGGCCATCCGAGTCACCATCGGCTGATTGTTGCACTTTTCAAAGGCGATTGTTGCACAGTAAGGGAAAGCAAACAATCTGAGAACAAATGTTGCATTTTTTTAGCTTTCATGTCACACATGACGGGGCGGGACGTGACGGGCTAAATTGAAAGTGAGTTCACGTGTGTGTGGATTGCAGATGAAAATAATCCCATTACTTTGCTGTACAGTTTGTACACGCAACAGTTTTTTTCTATGGGGGTTCGTTCTCTTGGCGTCCCGGCTAGCCGTCATTGTAATTACCAACGAGCAGTGTCAGGATGGCCTCATTTGCATAATTGTTTTTCTTTAATTTATTTTTTTTTTTAATCAAGAAGCGCGGCCGCTATCGCTCTCATCGCCCGATGGATTTTTCGCTAGCGTTGGAAACGCCGATCTTTGTTCTTCTTCATCCTGCCTTTCATCCTCCCATTGAACGGCTGTCCGCTCTTCTCAGTGTCTTGTCGCCGGCTTGCTTTTGATTTCATTTTTACTCTCCTTTTAACACCCCCCTCTCCCCCTCCTCTTCCAGGCCATCGTCCTACATTTGGGAGAAGAAGGACGGCGAGCTCCCCCCGCTGGCCAAAGCCGAGGGCAACTTGCTGCGCTTCGAGGCGCTCAACAAGTCAGACAACGGCGTGTACCTGTGCTTCGCCGATAACGGCATTGGGAGCGGCGTGGGCGACTACGTGCTGTTGGTGCAAGGTAAGCCAAATTCCACCAATTTGACCAAGTGGCTTTTTAGTTAGCGTCGTGCAGCAGGAATGTTTTTGGGGAGAAGTCCTGGATTCTCTTGTTTTTCCCCATCTTTTTTTGGTCTTCTAATTTTGTTTAATTTGTTTCCTCTGATCCAACCGCGTTGCCTTGCCTTGACTTCCGCTTTTGCCTCGCACTTGGCTCCCCTTTGTCTCCCGTTTTGTTTTGTGCGGTGCGCCACCTTTTCTACAACTGTCCCGCAGAAGATCCCAGCGAGTCCCCAAGCGCTCCCCCAACCCCTACATTTTCCTCCCTGGTGACCGACAGCACTTCCTCACCCCCCGAGCTCTCCTCCACGGGGTCCCCGTCTGAATCGCCGCCCACCACAAATGTGGCTAGCGCAGCCACCACGGCGCTTTCCAATGACCTTTACCCCGACTTGAGCGACTCCTCGGCAACGCTTGCGCCTTCCTCCCCTTCCTCCACAAATGTGGCTAGCGCCGCCACTACGGCGGTTTCCAATGACCTTTACCCCTTGAGCGACTCCTCGGCAACGCTTGCGCCTTCCTCCCCTTCCTCCACAAATGTGGCTAGCGCCGCCACTACTGTGCTTTCCAATGACCTTTTCCCCGACTTGACTGACTCCTCGGCAACGCTTCTGCCTTCCTCCTCTTCCTCCTTCACTCCCTCAGTTGTTTCCGACGAGCCGAACGGACGTGGCACCCCCACAGGTAAAAATAATAATCATTATTCGTCAACAAGTGTGAGGCCCCTGCCCACCGGGGCAGGCAAATAAATACGCTGTTGTTCAACTTGGAGACAAGTATTTGATGTGCATGTCGGGATTTCACTGCTTTTTGTTTTCTTTCTTTCTTTCTTTCTTTCTTTGTCGCCCCTTCCCACTGCATCCACCCGGCGATAACACAAAACCTCTACACACACACTCACTCACCAAACAATCATCCCCGGTTTCCTCATCCACCAAGATGGCGCTGAAAACATCGCAGGTACAACATGCGGCTGTTTGTCACCTTCGTGTGGGCCGGCTGGGTGCTTGTACACGAGTTTCACAATCTGATGAGTTGTAGCAAGAGATACTTGCGGATGGCTCCGTTTGCATGTGAGGAAGTTTGCCAGGGACCTCTGGGGTTAGGTGTGTTGCTTTAGAGACAAGCCAGCTACTTAGCTAGGCAGGCTAAGTAGGAATATGTATATAATATGTAGGTTATTGAATTGGGTCGGGAAGTAGATAAGTACCAGTGCCACTGGGACAGTCGCTAGCGGGGACGTCAGTTTGCCTTGGCTAGAGTACGGCTGCTAGGTCGCTGGTTGTTCACTTTGTTTTCTGCACTACTGCCACCTACAGGATAGGAGTGGAAGGAAGGCAAGCAAGCAAGCAAGCAGTCGTCTCATTATTACCGCTCTTGTATCGAGCTCATTCGATTGTGCGCTCCTGTGGCCCTTGAGTTGATGTTGTTCCGTCCTTTCTTTTCCCCCTTTTTGCTTGTGTCTAGTCTAGTCTGTCTGTCTGTCTGTCTGTAGTCTTGTGTTTCTGCTACCACACACACTCACGCAGAGTCAGTAATGAATGTTTCATGGCGACAGACGTGTGTGTATGCGACACACGTTCCAGCAACACAGCAGCCTTTGAGTGCTACTGCTCAATTACACTGTGTCCGCTGCGTGTCCGCTGCGTACACGCTGCGTGTGCGCTGCGTGCGCGCTACGTTTGCGTGCGGCCGTGGGTCTGTGTGCCCACACTGACAAATGGGATTAACGGCCTCTATTGGTAGTCTTGCCTCGTCAGCGCACCCCCACCTCGTTTGGTGCACACGTGTGTGTGTGTGTGTGTGTGTGTGTGTGTGTGTGTGTGGGTGAGTGTGTCCCATCCTGATCTGTGGTGAAAAGTAGCCCAAGTAAAAATACTCATTCAGTGGCAGCCTTTTTCAGAACGAGCACCCGAAATAATAGTCACTGCAGCAGTTTGTGGTCCCGCCACTACTAGATTGATTTACATTTGATGTATGGCTCGTTTCTAATTGTGTTCTTTGCTTCTCTTCTGCTTCTTGACCCCCTTTGACCTCTTTTGGCCTCCTTTCCTTTTCCATCTTCGTCCATCCATCCATCCATCCATCCATCCATCCATCCATCCATCCATCCATCCATCCATCCATCCATCCATCCATCCATCCATCCATCCATCCATCCATCCATCATCTATCCTTACTTGGCCCACCTCCTCAAAACAATCCCTCCTCATATTTGACACCTACTCTCCTGAACTCATCAACACCCCCCCCCCCCCCCTCCCCCCCCCGCCCCTTTTCCTCCTCCCGCTGGCCCGCTCAGACCCTACGGCCATGTCGACGTCATCGAGCGTGGACCACGCGGTGATCGGCGGCGTGGTGGCCGTCATCGTTTTCATCCTGCTGTGCCTCCTCATCGTCTTCGGGAGATACCTCATCAGACACAAAGGTCTGGTCCCATCATACAAACGCACGCACCAGTTGGGCTCCACACAAAAAAAAATTGAAGCAAGCCCTCCTCTTTTTTTTCCAATTTTTTCCATAGGAACGTATTTGACCCACGAGGCCAAAGGCTCGGACGACGCCCCCGACGCCGACACGGCCATCATCAACGCCGAGGGCGGAAACTCCGGAGCCGAGGACAAGAAGGAGTACTTCATCTAGGGTGGAAGAGGAGAGGAAAGGAAAGGAGTGGAGGAAGGAAGGAAGGAAAGCAGAAGGCGCAGGAAAGAACAATCTTCCATTTTGTTTTCACCACTCTCAGTTGGTCGAGGGAGGGGCGAAGTTGGGGGTGAGGACTTTGTCTGCATCGATACAGGGACGTAAGATTTGCACTGACACGCACGCACGCGCACACACGACGACTCACTAATACCTTCTTGTTACGTTTCCATGCTTTTCTAACTAACTCCAAAATTGTAACTTACATTCCTTCCCGAGTTCCCGGCCAACCTGCACCCACTCCAAGGACATCCTCCCCCTTCCGTCCCCACAAAATGGTACGAGCCGCTGCCTTGCACCAGCCCCGAGGCCTCTCCATCTACACTACACACCTATACATATAAATATATATATATATATATACATATATATTAAAATATAAGCATTCTTTTTACTGGGCGGAACCGTGTCGGGCATGTGCGCCTGTAAATAGAAAGGGGGGGGGGGACTTGTCGCTCTTGTCGCTCATGCATCTCACTTCCTCAAATACTCTTATTGCGTGCAGAGTATCTGAAAAAATACTAAATAAATGTCATAATACGAAAAATACCAACAATGGTGTTGCAATGTAAACTAACTTCGACTGCAAATATTTGTATCGGTTTTGTTTTTATATCGTTGTTTTTTATTTGATTTATTTTTTTGTTGAACCATAGAACTAACCAAAACCACTCAAACTAATCCACAGAGTCCAAAGCTGCTCACGCAAAAGCAGACGGGCACGCCTCGCGTAACACATTCCTTTCGTGACACTTTCTAACCGTGCACAATACAATACATAACCACGAGAAATCATTCAAAGAGTAAAAAACAAAAGTTCATGATATGTTTGGCCACAACATCGTATGCAAGAGCTCCTCCTGCTAGTTGATCTTGAACCGTAGGAATGGACTGAAAAAATCCACCGACTCAGGCTGGACTGAACTTTTGGGCACCCCTGTTTTAGGTTCATTGGTACATTCCGGTTCCCGTAACGTAGTGTCACGTTGGCTGGGGAAAGCCAAGGTAATCTTGCTAAGAGGCTGTGGGTGCTGCGCCAACGCAAAGTCACAAAGTCAGCCAACAACTTTCATGTCCTCGTCTTCGCGCTCGTCCATTTCTTTTCATTCTTTAATCACTCAGCCCGGGGCGGGGCCGGGCAGGGCTGCGTCCTGATCCCTTTTGGCCCCTCCCAATACTGCCCTCACCTTCCATATACGTGATGTGCTGCTTTCGTGGTGGGCTGCCCTCCCTCCCTCCTCCCCGAATTTATAGCATGTATGATTGTATGCTTGGAGCGGATGCATTTGGTCTGGAAGAATGCGTGTAGAAATCCCCATCACGTGTTGTATAGGAAGTCTTCACGGAGAGAGAAGCTGGTATCGCTGCAAAGTGTCCTCATACTTTTGTCCAAAATCCACGTTCTTTCATGTGGTGTCCCAATTTTTTTGTCGTACTTCCTGTAGGTATTTGGTGAAAAAAATGGTCTCCGCTGAAAAAAAATCACATTTCTCCCTTTCCACTTCCAGTAGGTGTTCTAATACTTTGTATATGTTTACCATTTTTTGTTCTGGAATGTTCAGGGAATCTCCTTTGTAATCCAGTAAGCCCCGCTGCCAATCAAAACCGGCTCATTTTTTGTCTGGTTTTTGTTCTCCGTATGAACATGGGCTGCTAATTGAGATGGATGTTGATGTTGAATGCAACGCTTCCTCCCTGTGTTCTGTGTGAAAGACCCTGCCTGTCAAAGACGGCTTTTTTTTATTGTGCATATGCTGTTCTCTGTACAAAACCCCTAATTTCCTGTCCTTGGAGGGCAATGTTACTGTGTGAAATGTATATTGGGGGTAAAATGGATGTGTGAAATCACACAGTTGCCCTGGACTTTCACACAAAACCCAGCAAAGATCCTCATGTTTGCTGCTTTTGTGTGATATTGACCAATATACGCTGTTAATTTCCCAATTTACCGCAAAAGCTGACTTATTTTTTTTATCCCTTTGTTTGCTGTTTTCCGTATGAAAGGTGGCAACAGAAACTGCAAATTCCCTGACTGCCTGTCGATGCTGTTTTGTTGTTGTTTAGCTGGTTTGTGTGTGAAAAGCACCCAAATGCAGCACTAATTTTCCGTCAACACATCAATTACGTCTTTTCTCCCCCACTTGATTGTATGAAAGGTTCCCAGAGGGACTGCTGATTTTTTTTTTCTCTTTGTTTTCTGCGACCGACTGATTCGATGTAAAACCCCCTAATTCATTTTTCATTCCATTTTCGTTCTGCCTGCAATTTTGTCTCATGGAAAGTCCTGCGTGAAAGGGGCTAGCGACCGTATGGTAGTCTAGCTTGCGTGCTACCATATGCTCAGCTAACCGCTACAACAAAGGCGTATAAAGTAAAATGTCAGGCGATTTGTAGCAATTCTAGTGGAACTCAACACTTGTTTTGTTTTGTCCGCTGCTGGCGTCTGCACACCAGAGGGGGCGCTGTTGTCAAACACCCGAGATGAAACGCCAAGAAGAAGAATTAGCTGCGTTGTGCTACCAAAAAGTGTTGTTTTGTAAAAACATTTTAAAAATAATCTGCAAAAAACCCAGCGGACCTATATTTGCCTGTAATCAGTCGTCCTGTCCTTCGTCTTAGCTAATGTGCTAGCATGTAGCTTGCATGAGAACCAGTGAGGTGGTGTGTAGTGTAGTGCGCGCTGGACAAAATGTCCGCCGTCCTCTGGTCTGCAGACGCTGTTCCAAAATGTTTTGTTTTTTTTTAATTATTATTATTAAATTATGGCATCTCTTTTTCTTTTGTTTGATTTATTTTTTTTAGATGTTTAGATTCTCCTAAAACTGTACTGTAGATTTGTTTTTTTGTATATAGTATTTCATATCACAACATTTATGTTAATTGGTTGAATGATGATGTCACCAAGCCGCATGCTGTGGTTGGCTCCTATGTTCAAATTGTACTTATTTTGATTTTCTCCTTTAGTTATTTTTTGTTTGTTTGTTTGTTTGTTAAAAATACAGTTTTGGGTTGTTGACTACAATAAAGATGCAATTGGGTTAATTTCACTCATCTTGGTCCTGCATTTTTGTACCCCCGAATTGTGCTTTTAAATATACCACAGAAATGGCACTGCCGGTTTTAAGGTGTTCATTTCTCTGAAGTCAATATGAAATTTGTGCTTTTTTTGTGTATTTTAATTTAAAAAGTTAAAGGCTCATTAATTTGTAAATATGCCACAAAAACGCCTTTTTGTGTTTACTATTTTGCACAAGCTTTCAACCGCGGCACTTCGTAAATGTGCTCCAAAATGTGTGTTCATGCAGTTCACAATAAGGCCAGCAGAGGGCAGTACAATCCAATGAAACTTCCAACGTGCGCTATTGACCATAAACCGTTGATTTTTTTCTCTCAAAATTATTGCATTTTTCTTTTTCTTGAATTTCATGCCCGGTAGCATGACGTCATATCGTCATTTCTATTTTAATTTACATTTGTGAATTTCATTTTACTTTACTCAGTTTTACTTTTAAATTTATATTTGTCTTTTTATTTGCGTGCTGTTGAGCTTTTCTGATTTTTTTAAAGGATTGCTCTATGATTACTTTAATTGTATATGTTAATTTTGTATTTTTATTTTTTGTATTTATGCTTATTATCTATGAATTTTTGTTTGTCAATGTGCATCTCTAAAGCGCAGTCTCCTTGACGGCCACTGGAGGGAGCCATTTGCGTTTTTGCCATTCAAAACGGAGATTTTGCAAAAGAGGGGGGTGATGATGAGAGGGGGGGGGGGCGATGATGGTGGGAGGGGGCCTGCTGAGGAAGAGGAGGCGGGGGGTTGAGGAGGCGGGGAGAACGAGAACAAGTGTGCCGCTCAAACGCCAGCAGAGCGCTGCGAGGGATAGACGAGCGTCAATGCAACATCAAAGTACACGAGGACGTGCAAGAGGAGGATTTCATCTTCGCTTGTCTTGATTTCTAAATATCGATCACAACAAATAAGTCTTGCTTGGCCTCTCTGATGAGTGGAATTCAGCGGGAATTGACGGAGGCTCGCGCGGCGGCGGCGGGCAACGACGTGCACGCGCACGGCTGAAAGCATCATGAAGCAGTATTTGTGGATCGTAACTTTGCTCGTCACTTTGCTGCCTGGTAAGAACACGAACACATAAAGTGCAATGTGCATCTGCTTTGATTTTTTTTTTTTTTTTTTTGGGGAATGGTGATAATTGGCAGTTGATTGGTCGCACCCGGAAAGCGTTCAGGTTGAATGATGGCTAATTGATGGCTAAAGGAGCCCAGTGGCGTGACGTCATATTGTCATGCTTTTTGCTCCAAAAGGCGAAATAAAAGCTTTGAAGTAGTTTGAACGGACTGTCCCTCCACTTGGCTTTCTTTCGGGTGTCCTTGTCAGTCAACAGAGAGAGAGAGAGAGAGAGAGAGAGAGAGAGAGAGAGAGAGATGATGGTGACGCACAACAGTTGGCTTGTGTGTTATGTGTTGACGGACACATGGTTTGGTATCTCTGTTTGCGTGGTTTGCCTGAATGAAGCCTGATGATCTTTGCGTGACACTTGACCAAAGCTGAATATTCGCTGGACTTGTAGTTACAACTGCTGTGTCTGTTCTTTGTGAGAGGAGCGATGGTAACGAAAGGACTTTGATGTGGTAACTTGCGTGTGTGGTGGTGTGTACCTGCCTTGCCAGGTTGGAAAATGTGTGTACCGACCTGCCTCGCCAGCTGGGTCCACAACAGCATCGATGGTTGATGTGCGGCGACAGCTTGGAGACTTCGCCGTCGTCTTCACACGTGAAGCTTGACCTCAGATGCATTGCGCGTTAATGTATGGATGGATGGCTGGCTGGTCTGGGCAGGAGATTGAGACATGATGTCTTTTGGGTTGGTATCAGTGACAGTCAAAAGTACATTTTCTGTATTTTCCCATGCAATTTGGCGACTGGTATTGTACGCAATGGTAGACAAAGTCAGTTGGTCGATTTCCCATCTTAAGCTGTAGTTTCCGAATGAGCAACCGGACCCCCACCTAAAATGGTCTTGAGGTTTATGCCTTCAGTGGTAGTATTAGATCTGCAATGCTGGCAAAGGCTGGCAAACTTGTTCTTGCTCTTCAGAATTGTCGTTTGCTGCATTGAACGTGCAAGTGGCGCGTCAACCTGTTAACCTTTCTGAGCTGTAACATAACCCACCGAGACTCAATTCTCCTCCTTCCACCCTCCGAAAAATGTCCCTTTTCCAAATATATCAGAGGTGCACTACAAAATCATAAAAAGCTGCAATCTTCCTGCCTTTTTTGCTCTTTTTTCCAATGCATCAAAATGGCGGTCAAGAGCGATGTCAACAAAAAGCGTGACATTTCTTTCCTTCTCTTTTGTGTTTCTTCCGATGCTCGCTCTGCCCATAGACCGCCCACATAAAAATCTATCGAGATTCACATCGTGACCAATAACTAGCAACTTCTCTCCACAAAAGGTTACAATCATGCATTTTTTAGAGTGGGTGGGGCAAACAAAGTACCAACCAGACTTTTGTTACAATGTGCTATCATCACTTGGGACACTCCAAACTGTTTCAAGGGTGGAATTGCACAAAAATGTCAATATTGAGACAAAAATATGGATATCTTTTTCATTTTGAAGCCACAGTGGAGATAGAAGTGAAATACCGCCATTGTGATCGATCTTATCAGGAGTGGCAATGACGGACAGCGTCACCAGTGCAAGCCACCTCCCCATATGCGGGAATTGAGGCGGCGCGGGTGGCAACCGATCCCATTTGCCATCCTATCTGATCATCATTGTCATCGCCGTGGCAGTTTACGAGGGAAGCGCGAGAAAGCTGCCAAAAAGAAGCTTGTGCGAGAATGAAAGGCTTTGCGAGTAGTTCAATTACAGATAAAGCCAACCGACGTCATGCTAATATGGCCAGCGGCGGCTCAACGCAGATTCAATATCAAGTTGGCTGCTGGAGCGTCCCCTCGGTGGAACTTGACGCAATGTGAGCGTGTGCCGCTCATTTGGTTGACGTTTGAGCGTAATGCGACACGCGTCCAGAAAAAGTTGCCCTCTCGAACCTTGCACGACAACTTTAGACGGCGGCTCGTCGAGCGATCAAAGCGAGAAGAATGAAGCATTCGACTCGTATTTTGGAGTCAGTAATGACGCTAATGCTGGGCTGCAATTTTGAAAATGACACGTGACATGTTACCCTGCAGTATGGAAGGCCTCAATTTTCGCAGATGGAGTGTTTGAAAAAGGAACGTCAAGAGCCAGGTTCTTTAAGGCGGCAATTTTGTTCTTTCTTTTGGACCCGAGAGAAAGTACAGTGGCCCAAAGGGGACAACAGAGACATTGCCCCCCCCCCACCTGGTCTACGGTGTCCCTGTCTGTAAATACGTAGCTCAAGTTTAAGAGTAATGCAAACAACAAGCCACGCCAAGCTAACATCTGGCGGCCCTCGTGGGATAAAGAGCACATACCAGAAAGCTTCGTGATCTTTGTGCGTGCGAGAGAGAAATGGACCAAGTGGCAGGATGTGGAGGGGGGGGTGATTTATATATATAAAAAAAAAGATAATTTCTTCTCTTCTTTTAAATAACTGTGTTTCTATAGCAACCGGCCTCTGGAGGAGAGAGAGAGAGAGAGAGAGGGGAAAGTGGGGGTGTACCAGCGGGAGAGAGTGAGACAGCGTTACCGTGGCAACAGAGGAAGAGGGGAAAGTTTGAAGGGAAAGAAAGAAATACGAGGGTGTAAAAAAAGAAAACAAGTAGAGCAGTTAAAATTAATTAAACGGCAGAGAGTTAATTGAAAATGTAATGAGGTAGTCGGGGACATCTGCAACGGACGTCGGCCGTTAAGTCGTCGGGGAAGACGTTGAGAACGGCGGCGCGGCGGCGCGGCGGCCTACCTACCAGATGTGTTTTGATTGGACGGGAACGATTGACGAGCGCTTTCAGAAACCTAGTGTAGCGTTGTAGCGGCCCTGGCGGAGGGTGCCGTCAGCCCAATGCAACATTGCGCTTTGAAAAGTGCCTTCTGGTGGCTTCCATGCCTCTGCAGGCCCGTCACCAAGTGAGCAGGTGGGGGGGGGGGGGGAGTCTCTCAGTTAAGACGGCCGCAAGCTCCTGGCAGAGCTTGTCGCATAAGTTTTCTTCCCATTTTGTTCAATTTCTCCAAATTTGAACCAGTCTGAGGCATTTTGTGTGGTAGAAAAGCATTTGTATAAAAGTCTCATTTTAGTCCAGTAAATCTTAATTCAATTGTAGTAATTGAAATACTCCTGGTTGCTCACATGTTTGAGATGTCAAAAAAAGACGCAGCCATGTTTTGTCTGTCAAGTCGTCCTCGACTTTTGCGCCTCTGCGGAACGGATAGCTCTACGTTCTCTTGAAAGCCACAGAAAAAGTTTGCAGACTTAGTTGGGGAACAAAAGGGTTATTTTTTTGTGCCAGAGATTTTTCCACTATTCCCCGCGCCGGCCGGCCGGCTGCCGCTTAATCCCCAGTAATTAGTCTTCTTGTTTGCCGAGGAAGAGCCTACTCTCTGCCGCGTCTTCCCCCCGGTGAGCCAGGAGATAAAAGCACGTCGACAAGAGGAAAAAAAAAAAAAAAAAAAACGTCGGCGTCCTCTTCCGCCTTGTAAACACTCTGCGCCTCTTTCATAAGCGCACTTATGTGACACGTGCTCATTAATCATTTCTGTTTGCTGCACTCAAGCTCGCCAGGCTAATTATTTTCCACGAGGAACGGCCATTAGAATTCCTAGCGCATAAATTCATTTTTTCGCCCCCCGCGTGCGCCCAGACATAAAATGGGAAATCGTTTTCCTTCCCGGATTTTTTTTACGGCGGGATAATGAGACGCGTGCGCGCGGCCCGGCGCACCCGCGCGGGACATGTCTATTTTAAGCTGGAGCTGCCGGCCAGCCAAGCGCCGGCCAAGCGCCGGCCTGTTTTACATGGACAGCAAATAGCTATTAGGCCCAACTGCCAGCCAGTTAGCCGGCGGCCATCTGCCGCACGCCGCAATTATGCGGCGGGAAATATACTCGTTATGAGCACGCCGTGCATTAACGACCCGGTAAGGCGCGGCGCTGGCTGAACACGTTGGCGGATTTTGGGGGGCAGACGCCGCTGCATGTAGTCGGGTATGCTCGGAATACGCGGTACATTGAGTGCCAACCTGTAGCTAACGTGTATTGCTAACGTTTCAAAAAAGAGTTTGAAGACAAGGTTAAACTTGCAAGTTTGTTTGGCTCTCCAATTATGCTTTCAAGTTTGCCTCGTGCTCTTAAACGGCGGATGGGGCTTGGAAGACGCTTTTTCAGCGCGCAAAAGCAGCTTTGAAATTGGGATGATTGTCACGGCTGCGTTAAATTTCCAAATGAGCGTTGAGCCTTCTGTTGTGCCGCGGGCGGCTTCACTTCGCTTCCTCCTCGGATTCCTTCGATTGCCACCGGCCATTTTGCTCCAGCACGATGCGCCGACGAGCAATTAGAAGCTTCTGATAAGCGTTGCCAGCAAGCGCTTATCTCAATTCCGTGTCATTGTCTTTACACAAGCACAAAAAAAAAAAAGTGGCCTCGCCGCCGCCGTCGATGCCGCCGCCGCCACCCTGGAAGCGAGCGACGTCTGACGATAATCGCGGAGATAGAAAACGTCGAACGAGTGGAGAGACCAAGTCAGGTTGGAAGACTCTTTCGAGTTTAGGATTGGCTTTTGAAACTGGCTTGGTCTTTCAAATGCAAGCAAATGAGGGTTTGAAAGAAGATCTCAAATTGGGTGAGGGTTCGAAACCCCCGGTAGTGGCCGACTCGCTGCACTCGACACTCGCTGGTGTGCAGGCCATGTGAGGAAAGACCTCATTTTCTCTCTGTTTGGGCCTCACTCAGATTCCTGCGTTACCATGACGACGGCATGCTTTCCTCATCTCTCCTTTGTCACTGTTACCATGGCAACGTGTCTCTTTGCCTGCCCACTACCTGTTTGCCTCTTTGTCCTCCCTCCCGCACTCCTCATCTGGCTTTTGCCTTTTTTTCCCCCTCCATTTGTCTTTTCTACTGTTGCTTTATTATTTTTCCTTCCTCTTCGCGTCATTTGTCGATGTGCAACTAAATTTGTTTTGTTTTGTTTTATAACTACCAAGAGGGATTTAGGTAAATTCTACGCACGGCAGCTGTTGCCATGGCGACACAAGTTTTGGGTTTGCTGTTTGCTGGTGAGAGATGAATGGGGGGGCATGGAGAAAAACATCTTTTATGTCAAAATGTAGACGGCGGACTTCAAGGGGGCAGTGGCTCAAACAAACACGGGGGTGGCGGCGGCGGCGGGAATGTAAAGCGCTCGTTTGCTCGCTCGCTCTCGTCCAACACAAAGTGGCTCCTCAAAGGTCACGCTTGACACTTGATGCGGCAATGACACCCTTTGGCCACCCCTTTGTGTGACCCCCAGCCGCCCCCTTCCAGTTGCAGGCCCAGCGAGGATTTCAAGAGTTGGAATCACTCCATCAGCACCTCCTGGGTTTCTTCAAAGTCCCGTGTGACATTTTGCCAAGTGTGCCCCACCGTCCGATCAGGTCCTGACCCTCAACCTTCCCCGCTTTTGGAATTCCCGGGCCGGAGCGCTAATCTGCTTTTTCTTGTCGGTCGCCGCGGTGCCAGTTTATTGATATGGTCTGGCCCGCCCTGGGCAAACGTCTTTCAGATTCCAACGCGCGCAGCTTGAGTCAATAGCGCTTTTCCGGCTAATTCCGCAGCTCTGCATCAATACCCCACGGCTCCCGTCTTGCCTCTTATAAATATTCAAATGCGCGTTATAATGCGTTTTCCTTTTCTCAAAATACGTGAGTTTTTCTTCTTTCCGAGATATGTTACTTCTTCCGTTGGTTGTCATCGTCCTCGTATGTTCAACGAATTAGAAAAATAAATAAAATGGCATAGCTATCCGGAAATGTAGTCCAGCCCAAATTCTGTGTGTGTTCTCAAATGCACTTTTAGAAGCCCTGAGCCAGGTCTTAAACCTTCATTGGAAACTCTCCCGATCATAGTTTGAAACTAAAGATTTGGGGTACAACAGTTTGTCAGTACTTACGCTCACTGATACTTTAGATTCATACAAGTTAACTTCACACTGTGACAGACAATGGATGATTTTTATAAGCAACTGTAAAATTCATCCAATTGGAGGAACGTCGCAGGATTTGTGTGCGCATCTGTGTCGCCGCTGCAAACTCCGAAGCTTACGTGCACGCGACTTCTTATCTTTCCACGCACGCACTTACAGAGCACAACGCTGCGTATACATTGGTGGACAGAAACCTGCCACATTTGCCTGAGTCAGATAGACAAAAGTGTGCTACTTGCCATAAACACGTTACTTGTGTTCCTGTGTGCGTGTGCTGTCACGCAGAGGAGCAGAGGTTGACCTCGGGCTAGCGCAGCTAATTAAGTGTTCCAGAGAAAAGCAGGGAGGAAAGTGAGTGGGAGGTGAGGAAAAGCAGACCAAGAGATGTGGAGTTTGCGCGTGTGCGGTCGGTGCGCGTGCATGCGTCACAGATAGCGGCTGGTGTGCCATCGTCACATTTGCTCTCCAACATGGATTGCTTTCCCCATGCTTTTGGGCTAAACCCTAACCTTGGTTTTAAAACCCAACCCAGGCTTGAAATTCTAAGTAGAAATCCTGGCACAGTCTTGAAAAACCAAAATAGCCTGTGCCGTTTCAGAGTCAACTCCAAAGTGGCAAGTGCGAAAAGTCGAGGAAGCGCCAAGCCGAGTGTGAAAATGTGCAAAAGTGTGAACAGGCGACGCCACCGCCGCGGCCCAAATCGGGAAACACCTTTTCAAATGTCTGTCTGCTGCCATGTTGATTTCATTTTCCTCTCACCCGTTGCTGTTTTTTTGTCTTTTCTTTTCTGGAGGACACACAAAAAGCGTGCTGGTGGTCAATGTTTTATGAATGGTGCCGCAAATACACAATCGATGTCTGCTTTTCTATAATTCATGGCCGCCTTTAAATATTTCACTGTCAACAAGCCAATTAGCTTCACATGTGTGTCACGCTTTTTAAGATTGAAGTTTGATCTGCTTCTTGTCCCACTTCCACTGCAACCCCCCCGCCCCCCCAGGGAGGAGAATGAAGGCAGCGTGTGCGCGCTTTTTTCAGCCTGCGTGGATGAGACGCAGCAAGGCAACCTCAAAGAGGCAAAACAGATAAACAGATAAACAGACGGATAGAAATAGTCAAAGTGACAGCTTGGGGGAGGCGAGGGGGGGGGGGGGGGTGAAGGGGGTGGGGGGGCTTTCTACCAGGAGCTGAGCTGCAATCATTTGGAAACTTAACGGATTATATTTTTTGACATTTATATACTTTAGAAATCGTTTGCCCACTTTATTCACACAATTTAGTATATTCATTTCATTTATTTTGTATTTGTTTGATATTTGTAACAGGTATGTCCATATTTAAATTTGTTTTGGTTCATATGTTGGATCTATTTTGTGTGAAGGTTCATTGTGCATTCCTTTTTACGATAGTGATGGTTTCCAAATGGGTCAGTGCAGCGTCTATGGAAGCGCCACCCTCCCTCCCTCCCTCCCTCTATTATTGACGCATTTGTTAAGTGTCTGTCGGCATCTGCGAGGATCTCGGCTCGGATGTTAAGAAAAGCAAACAATCTAGATCTTTGCGGGGGTACCAGATGAAAGATGACTTGACTTGTACGTGGCGCTTAGAAGAATCACTACTAATGCATTCCTCGATTTCCATCTGCAGAACAAAAAGCGCTTCTGTCGTCTCACTCCAACAAGTCGCACATTAGAAATCAATTGTTGGAGCGCCTGCGTGGAGGATCGATCCGTTTCTGGGGCCCGCCGGAGCCGCGGCTAATTTGCATGGGCCTCCTTTCAGAAATTCCCTTTACATTCCCGTGGCCATTTTTTTTTTTTTTTGGACCTTTTCCTCTACGTGGCGGCAGCCAAAAAGCGACTTGGCAGCCCAAAAACATTCAACATTCATGGTGTTTCCCCCTCTGAAGTCGGCAGAAGATACTTTGAACGTCTCATCTTGACACGAAGGAAGAAGTTTGCTTTCAGCCGTCTGGTCGCCCATGGTCTTTCATGTTAAACTGTGCTGGAGCTTTTTGATGTGCATCGCGGAGAAAGGAAATCTTTATTTTCCCACCTAATTGCTGGTTTGAGAGCCACGCGCTCGTAACACAACTGGTTTTAATTTGATTTTTCAATGTACTGTACCTTAGGAGTGGGGAAACTCATAGAAATAGAAGGGAAATTATTTGGGAAAAAAACTCATTACATTTTGTGTCAGTAGCAATCAAATGCTTTACCATCATGTCTCAGGACGTTTAAAAAAAATGGTAGTTTAGCTCTTTGCTCTCTTAAGTGGTCCGACGTTCCCGTTTGTGCCGTCCTTAGTAAACATTTAATGCAGCCGTGCTCGTCTCCTCAAATTGAAATAAGGAGTTTTATGACCATCGGCGGGCTGCAGTTTTCATGTTTAGTCATCTCCACAAACTGGGACAACCTGGGACCCGAGTGACTCTTCGTCTTTTAGAAGGTGCAATAATGAAATATGAATGACGTGGAACTGTGTAGCGAGCTCCAATCTTTCCGCATTGTAATTGAAAAATGCATATTTGACTTTGAGCAGACTTTCAACGTTTCATTTATTTCTGAATCTTGGCTTCCAAGTTTTGTTCTGTGAGCTTGTTTGCCCCCCAACCCATTTACTCGCTCTCCGCTGGAATCTCATCATGTGGTTCCGCCTGAGCAGAGCGCTCGCTCACTCGCTCTCATGGCCGATTCTTATTGAAGAGGAAGTAACGGCGCAGCGGTGGCTGCTGACTGAGCGCGGCGCTTATTTGGATAATGACTCATCTGGCCGGGCCGGGCCGCGCTGGATCCGTGTGGCTAACGATGGCTGCGGCCGCCTGTCGCATTGTCTGGACTGACGCACGCTTTCAGCTTTTGCAATACTTGGCGATCCTCTGTCTTGTCTCTCGCCGGCTTCCACTTTTTGGAATATTATATACATAACATGTTCGTGAAAGTTATAGAACACGTACACTGTGACGTTAGCATTTTGCTGCAAGCTAGCATAGCATTGACCTCCGGCTCAAAAAGGTATGTTTTGATGCCGGTTCCGGATGACCGCATAGCTCGATGGGGAAACTAGGAATCTGCGACGGACGCGCTCACGTGCACCAGTCTACGCTTACTCTCGTTTTTATCGACCCCCTCAACATTTACGGCCTTCAGCCACTCATGCGCCAGAAAGACAGCCGGGCATGCGCTCGTTGGTTGATGCTAATGCTATCAGACTTGTACAATGCACTCACGACAAAGGTCGGAGGGGGGTACGTGTGTGCATGTGCACGCGTGCACGCTCTTAAAAAGCAATTAAGAGCCAGCAGCAGTCGCAGATGACGAGGAAGAGGTGAATTAAACATCAGCGCCACCAGATGGACGGCAAAGAAAGAGACCAGATGAATAATTGAGAGCGTCGTAAAAAGAAATGAAAGTGAAATAATAGAGGAAGTGAAATGTAAGAAAGCACAAGCCAATTAGAGACAAGGCTGCAGGGAGTCTGTGGGGGTGCACTACGACATCTACATTTGTGTATTCGTGTACATGTGTCTGTTTCAAGTGTGTGTAGTATGTAAATGAATGTGTGTTGTGTGGTCAAATCAATAGGTCTGGAGGGCAATCCTTTGTGAAATGGCTCATTCAAAGAAATCAATGGTGTTCCTCCTTGCAATGCCACTGGGTTGGCATGATTAAAAAAAAACAACACACATATGCTTCAAAGTTACGACTTGTCTTTTCTGTAATTGATCATCTCAAAAGATAAATTATGGGAATGTTCAGCCCCACTTTCTTTCAGACAGACATCAGGATGAGTATCGGCTATTTACCGATACCGAGTGCCGATACTGCTTGTACTTTTGATGCATCGACTTCCAATGGGGTAAATGAAAGGCAAGAAATGCAAAAGAGGTTGCATGTGTCGTAAACGTTGTGTTGTGTTGTGTTGGCCCGTTTGGGGCAACCTGGTGTGTTTCCTCCCTCCCTTCCTTCTGCCCTCCCTGGTGAGTGTGAGCATCAACAGCGATGAGTCAGCGCCACTGTCATGCCAGAACCCACAAATATGAGTCATAATTAAAGCTCACACGGGCTGGACCAGTAGTCCTCAATTGTTGCTGTTGTCCCTTTTTTGTCACAGTGAGCATTTGAGTCACCAGCAGGTGTCGATATTGTGGCTGCCACCATGGGACTCGTGACAATTGATCAATTATGATGGGTAATTGTTAATCCACAAGCGCAATATGAACCAGAAAACCATGTTTGGATCAGTATTCTTGTGTAAATAAATGTGGCTTGAGTTCTCCTTCAAAACTATGGCTCAAAATAAATTTAATTGATAAAATGAGTTTTTGTAACCACTGAACATGTCGCTCTCTCTCTCTCTCTCACACTGTTTGTGTGGGGCTTGAACACAACAGCGAGGCTTCTCGCTCATGTCAATGAGCTGCACTGAGCCACACCAAAGCCTCAAAATTCAACCAAACAAAAGTCACTCAAACACTTGCAAATGACAAAACTTTATTCTTCTCTTACACACATACACGGACATATAATGTGTGGTGCACTAAACCTCTGCGGGAAGTCCTGCAGTCTTTTTTTTTTTTTTTTTTCTGCAATCTTGCAGACGACCAACATTCTCATTTGGAACATTGCGATAGCCGGATTGTCAGAGTGCGAGAGAAGGCAAAGAGAAACGAGGAAAGATGTTGTAAATAAGAGAGAGGAAGCACACGGGAAAGGAAAGGAAATCACCAGGGAATGCTGATGGTGGAGAATGCTGACGAGTGTGCGTGTGTGTGTTTGTGTGTGTTCCTTGTGTTGCGGGAGGAGGATGAGAAGGGTGCTGATGTATCCCGTAGGGTTAATTACATCTCTGTTCTCTGTCACTATGATTCTCCCGTCTACAATGTGAGCCGCCGCCGCTGCAGGCTGACAGGACACACACACACACACTCTTTCTCTCTCTTGTATCCCGGCCGGCCCTGTAATGTCCATAAATTAGCTAAAAATGACGCTATGGTTCGACCTTGAATATTTGAATAAGATCAAAGAGTTTGTGTAATTGTATTGTGCATGATGAAATTTCCATACCGCCATTCCTCAAAAGGCTGTTTCACTTTGCGACCTGAAATTCGGTAGCTTGAGGAGGCCCGTCAGACCAGAAACCATATTGGGAATCGACCACGTTTTAGGCTTGTTTCCTTCTAAAGCCGTGCTTAAAAAGCGAGCAAGAAGCCCGGTCTGAAAAGGGCGAGGAAGTCGGCCATTTTGGCTCAAAATGGCCATTTGCAGGGGGCTCTTTCTCAAGTCGTCCTTAAACGGCGCACCAGCGCACCACATTTAACCAAGTCCACAAAAGCAAAAGGGGATCAAACGTTTAAATGGTGCGGTTGCGCAATCCCTTCCTCGACGCTTTTCCGCCTTTTTTTGCACCTTGTCGCCGCTGCCACCGCCGTTCACCTCATTAGCTGCTGCCGTGGTTAGCTAATGGGGTTGTTTTAAAGACAAAAACTGAGAACAGAACCGCCCGTGGGGAAGACAAACACCCAAACTTTGGTGTGCCGCGCCGGCGTGGAATCACTTTGTAGCTCGCTTTGTGCTACAAACGAGTTACAGTTTTGTGTGTGTGTATGTGTGTGGAGTGTGAGTGAGTGAGTGTGTTTGTGGAGGGAAATGAATGAATGAGTGTGTTGGATGGAGGAGAAAGAATGAGTACGTACTTGTGAATGTGTGTTTGTGTATAAAGCGCCTGCCTCCTCTTGGTTAATTAGCGCGCAAGACTTGCTTTGAGAATATGAAACAACATTACCTGATGATGCAAACGAGTGCAAACTGTCGCCTCCGCACCTGAAACAAGATGGTGTGTGCGTGTGTGTGTGTGTTTGTGCGCCTACTGCACTTGTAGTCTTAACACGGCGCCGCGGTAGCCAAAAGGCTTATTTTGCCGGGGGAAATGCAAGCGTGTAAGCAGAATCCTTTGTACTGTGGGATGGGGGTTGGAAATAAAAAAAGAGCAGCTCCGCAGCGATGTTCTCGGCAACACACAAAATAAAATGCCTGCATACACGTACACACAAACACACATTCGAGGAGCAGTGAAATGAGTTGAGAGACCTTGAGGAGTCGCAGAAGGAACAACAATCGGATGGCAGAATGAAAATGACTGTCATGTTTAAAGTTGATTTAGGCTTAGCTTTTGTTCTTAGCTTTAGCCACCTCACAGAATAGGGATTATAAAGTCATGAAGTGTGACAAAATTCAGCGAGTATTATTTGACTACGATTGTTGAGCACTTGCCATAAAAAGACGGACTCATGTCAAGTGGTGAAACAGGGCTGAGTGTGCGTGAGCTCTTGCTTTTTGGACCTCAAATTCTTGAAGGAAAAAAAGTGGAGATCCAACAATCTTGATGCACATCTACAAGGCCGCATTCCAGCCACTTATGCTGTATTTCGCACTTTGTTTACAAATGAATGTCTCTCATCTTAATATGGGACGCCATTTTGTCTGCTTTTGTTTGCAGCGCCGTGCGTTCGCTTTTCCCAGGAGCCGGCCGACCAGTCCGTGGTCCTGGGTGAGCGCGTGGTCCTCTCCTGCGTGGTCTTCAACTACAGTGGCATCGTGCAGTGGACCAAAGATGGCCTGGCACTGGGCGTGGGCGAGGGCCTCCGAGGTCAGACACTTTAATACAAAGCGCCAAAATTTTTGGCCTTGTGATCCTTCATACCAAGCCAAAGAGGCTTCATTTAACTATATTTCTTTTTAGTAAGTGTTCCAGATTTTGTGAATTAAAAAAAGATATATATAGATTTGGATCCACTTGTGATTAGCTGTAGTTGGGCCGTCTTCCCCACACTCGTCGGTTTCCCGCTGAGTTAGTGTCCCTCACCGCTGCTAGCCGCTAAGCTAAAAGGAAACAAATGGCCCGCCCAACGAACCTTCTTTATATTACTCGGCCTTGGCGTAGGTTTTCTCGCCTTTACGAGCGGCGATTAACGTCGGAGCGACACTTGAAGAATGGATGCCCTCTTGTACTCTGGCTCGCCGTCTTTGCAGCTTTTTATTGTCCGAGGCGAGCGTGGCGGCGGCGGCAGCATCTGCAGTCGCCGCCGGAATCTCAATAAAAAGTTATTAAATGTCAAGTGCCGTGGCTTAATGGAGGCTTTATAATCACTTTAGCGTCTCCTCCGGACAAAATGTGTGCTGTTTATTAATTGTGGCGAATGGACCTCGGAGCTTTTGTAGAACGCTTATCGCCTTTTATTGGCCGTATTTGGAAAATTTCAAGTGGGAAGCATTCAAAATGGACGCCGCCTCATTCACTACTGCATCCATATGGATGGTGGATTTTTAAAAGCACCGTAGCAGATGAAATGCAATCATTGTTGGAAGTGTTATACAAAAGTAAATCATCAAATACAATTAAAACGTTGGGCTGCCGGGCAGCGAGCAATAACATCTTTTTACAAGCATCCGTGCGCTCGCACTCAGACGTGTGCTTTTCTGATGCGGATTTTGTCTTCTACTCAATTTAATTCACAGGTTCAGTAAAGGCCAATACAGACACACATGCACGCACACATGCACACACACACACACACACACACACCTCCATCATCTCTGGCTTTATGTGACTGCCTCAGCCCCTTCCTCCTCCCCCTCCTCCTCCTCCTCCTCCTCCTCCTGCTCTTTGTCCTTGCATCGGTGTTCTCTAGCAGCCAGAACAGCGTCTGCATTTGATCAACATGTCGTCCCGGTTTTCCCGCCCGCATCCACTGTCACCTGGATTGGTCTTCTTGAAATGGAATGCGCGGCGATAGTGTCGATCTCCCCTTGGTTGTAGACGGAGACTAAAAGCACAGCGGCTACACTTTTGATGGAAATCATTCTGCCTACAAATGTAGCGGTTTTGATGTTGTGATAACTCAAATGGTCTTCCCCCGTGGAAATCATTAGAACTGCTGTTATTCCATCTCAGCCTTCCCCACAAAAAAAGAGTCATACTACAAATCCTTCATCTGTCACATTATACACTATCATTATTTTTTTTTCCTACTTCTTTTTATGTTAGCATGTTAGCTTGTTCTCATCATTTCTGACATGTTTTCCACCTGGCGGGCATGCCTTTTTTTCCCCATCCTTCCTTCCTTCCTTCCTTCCTTCCTTCCTTCCTTCCTTCCTTCCTTCCTTCCTTCCTTCCTTCCTTCCTTCCTTCCTTCCTTCCTTCCTTCCTTCCTTCCTTCCTTCCTTCCTGGTTGCTATGCTGCGAGGTACCCGAGTGGATGATGTCATCTCCACTAATACTTTTGTCCAGCATTGCCCCCCCTGGAAATCCAGCTCCCCCTGCCTTTTCTCCCTCACTTACTGCAAGCACCTGCTGGCCTGCCTCCGCCATCTGAATCCATGATGTGATGCCCACACGTCGGCGTGCGCCTCCTAGTGGAAAGTCTCACTCGTAATTATTTGTCAGAATCAGAGGACAGTGTAAGAACAAAGCCTACAACAGAAAGGTCTGCTGTAAATGGCAATATGACCAATAAACAGCCCAAACTGAACAGGAAGTCCGACATTTTGATACGGCAATCTCCGACTGTGGACAGTAGTACGGGCAGAGCAGGGTGTAAAAGTTGTATCATTCCTTGGATTCGCCGTGAAAAGTGGTGCAAAGGTGCGAATCCTGCTTACCGCTTAAATTATTTTTTTTTTCTTTCAACGTTTTTGTTTGTTTTTCAGCCATCCTGAGAAAAACTGGCGCAGTACTTCCACATGTACCTTTAAAAAAAAAAAAAAGGTGTACAATCAAAGTGCGCCACCAACAATTTGCTGCCTCATTATGCAAAACTTTTATCCTCCCCTTGGGTTTAGGCAGACCCTATTAAATATGAAAGTAACATATTTTTAACGAGCACGTTTCACGTTTGAAACGCTGCCCCTCGTGATCACAAGCTCAATGGTTGACTGTTTGTTTCCAAAGTAACCTTTACAGATGTGTATCATTTTTTGTTTTGTTCCCCCAGCGTGGCCACGGTACCGAGTGCTGCGCGCTCTGGACACGGGCCAGTACAACCTGGAGATCTCCCGCGCCGAGCTGTCGGACGACTCGCTGTACGAGTGCCAGGCGACCGAGGCCGCCCTGCGCTCACGCAGGGCCAAACTCAACGTCCTCAGTGAGTCACGCAGCCAGCTCAGCACAATTCCGCCCTTGCGTGGTCAAAAATGACCTGATGGGTTCGTGACGATGATACATTTGATGCGCTTGTATCATTTGAGCCATGACATTATATTTTGGAAGCTGTCATACGTCGCCATATAATTTACAATCGGTTGCGTGTCCACTGATATCTTGGCCGATACGATAAATCACGCTAAATGGAAGTTGTTTGAAATGCTAGCGCTCCGTGGATAGGAATGAAAAATGAATGCATGAATGAAAACCATGTGTGTGTGTGCGCATTCATCCTGCAGTCCCGCCCGAGGACCCGGTGGTGGAGGGCACCCCGGAGCTGCTGCTCATGGCCGGCACGCCGCACAACCTCACCTGCGTCACCCGTGGCGCCAAGCCAGCTGCACACATCCAGTGGCTCAAGAACGGGCTGCCCGTCGACGGCGCCCACCAGTCCACGGTGACTCAAACACGCCGTCCGTCCGCAGGTGGTCCTCCTCCACCCAGGCTAATTCGAGGAGGCGCAAGCTCGCACTGCCTTGTCGCCGGATGCGTTTATCCACTTTGGCTCGATTGGATTTCAGAGCTTAGCCGCTTCGCTTAGCGTAGCCTCTGGTTAAATACGAGAAATGTCCGTCAAACTGTCGTCGGGAGCGACGGCCGCTTTTGACCGTACGCGGTGGGTGTTGCTTGGCTAAGCAGAGCTGCAGTGTCGTCGCCTGCACTTAGTGAATTTCCGACCTTGCCCAAATCATTTAGCGTCACATGCTGTCAAATTGGGACGCTATGTACCTCGTTTGGATCGAATCCAGATCAAATGGTTGTTTCAGACTCAGCCCACAAAAGTTTTTGCTAAGTGAATCAAATACGACATAAAATCTAATCTAAAGCCTTTCGCAGGAAGAAGCACAAAAAGAGACGAACAAATTCTGTGAGAGCCGCACTTAATCTCACACGCCGAGCGGCGGATTAAAGAGGGGTTACTGCTACAAAAGCAGAACAAGTTCACTTTCAATTCCCAGCAAAGCTACTTCATCTTGTTTGTTGGCTCATTTTTATGCTCGTTGCCTCCGGCACACGAGAGGAGGAATTTGGGAGTATCTAGCCCAAATCAAACTCAGGAGGCTCAGGCACACAAAAAGAGCACAATGCAAACAAAAGCTTTAAGGACTGCCACTATGCAAAAAAGAAACAAAGAGTAAACGTGAAAAAGGTTCCCCGTCGTCTGTAGTGTTGAGCTAACGTATTTTGCGTGTTGTCGTTTTTGGGAGTAACGTTTTGGGTGTTCAGTCTACGTGAACAGATCACATGCGTGATTTTGATCCTTGTTGCTGCAACATTGTCTTACAATGAAACAAACATGCGACTGAAAATGTACTTTGGAAACATTTTTTCATAATCACGCATGTTTTTATAAATAACAAGTGGAATGCGCCTAACCTTTTAAATGTCATCATTTGCATGATGGGAACACTTTGCCCTCTTTCTCCCACCTCCGCACACACACACTTGCTCTCCCTCCCTCCCTCCCTTCCTTCCTCTCAACTCCACTCGTGAAATCATGCCTGAAAGCTCCGCCGCAAACACACTGGCTCACGTATGCGCACGCAGCAGCAGCAAAGCGTGACTCACCCGCTCCAGCGCACATGTTTTGACATCTTCTCGCGCCCGTTTTTCCAAAATGAAGAAAGCAATGTTCCCTTGCCGTCCTGCCAGGAGGTGCTACCAGACCGCAAGAGGGTGACCACCAGGAGCTACCTGCCCATTGTGCCGCTGGACACGGACAGCCACAGCAACTTCACCTGCGTGGCCAGCAACCCGGCCGTGCCCACTGGCAAGCGGGTCAACATCATGCTCAACGTGCACCGTAGGTTCTCGTGCAACTAATAGCATGTACTGCTAACACACAATGTAGGGCTAACTAAGAGCACCGATTGCAGTGTGAGCGACAATTGAATACTATCAGACATTTTCTTGATCAATCATTTTGACTGCAGCTTTCACGTCTCCGTGTATCTCTGCATTCCACTGCCCCCCAGTGGCCAGCTGGTGCCCACCGGCGGGACCGGCACAATGTCCATGAATTGAAGCAAAAAAAAACGGTTCGCTCAATATGGACTACATTTGGCCGTGTCTCCAGATCCGCCGACGGTGACGCTGTCCATCGAGCCTCGCTCGGTGCTGGAGGGCGAGAGGGTCACCTTCACCTGCCAGGCCATGGCCAACCCCCCCATCATGGGCTACAGGTGGGGATGAGTGCCGCCTCGGCCGCACTGGTGGCGCTTTGGCTAAAGACTATGTTTCCCGTGTCAGGTGGGCCAAGGGCGGCGTGCTGCTCGAGGGCGCCCGAGAGAGCGTGTTTGCCACCACGGCCGACCACTCCTTCTTCACCGAGCCCGTGTCCTGTCAGGTGTTCAACGCGGTGGGCACCACCAACGTCAGCATACTGGTGGACGTCCACTGTGAGTTCTTTGGATCCTGTGAATATGGGGGCCGCTGAAAGATTGACTGCCTTGCCTTGCCGCCACCGACCGTAGCCTTCAGCGATGCTTCCTAATGGACCCTGAAAGCTATCGCCGTTTTCCCGATTTCTGACGTCTCTTTGTCCCAGTCGGACCCATCCTGGTGGTAGAACCGCGACCCATTGCGGTGGACGTGAACTCTGATGTCACCCTGAACTGCAAGTGGTCTGGAAACCCTCCGCTCACCCTCACCTGGACCAAGAAGGGCTCCAACATGGTAAGAGCCTGCCTGCCGGTCTACCTATTCCAAGCAGGACCGCATCCAACTCTCACTTTAATACTTGTGACTGCTGAAAGAAACTAGTGGCTCTCAAAACAGGGCTGGAAAATAATAATGGGGAGGTTGGAGTCACGGAGTATATCGCAGCCCGGCCCAGTGGGAATTCACCAGAAAGTCAGGATTAGTCACTCGGGGCTTGCCTCTGCGTTCTCCAACTTTTGTCCCAATCGAGCTCATTGCTGTCCAGCATGGGGTGGCTCGCTCCTACGTAAAAAAAGGGGTCACGCTTGGACAGACAGAAAGCCGTGTCACTGGCAAAGTCTTCAATTGGTGTTTTCTTTTTAAAGCCAGACTTCATAAATGTTTGCTTAGTTGTAAAATAGACACTTTGTAGAAAGACTCTCCGTGTCTTAAATCTTTAATTCATGCCCAACAGTTTAAGAGAAAGCTCCAGGAGAAAAAAGCTAATGGAGCCTGCTGAGTAAATCAACATGTTTTATGAATTAAATATGCGGCTCTCGCTCGCTCGCTGGCTGGCTGGCTGGCTGGCTGGCTGGCTGGCCGGCCCAGTCTGGCTCGGCTCGACGCCTCCCGAGCCGTTGACTCTCGTCTACGTTTGTGTGTGCGTGCAGGTGCTCAGTAACAACAACCAGCTATACTTGAAGTCGGTGAGCCAGGCGGACGCCGGCCAGTATGTGTGCAAGGCCATCGTGCCACGCATCGGCGTGGGCGAGACCGAAGTCACGCTCACCGTCAACGGTGAGTCGCCATCTACCTTTTGTGATACTACAAATATCACGGCTTTTACAGTATTCAAGGCAAAGCTACCAGCTTTTTTCCAAATCCACGTCTTTGTTTTTGTTTATACAAAAAAAAGCTTAGAGCTTAGTTTGACATTAAGACAAAGTGGGGAAAAAAAAGAACAATGCCAAGGCGGTACATGTTTAACTTGTCTTGCCCCGACCAGGCCCGCCCATAATCTCCAGCAATCCGGTCCAGTACGCCGTGCGGGGTGAGCGAGGCGAGATTAAGTGCTACATTGCCAGCACGCCCCCACCGGACAAGATTGTAAGTCTCGCTTACGTCTTTTTAACTGTACTGCGTATCTGTTTGTTAGATTTTTTTGTCCTGATTGTCACATTTGCAACCTCTTGAATACAGCGTGAGTTTCATTCTTGGAAAAAATCTTTTTCCCCTTCAAAGCACACTTGATAGAAATATCGCACAAAGTGATGCATCATTTCAAGACCTGTGTGTGAGAACATTTTTGTAAAAAAAAAAAAAAAAGTGGCAATTATCCAATTTTTGTTGTGCCGACATGACAGAAATCAGAGCTTTTAGGAGGCTTGCGAAGCCTCACCCAGCGCCAGGCCGGGCCGGACCTGCCAGCGTATAATGCGATGCGACATTATAGTCGCGGCTTAATGCACAGACACAAGGACTTATGAAAAATGCAGCGTGTGAGAGTGTGTGAGAGTGTGTACGTGCCGCCCGATATTCTGAAATAAATCCGTCTATGTGCACATTGTGCCATAAAGAGGAAAGATCTGCAGGAATTTATGCCACGCAAGCGACGACGGCTAATGTAAGGTGCGACTAATCACATTTCAGTTCTCTTTTAGCCGCGACAGCGTCGGGAAGGCCAGCCGGAGCGCACACCGAGCTCGGCCCTTTCGCCACATCAGGCCCATCCGTCTCGGTGTCTAACATTAGGCCGGCCGGTGACGCGTCTGGTTATTTTCCAATAGTCGAGTCGGGCCATCGTATCTGCCTATTTTGTCTTTCTTCACATCTCTAACGGCAAGCGAGCGAAGTCCCTCAAGTGTATGTGTTGCAGGTGTGGGCGTGGAAGGAGAACGTGTGGGAGAAGGAGAAAGGGACGTTGATGGAGCGCTACACGGTGGAGCAGAGCAAGCCACCGTCGCAGGGCGGCGGCGTGCTCTCCACGCTCACTATCAACAACGTCATGGAGTCTGACTTCCACTCACCGTACAACTGCACCGCGTGGAACTCCTTCGGGCCTCGCACCATGATCATTACCCTGGAGGAGACCGGTATGGAAATGCAACAAGAGGCATTTTCAGCTCCAAATCCAAAAAGAACGGGGGCTGGAGATAAAAACTTTGAAACTTTTTTCAGACATCGTCCCGGTGGGGATAATCGCCGGTGGCTCGGTGGGCTCGTGCATGCTGGTACTCCTGCTGCTGCTGGCTGTGGCCTTCTTCGTGTACCGCCAACGAAAAGCCGGTGAGTCGCTCGCCTCTGCCACATATGCCGTCCGTCCATCCGCTCATAAATACTCAGACAAAGGTGGTAGCCTCAGAGCGCCAGCCTCTCATTATTCCATACGTATGTGGTTGTTTTTGGACCAATTATATAATAATGGCCTAGTGTTTGGGTTTCAAAGGCTGATATCACTTGAGCATTCTGCTTAAAGTGGACGGCGGAAATGTCTCTCGTAGGTCGCCGAGGGGTGACGCTGAGCAAAGCCGACATCAAAGTGGAGACGGTCAACAAGGAGACGCGCAGTCTGGAGGAAGAAGCGGCCAGCGTCTCCACGGCAACGCGCATGGTAAAGGCCATGTACTCGGTGAGCAGTCGCCACAACCCACTCGGCAAACTTTGTGCTTTATTTGTTTTGTTTTGTTTTGTTTTGTTTTGTTTTGTTTTGTTTTGTTTTGTTTTGTTTTGTTTTGTTTTGTTTTGTTTTGTTTGGCTTCTAAACAGACAAATGGGAGAGCTCATTTGTACATGAGGTAGGGAAAGGAGCGGACTAGCAAATTATTAGATTTCACGAGTAATTGAGTCTCATTTCTTTATACACTTTTTGTTTATAACCATGTACATGTTGTAACTATGAATAAATGTTCCAATTATTTTACTAATATCATTTCCGATAAATCATTCAAGCAATTATAGAGTGACATTATTTGCAATTGATGTAGTTCTGATCGGGAATTCAATTCTTGAATAGCATTTTAGCATCAAATCAATAATATCAATTAATTCTCATTATTTTATTGCCAGCTAATCTGTTATTTAATCAAATTAATATTTTGTGACTTGACAAGATTCCTTTTGGTTTTCACAACTAACTAACTCAATGAATAAAGAAAACATTCCATGCGCATGTAAAATGGTAAACTAATCGCATTTCATGTGATTCTTTATGAGTCAATCAGGCAAGACCAATGAGCTCAATGAATAAAAGTTGCAACTCTGTTTTCCTCCCTGTCTTCCTTCTCTCTGGACGTCCATCCATCCTCCTTTCCCTCCGTCCGTCTGTGTGTTTTGTCGTTTTGACGGTTTAGTTTCTGCCCTCTGTCTCCCTCTCTCCCTCCACTCAGCCCTTCAAAGATGACATGGAGCTCAAGCAGGAGGTGCGCAGCGAGAGCGACACGCGCGACGACTACGAGCTCAAGGTAGGGCGCCGATTCGGCCTTTCACGTTAGGGCTTCGAACGAGCAAAAGCCAAGGTCTCGAGTTAGGCTCGGATGTTAGCTTTTGGGTTACAAACTAAATAGGGTAAGGGTCTCTAATTTGGATGTCAAACTTGCGTTAGGATTGCAAATTAGGGATTCAAACGAGATTTCACAAGGTTTCTCACGTGATCCTTTTTGGAGGCTAAGACTTGTGTTTGTGATTTCAGGATCCAACAAACGGCTACTACAACGTGCGGGCGACCACCCACGATGAAGCCCGCCCTCAGTCTCGTGCCGTCCACTACCAGGGAGACTTCCGCTCCCCCAACTCCAACAGCGGAGCAGGCGGTGGCGCCGTTTCCGCCGCCCTGGCCAGCGCCCCTGGCGGGGTGCCAGGCTCCCGGGCCGGCTGCTACGACCCGCGACCCCCCTCCCGCATGTCCCACTCCACCTACGCCCAGTTCAGCACTCTCACCCGGGCAGCCGCTGCAGCCCAGCAGGCGGCGCCTGACCCGCCGGGGGACCACCCGGGTGATTACCCGGGGGACTGCGGGTTACTGGACGGCACCACCCAGCTGGCCTACGACAACTACGGGTACCCCTCGCAGTATCACGGCTATCGCGTGGCCTTTGCGCCGCCCGTGGAGGAGGGCCCGGCTTACGAGATGTACCCCACGGGACCGGGGAGCAGACCGGAGCAGCAGAGCCCCGAAGCGGAGAAGTATGGCACGGCCACCCGCTTTTCATACTCGTCGCCCCCTTCTGACCACTCACAGAAACACACGCAGAGGATGCAGACTCACGTGTGAAGGCAAACCACATGCGCTGGCGTTAGCGATATGAATCCTAATCGGCGCTAACTACAATCAGCAAAGAAGAGCACTTCTGACTATTTTGGCTAACTTGATCTTTTATCCCGTCCACCATAAGACATGCAGTTAACCCAAATTCAGTTTCTAAATGATGGGAAATTTAATTGCAATGACAAAACCTGGAGGCCATTTTGTGTTCAAGTGACCAATTGGGGCGAAAGCCGACTCGAGTGCCAAACCCCTTACTGTTGTTACCTCACTGATCCAGTGAGCAGGTCACTTGAAAACCCATGAAAAAGTCCCACATCAAAAATTGATCAGGAAGTCTGCCTTTTTGAGTGATTTCCAACTCTGCTCTGAGAGAGGTATGTAGCGCCAGGCTAGTTGCACTAACTGTTGCAGAAAACATACTGATTAGTCCAAATGTGGTGGCTGTATCTGTCAATGAAAAAGGACTATTTTTTTTGTCACTAAAAACAGGACACCAGCGAGTCCTTCCACCATGACGCCCTCTTCTAGCAATGAGGTCCATGCTTGTATGTGGACATTTTGTACAAAAACAAGCCACATATCTTATCATGCACTGCAGCAACATGGCAGCTTGTTGAAGACTCAAAGCCGCGAGGGCACTCTCTTCCAGGAGCAAGTAGCAGAGCAAATTTTCTACGCTCGTGACGCATTTTGACATCGGCTTTTTAGTCCATTTGGTGTCGAGGTTTGTTTAAAAAAAGAAAATACCTCTGCACCCTGGATCCTCAAGTGTCAAAGTGTGTTTGTTTGTTGTCACTTGCGCAGTAGACTAGTCTTCTCTTTTTAATTTATCCTGAAACGAGGAGTACTTCATAAAAATGATTATTGTATTTTTATAAAAAAAAATAAGTAAAAAAAAAAAAAAAAACGGGGACCAAAGTTTCAGAGTTTTGCGACACTGGATTTTTAAGACCAACATTTTCACTAGGGATGGATGGACGACGGACAACGAGGGGTCTTTTTTTGTTTTGTTTTGAATCTGAGCCCCTCAGACCACCAGTCCCCCGTGACTGGAATGCCTTCTTGGACAGCAGGTGACTGCTGGCTTTCAACAGTGGAGTCTTAACATATCAAGGTGAAGCTGCAAAGGCTTCTGTGGAGCTCATTTTGCTACTGTAAACATGTCAATGACATGCCAATAAAATGGGAACGACACAACATGTAAACATGTAATGCTTCCTGAATGCAGCAAAAAACAAAATGGCGGTGTTTGTTTTTGCTTTATGGTCTTTGCCAATTGTGAGTGACTGGCTTGCAATGTTCACTGCTGATGTCTCATCCATATTTCTTGTCTTCGTACTATGCCCTCAACATGCAAACTGGCTCATCAAAACGCAGAATCCGATTTTTTTCATTCTCTCGAAGTTTTGGATGTATTTTTGTTGACTCAATATTGACAGTCAAGATCGTATCATGTCCATGGTCCAGTTTTGATTCTTCCAGTGATGTTTGATATTCCGCCACATAAGATAGCCTTTGTCGTTTAATTGTATAGATGTTTTTTTAAAAAAAAAAGTTTTTTTTTCCCCCATGTGTCAAATTGGTTTATTTTTTCATACAATTCCAAAAAATAAATCTGTTTTCATACAAAAAAAATGCAAATTTGAACTTTTACTCACTTGTTTGCTTGATTTTATTTTTTTCCCCGTTTGAAAATTATTCTTGGTAAACGAAAAACAACATACCCAGTTGCTGTGCTGTAAATAATTTTAGTCATTTGTATGGTTAAAATTCAGTGAAAAAGAATGAGAACCTGGTCATTTTGTCCGTTTTCCACGTTAATTTCTGTCTTGCTCATATTACCCCCCCCCCCCCCCCCCCCCCACACACACACACACCATTTGACATGTCTTTTTTTCCACAGACTTCTCCTTTACGCCTCATTCGTCTCTTCCAACATGATTAGAAAACGCAGTTAATTGCTCATTTTTATTGAAAATAATTGGGTATTTTCTTGAGGACAATGGGGTTTTTTGTGTGTTTTTCATGTTATTTTCTGCATGTGCCTCTCAATATTGTCAAGCAACCCCCTACCGATGGATTTCTGCTTATTTGTCCTCCCGATCACTTGTTTGTTCAACTCATGCATTTCCACACTTTCTTTCCTTTATTCCTTATTTTGCTGCACTCCCGTTCACCTTGAGAAAACTCTCCTCTTCGTTTTACCTTGGTGCCTGGGGATGAAAAATGAAGAGGGCGAGTGGCTGGCCCTTCATTACTTTGCGCCACGTCGCTGATGTTTCTGCTTTCTCCTTTTGGCTGAGATGTAATGTGGAAAATAACCTTCACAGCTCCACTTCTCCTCTTGCCCGCTTTTTTTCTCCGATTTTATTTCCTCCTCCTCATCTCACGCGGTCGTCGGGCGGATTATGGCCCCTCTCATGCCTGACACGGTCGAAGATATATTATCATATTAGTACAAAATGATATCATGCAATTCAAGACGTTTGTCCTTCGCGCACCCTCTGAGCCCCCCCTCAAACGAACCTTCCCCCTCCCCTGCAGGTGATGTCACGCTCTTTCGTGCCGCCCCCACCATGTTCCCTGAGTTTGGGAGTCTGCTGCCATCTTGTGGGATGAAATGGAAATAAAGCAGTGCAAGTTGGTCGAGACGCTCGTCCCGGTCACGTTACATGTTTTCCCAGTCGAGCCCGCAAAGCTAGCAAAAATGAGTAAGAATTTATTTTGAAGAATATTTAAAATAAAATAAAATTGGTGATTCTCTCCCAATTACATCCGTCGGTTCAGGTCAAGACGCTCGTTTTGGTCACGTGATATGTCACTTCAGTCGAGCCCGCGAAGCAAGCAAAAATGAGAGAGAACCAGATGTTTGGAAAGGGAAAAAAGCCCAATGAGGTGACGGAAGAAGAAGAGGCTACGACTTCTAAGAGAAGGAAAGCTGCATTTAAAAGAAAATTTCTGGAGTCCTACTTAAATTATGGATTGATCGCCACAGGTTACTCTGAGGCGCCAAGCCCACTAGCATAATATGTGGCGACAGGCTAGCTAACGAGGCAATGAAGCCTTCAAAACTGCTTCGGCACATGGAGACCAAGCATCCTGCTTTAAAAAACAAACCTTAACCACTTCGGGTGTCATTGTCTCCGATTACGCCTGGACTGGACCGTCTTGTTTCTGAGAAACAAGCTCAGTGCTCCCACTAATTCAACGTAATGGTGAGTTTTATTAAACAACTAATAATAAGTAAAAAAAAATGTCGTTTATACTTGCTTTTATGCCAGTGGCATCATTTTATTTCATCATATTTATATATTTATTATAAATGTAGTATTTCTTTATATAAATGTATTATTTATTTATATAAAGGCGGTCCGCGGAAATATTTCTGACACGTAACCGGTTCGTGGCGCAAAAAAGGTTGGAGACCACTGTCCTAGGTTAGTTTAAAACCAAAACGTTTCGTCTGATCATTTTACATTACCTTATTTTCCGCACCATAAGGGGCACTTAAAAGCCTTTAATTTTCTCGAAATCCGAAGGGGGGGGGGCTTTTAACGAGGTGCGCCTTTTGTTTGGACTGAATTCCAAAAATTGTAAATCTTTTATAAAAAAAAAGAAAGCATTGCTATCAAATTTGTTGTATCTTTTCATTCTCTTGAAAAACTGTCAAAAGTTTTAGGTGACTAAAATCGACAAAACAAAGGCAGAAGGGTTGAAAGCAGAGATCCTCGCTAACTTAACATACACCATTATTATGCATGTCATTTCCTCTGGTCTACTATTTTATTCCAATATTTTCACTGTTCAAAACTCATTCTCCATTTCCAGGGCCACTTCCTCCAACTGAAGCCAAGGCAGTTCGCTGCGCAGCTTGACAAAATGGCCGACGTCGACCAAGCCGGACACCACGCAGCAACTGAGCGCGCTTCGAGATACGGCCATGTCGCAAGCCGAGAACCAGGTGGCGGAGTGGGCATCGTAGTACTCCACCAGGTTGGTGGCCGACACGCCCGTGTTGCCTCCGGCCACGAAGAGGCGGTCCTCTACCACCTGGATGCCAAAGTTGCTGCGTGCACACTGCATGGAAGGTAAGAGCATCCAAGCATCCGTGTTGGGGTCGTATGCCTCCATGCTGCACAGACGCATGTCGCCGTCAAAACCGCCGATCTTCAGGAGGGAGAGGAGTGTTACAAATCAGAGATCATACTCTAATTTGACCTTCAATCGGAACTATGTTGGTCTGTTTTGACCTAAGTTCAGTCCTCGAGCGCCCCTGTCCAGCCTGTCAATGAGGCTAACACTAACATTGACCCAACTAACCCTAAAATGGATGATCCAAACCCTTACCACGCTAACTCAGCGTATTGCACCTACTGCATAAACATGGTTGGCATACGCGATGACTCCGGTGCCACTGCGACAGCAGTTCATTGGGACAATCATGGTCCACGCGTTGGTCTCTGGGTTGTAATACTCGGCTGTTCGTAAGGGCTCGTTTCCATTAAAACCACCGCAAATGTAAACCTGAAAACCAAATGCAAAATCGCTGTTAAATTCAAGGCATAATAATACAGAAAAACATCTATATCCAAATCCTAATAAGTAATATTCCATCACAATAAAAAAATATGAAATGCTCTCAAATGAAGAACTATATTAACTAGCAAAGATCAAGCATGTCTTACCTAAAATCTGAACCTTAGATTTTTGATTTTGCAGTGTGCCTTCAGTATTACCTACCTTGTTGTTGAGGGTGGTGCAGCTGGCGTCGCTTCTGTGCTCATGCATACTGGCGATAAGAGTCCATTGGTTGGTCTCGGGCGTGTAGTACTCTGCATTTTTTAGTCTTATACGACCATCCACGCCACCGATGGCGTACACACGCCCGTTTAGTACCGTGACACTCACGGAGCAGCGGCGAAAATGCATGGGTGCCACCTGGTGCCAGGTGCGAGTGTTCACATCAAAGCGCCTGACAGTGTTGTAGTGCCTACGGCCGTCAAATCCACCCACACAGTAGACAGAGTTGCCCAGGAAGGCAGTGCCGAAGTAAGCGTGCGGTTGCTCCATGTTATCGACCAGGTCGGCCCACGTGTTGGCGTGCACGTCGTACGCCTCGATGAGGTGCGTCGGGTTGGGGCCGCTGAAGCCGCCGATAGCGAGCAGGATGGCGGAAGGCAGGCGGGGACGGGCCACCAAGTTGCGGTAGCCGCATACCGAGTTTGTGGTCATGTGGCACATGACACGGGTGGCCAAGGCAACTATGTCCAGGCATTTCCTGCTGTCCTGGATCAGTTGATTGTTCAGCACCTTGATTGCAATGAACTCCACACTTGTCAACGCGAGACGGACCTACGCAGTGGAAAGCAGAATCAGGTTGGCAGCAATGGGGGGGGGGGGGGGCTATGAACTTCGGTCAGCCATACGTCGTCTGACACCTAACCCAAAAAAGAATGATTGCGAATAGCACCCCGACCTATAACGTACACCAAATCCCACACCTACCCTTACTATGACCTGTAACTCTAAGACTAACTGACCAATTTCTTGATTACAGCCTAATCCTAAACCCAAACATTATAGATCGTGTACTGTGGACTGCAAAGTCCAGTTTCCAAAGTGCTTGTTTGACTTACTTTGGCCAGCAGCAACGCCATGTTTTCACCTCGCTCCCAAGGTGCATGTGCGATCCAGTGCAAAATGGCTTCATAAACAGTATTCTCCGTTTTCACCATAAGGTCATCCCTGTCCAGAATGTCACACAAGTCCTGTACGGAGAGTTGCTGCAACTCGTTTGAACATGCAACATCTTCAAAGTGGTAGAGGATATACCGGTAGGCGTTTCGCTGCAGGTCCGGGGTGTAGCAGTTCCTTGTGAACTGCCAGATGCCAATACAGTTTTCTGGAGAGAGGTGTTCCGTTAGAAATGCGCAGCAGGTCTGGACGATGCCGGTTATGTTGAACCGGTCTGCAGCCAGCAACAAATCCTTGACATTGTTTTTTGTCACTGACACTTTGCCGGCGTATGCAAAGTCGACAAATAGTTGCATTAACTGCGCCGTCAGACCATGTATGACGTAGACCCTCTGGTCCGGAGCCGACCAACGTAGAAAGAGGGCTCTGAACATTTGGTAGAATGAATATCATTAGTTTTTCCTCTCGAAAACATTCTTCTTATTTGCTTGTTTGTTTTGCTTATCATCAACTCACCTGAAGTATTGACTGCACTTGCAAAAAATAATCTTGTGGATATGAAATTCAGCATTGTCAACCCTGATGACCGCATCGCTTAGTTTCCTTGTTAGACGTAGTTCATCATCGACAGACCTGTATGAATATTTACCATCGTAACTCATCTTGATAGTTTTGCCATCTCGGAACACTTTGTAGGGCTTCTTCTAGCAAGTGTCAGTGGGCAATATTAACACGAGGGTGGGGGGGTGCTCCGATTACATCATGGTGGCCTTCTATGTCAAAAGCCTCCTCGTCATCAGTGGTTACATCATTGGCATCATTAAAGCAACCGCACTTTGGATTGAAAGAAAACATCACTGTTCATTTTTACACTCCACATGAACAGGAGCAGAAAGACTAAGTTCCTCGGAGCCTATCCCAGTGGATTTGGGGCTGATTGAAGATGACACCATGGATTTCATATGGCACAAAAGTCACCTGCTTTCTTTGAACTCACTTGCCTTGCTGGATGAAGAAACACTCTGAATCTGGATCCTTTTCACACGAACGAGTCGTGTCTTTTCTCAGAGAAAGTCCCTGAGCTCCAACAACCGCCAGACGTTTAAAAGGTTTCTATCTGTAGCGTAGTTTTTCATGCCAGAGTCCAAAAGAGGTGGTGAACATGATCCTCAGATAATTTGCGCTAGAAATCAAACTCAATTCCAGTTCTAAATCCACTGCACCAGGTCTAAAACTTTGGAACGGTAACAACCTGATGCTTTGAATTGTCACGGCGGGTAGGCAGGCGGGGGAGAGTCCTCTTGATTGGACCTATCTGGTTCGCTCACATCTCTCACTCCTTTTTATTGTTTGGTTACTTAATTACAATAAATCAGTTTGCCTGTTGTCTGCATACCCTTGTCAGTCTTTGGTTCAAATTTGTCAGTTTTGTAATCTTGCGGTTATATAAAGTATTTCGGTAAAATAATTGAAACGTGTAGATTTGAGTGGATGTCCCGTCACTTAAAATTCTCGAAAATGTTTGAATGTAAGAATAGCATGTGTGAGAGAAGTGGAAGTTTGATAATATATGCTGGTCAGAATTAAACAAGTGTAAAACATTTAGACATCAACCCCTGGCCCTCCCCGATGCTCAAAGTTCTTGACTGACATTTGTACGCCAAAGACTAATCTTTTGCTAATTCAGTTAACTGTCCATTCAGTCATAAGCCAATTGTTCCAAAATGCTATAATTTATTTCACCAAACTATTAGAGTTTTAATATTGTCAAAAGCAAACACTCAATGGAAAACTATCAGCGTGTGGATATGATTTCACATTTTCCAGTAATCTGTTAGCACAAAGTCACACCGGTATTTTTTTTTAGACATCTTCCATATCAACTGTATCGTCCTCCAAGAACAGCAAAGGCAGGTCATTACGAAGCATGGTATACTGGGCAATGTTGGGCAAGCCGGACATCACGCAGCAGCTCAGAGCGCTTCGAGAGATGCCCATGTCATTGGCTGCAGACCACATGCCGAGTTTCAGATCGTAGTACTCCACCAGGTTGGTGGTGGAGACACCGTTGTAGCCACCTGCCACAAAGAGACAATCCTCCACCACTTCGATGCCAAAATTGCTGCGGGGGCACTGCATGGGGGGCAGCGTGATCCAGGTGTCCGCCTCTGGGTCGTAGGCCTCGGCACTAGCTAGGCGGTCGTCACCGTCATAGCCTCCGACCTTCGGGGAAAAAAGCAAGATTAAACCCCAAGTTTTGAATAAATCAAATTCCTCTATTTAATATGATAAGCGGTTCAGATGATGGATGGGTGGATAGCATCCTATGTGGGTATCAGTGTGGGTATCAGCCTTCTACTTACAGCATACACGAGGCTGCGGTGCCCGATGACTCCTATGCCACTGCGGCGACAGCTCATGGGGGCCGTGGCCATCCACTGGTTGGTCTCTGGGCTGTAATATTCCGCCGTTTGCAAGGACTCGTTTCCGTTAAAACCACCGCAAATGTAAACCTGTAACCAAATGTGGCTGATCATTAGTGAGTTGACTCAAATAGAAGTTTCCCAACTTCTCTGCCCTGATCTGTACACTCAAATTGTGAGCAACTGAGAATCACTCTGTTAATAACCATAAAATGGCTACCTTGAACCAAAATTGCAGACATCTTGACTTTTCAAGGTCAACTCGTGATAGATGTTAGGATTACATTTAATGCTAAATTTTTTTAACAATTCCTAGAGGCACGACGTGTAGTCATCAAATCTCAATACGATGATTCAACCACAAGCCATGACCACCACGAGAACTCCAGTCTGTTGCTGAAGGACTACTTAAAATGGCCGTTTAGAAGCAAAACAGAGAAATTCCCATCTTTTCTGGTTAGGGTTGGGTTACCCACCTACCCTGAAGCAGATCCCTGGGAACCTCAGTTTGAGAGCCACAAACAAAACACCTCTGCCTACCTTGTCATTGAGGGCGGTGCAGCTGGCATCACTCCTCTGTTCTTGCATACTGGCAATAAGAGTCCACTGATTGGTCTCAGGTGTGTAGTACTCAGCCGTCTTTAGTCTTACACGTCCATCGTGGCCTCCTATTGCGTAAATGCATCCATTTAGGACGGTGACGCTCACGTAGCAACGGCGGAAGTGCATGGGTGCCACTTCCTGCCAAGTACGAGTGTTCAGGTCAAAGCGGCTGACTGTGTTGTAGTGTTCTGTGCCGTCAAAGCCGCCCAAACAGTAAATGGCATTGTTGAGGAAGGCGGCACCGCAGTACGCCCGCGGTTGGTCCATATCGTCCAAAAGGCTGACCCAACTGTTGGCGTGGATGTCGTACGCCTCGATGCACTGCGTTGGGTTGACTCCGCTCCAGCCACCTATTGCCAGAAGGATGGCGGAAGGCAGGCGAGGACGGGCCACGAGGTTGCAGAACCCGGACACGGAATTGGCTTTCATGTGACGGATCACTCGAGTGGCGAAATCGACCATGTCTAGACACTTGCTGCTGTTCTGTACCAGTTGGTTGGTTAGTACGTTGACAGAGATGAACTCCTCACTGGTCAGGGCCAGACGGACCTGCACAATAGACGGACAAGAAGACAATGTACG
Source organism: Syngnathus floridae (assembly GCF_059516105.1). NCBI lineage: Eukaryota > Metazoa > Chordata > Actinopteri > Syngnathiformes > Syngnathidae > Syngnathus > Syngnathus floridae. Next base: position 9,018,334 of record NC_142426.1, on the reverse strand, counting down.
TGAAGTGAGTACTCAGTTTTAAACCAGTTGATCAAACCATTCTAGCCATGGCTACAGTTTTGAATGAATATTTGACGGCATGATTAGGGTTTTAAGTTTGTTTTTAGCCGGTGTTAGGGCTAGTGACAATCCTAGTGGGTGTGAGTGGTTGCTCGTCTCTATAGGTGCCCTGCGACTGGCAGCCGACCAGTTCAGCCCGATGTCCAGCACCCCGCGCGACCCTGAACAGGATAAGCGGTGTTGAAAATGGATAGATGGATCTTTAACATGTTCCCTTTCTTCCTTCAACTAGATCGGGATTAGTAGTCTGATTGGTTTCAAGTTAGTGTTTCAAACCTTGCTCTGAAGTTGCAAGTTAGAGTTTAATATTAGGATAATAAAACAAAGGTCGGGGTTTGCAAGCAGCATTTCAATTTAGGGTTAGAAGCCATTGATACTCAAACCCTGTCCCCGGGGCAAAGTGTTCTTCCGCTAGGTAACAATTCTTGTCGAATTCTTGTTAATAGAGCAAAAAGGTGTCTCTGATACCCTTTAATGAGTTAGTGCCACTCACCCGAGCCAGCAGCACGGCCAGGTTCCTGCCTCGCTCGCGGGGCGCATGCGCGATCCAGTGCAGGATGGCCTGGAACACAGTGTTCTCCTTCTTCACAATGAGGTCATCGCGGTCCAGGATGTCGCACAGGTCCTGCACGGAGAGCCGGCGTAGCTCGTGCGAGGTGGCCACGTCCTCAAAGTGGTAGAGGATGTACTGGTAGGCCTCAAGCTGCAGCTGTGGAACGTAATAGTTCCTGGTGAACTGCCAGATGCCCACGCAGTTTTCAGGCCTGAGCTGCTCTGTTAGAAATGCGCAGCAGATTTGAACAATGGCAATCATATTGAACTCATCGGCCGCGATCAACAACTCCTTCACATTGTCCTCTGTTACCGACACGGTGCCGGTGTATGCAAAATCGACAATGAGCTGCATTAAGCGGGCCGTCAGACCACGTATGACATACACCCTCTGGTCTGGGTTGGACCAGCGGAGAAAGAGGGCTCTGAACAACCAGGAGACACACACACAAATAAGATCAACTTGAAATGAAAAGGTCCATCATCTTTGTCCGTCGACGTTTCCCGCCAACTCACCCAAAGTAGGGACTGCAGTTGCACAGGATGATTTTATGGATATGGAACTCGGTGTTGTCCACAGCGATGATGGCATCGCTGAGGCCTTTGGTGAGATGCTGCAGTTGGCCACACGCCAACGGACCATCGGAACTCATCTTGAAGCTGTCGCAGTGTCTTCATAGTGCGGCTGGGCGTCGGCCCCGGGGTCCGAGCGGCGGGGGTTCATGGAAGAGACATTGTAGGGGGAGGGGGCAGTGGAGAGATGGGGCGGTGGTGGCGATGGGAGATAGCATCATGCTGGGATTCTGTGTCAAAAGACGCCGATGAGTATGGCAGCGACCTCGCCCGCATCATCAAAGTCGCAATGCTTTAATAGGAAGAAACGCATCACATCACACTTTGGACCACATTCCCACTAAAGATTCGTTGGCCCTCAGTGGGTGTTTGAGATGCCCACTCCACTCTGTTTTCTTTAGTCATATGATTCAGGTGTGGGTGTTTTCTGAATGGTTGAAAGTTTGGGATCGAGTTTCATTGGAGAGTTATTGCGTGAAGTTGCTTCATTCAACGTGTTGTTGCTTCATACCACTGGAGGCTTTGCAGCTGCTGTATGTAGTGAACACCTGGAGTGCTGGGATGCTTGTTTAGCAGTTTTCAGTTCTTTTGTTTTTATTCACTGTATAAAAATCCACTTCTAGATTTGGATTTCCAGTTGGACATTTTTCAGCAACCCGCGTACCTGTCTGGCATTCATCAGTGCTCAGCAGATGGGGTGTTCGTCAGTAACGGACAGATGGACTATTCGGTCAATCACGGACAAGTTCACTTCTGTCTGTGCTTAGTCCATCATTATGCTGCTTTAAAAACCTATCCCTATGTGAAACTTTACTTTCAGCGATGGGCCATTACATCAGAGGGACTAAAATCCATTTCTGTTTGTTCTTAGGCTGTAATTTTTTTTAACTTTCTCATTTGTTCTTTTCCACCCAACTAGTTTGAAACCCTAATTTGAAACCCCAACCCTAGATTGAAACTCTACGTTAACCCTTGAAACCCTCATTTGAAACCTCAAACCCATTTTAAAACCCTGATTTGAAACACTAATCTTAGTTTGAATGAACTGAAGTCATTTCATAACAAAAATCTTTATTCACCTGAGGATGGAAGGCTTCAACAACCTGACTAACGCAAAAATAACATAAAACACAATCTCATTCAAAGCAACCAGTTTCCCTTGTTTCTTTTTCACCACTTCCGTTCTGAGCCCTTGAGGCATTTTTCCACATTACTTCAGAGTCATATACCATTTTATTTCAGGGTTTTTCTAGCGTCAATTTTCAATATATTTCAAGATTGTCTTTGTCTAGACGTCATCTTCCGTGTCCATCTCATCCTCCATATACAGCAGCGGTAGATCATTCCGGAGCATGGCGTAGTGTGCCATGTTATAGAATCCCGACATTACGCAGCAAGTCAAAGCGCTTCTTGAGATCAGCATGTCACAGGCCGGAGACCATAGACCAGTGCTGAGGTCGTAGTACTCGACCAGCTTGGTGGTGGAGACCCCATTGAATCCCCCGGCCACAAAGAGGCGGTCTTCAATTACTTCAATGCCAAAGTTGCTTCGGGGGCAGTCCATGGGGGCCAGGATGATCCAGTTGTTTGTTTGCGGGTTGTAAGCCTCTGCACTGGTCAAACGAGTTTGACCGTCATATCCGCCAACCTTAGGGAATAAGAAGCATAAATATGAGAAAAGCGTATTCACAAGGTCAGCAGCTCTAACACTGAAGGCAGCAGCATTATGGTTTCAAGTTAGGATTTCACATCCCTTTGTCCTTACACACTGAGGACATTGTCCTGAGGCCAGAATCTCTTTAGGCATGTGCTAAAAAAGTTCTTTCAATCATTGTGATTGTCAATCATTGTTTTACGCATCACTTACTGCATAAACGTGGTCTGCGAACCCGATGACTCCGATGCCACTGCGACGGCTGCTCATCGGCGTCATCATGGTCCACTCGTTAGTGTCAGGACTGTAGTATTCTGCCGTTTGCAGGGGCTCGTTTCCATTAAAACCACCGCAAACGTAAATCTGGAATAAAGAGACGCTCTAGTGATTTGAAGTGGGCCTGCCTGACTGACTTTACTGCCACCTACCTTGTCATTGAGGGTGGTGCAGCTGGCGTCGCTCCTCAGTTCATGCATGCTTGCGATCAGAGTCCATTGGTTGGTCTCAGGCGTGTAGTACTCCGCCGTCTTAAGTCTCACCCGTCCGTCGTACCCCCCCAGTGCGTAGATGCACCCGTTTAGCACCGTGACGCTCACGTAGCACCGACGGGAGTGCATGGGCGCCACTTCCTGCCAGGTGCGTGCATTCAGGTCAAAGCGGCTGACAGTATTATAGTGTTCAGCGCCGTCAAAGCCGCCCAGGCAGTAGACTGAGTCGTTGAGAAAGGCGGCGCCGCAGTATGCCCGCGGTTGCTCCATGTCCTCGATAAAACTGATCCAGCAGTTGGCATGCACGTCGTATGCCTCGATGCACTGCGTAGGGTTGGCGCCGCTCCAACCGCCGATCGCCAGAAGTATAGCAGAAGGCAGGCGAGGACGGGCCACCAGGTTGCAGCATGCGGATACGGAGTTTGCCACCATGTGGTGGATCACTCGGGTGGCAAAGGCGACCATGTCCAAGCACTTGTTGTTGCTCTGCACCAACTGATTCGACAACACGTTGATGGTGATGAACTCCTCACTGGTTAAAGCCAGACGGACCTACAGAGGACAGACTGATATTTCAATGAAGATATTAAGAGACCCATTTGGTTTCAGACCTCATTTGACACTGCTTGCCACTGCCATGGTTGTACTCACTAGGTAACTGTCTCAAGTTACTTGAGTCCAGGCATGTCTTACAGAGAACACATTTTGTCTGTCAAGCACCCAACTCTTAATCCAAGTGTCAATTTTACTTGGTAGCCAGCAAGACATACTGGGTGTACTCAATGATGTCAGACTAATGTGATACAATCTTATCAGAGCTTTCAATTGGGTCTTGGTTGCTAAAGACATCTCAATGTTAACCCAAAGAACTGAAGATGCCTTTTGGATTAAGTGCAGTGCTCAATTATTATGCCCCCCCATGGAAGAAGAAAAAATATTTCATGCACCCCCGGCTTTCCTCAGACTAGAAATAGTACCATTTATCTATAAAATTGCAATAAGTACACCTCTGTATACTAATTAACTATGAGACGTCTTCAACGATCAGGAAGAGTTCCGTTCCCTTGATTCAATTCTTAAGGACTTTGCCGGAAGACTTGTATGACTGTGAATTGACATTTTTTTATTTCTCGGGGGAAGTTGACTTACTTTGCCCAGGAGGGTGGCCAGGTTCCTGCCTCGCTCCCTCGGCGCATGCGCAATCCAGTGCAGGATGGCCTCGTAAACCGTGTTCTCCTTCTTCACAATCAGGTCGTCCCTATCCAGAATGTCGCACAACTCCTGCATGGTGAATTGCGGCAATTCCTCAGAGGCCGCGACGTCCTCAAAGTGGTAAAGAATGTACTGGTAGGCGCTAATCTGCAGCTCTGGTGTGTGGCAGTTTTTGGTGAACTGCCAGATGCCGATGCAGTTCTCCGGACAAAGTTGCTCTGCCAGGAACATGCAGCAGGATTGGACGACGGCCGTCATGTTGAATTTATCGGCAGCAATCAACAAGTCTTTGACGTTGTCCTCGGTCACCAACACAAAGTTGCTGTATGCAAACTCAATGAAGAGCTGCATTATGTGAGGTGTAACACCTTGTATGACGTAGACCCTCTGGTCTGGGGTGGACCATCGTAAAAAGAGGGCCCTGAGCACCACAATACAGACACAGGTCGTCAGCCAACATTTAGTAGCCAAGTGAACAGTTCTATATGTTTCTTGTATACAAACAGTTGATGGGAAGGAACAAAGAATTTAGGTCTCTCTGCTTTACTTAATCATTTTTCTCACGACTTTCTCCCAACTTTTCAAAACAGATGTTTGTACTTTCTTCTCCTTACATATTTGTTCCAACCTCCATGCATCTCAATCGCTCGAGATTGAAACCCTTCTTTGACTCTAGATCGAAACCCTATACTACTCTCCTAACCAGAGTGCTTTTGCCACTTCTGAATGCAAGTCATGAAAAGTCAAACTACTCACCCAAAATATGGGCTGCAGTTGCATAGGATGATCTTGTGGATATGAAACTCAACATTGTGAACCTTGAGGACCGCGTCGCTAAGTCCTCCGGTCAGCCGCAGTTCGTTATACACAGAGCCAGATTTGAATGGAATTTTACCATCATAACTCATCTTGAATTTGTTGCCATTTCTTAACACTTCTGGCATCTGCAGAGTCTCAGCAGAAGTCACAAAAAGCAATGGGAGGGCTGCGTAGTGAGCAGACAGGCAAGGGGTGCTCTGGCATTACATCATGGTGGCATTCTGTGTCAAAAGCCACGGTCGCCATTAGCGGCGACATCATTCACATCATCAGAGCATCGTGACTTTAATGTCAAGAAACACATCACCTTTCCACCAGGAAAGCCACATTTTAATCAGAAAATACAATCCTCATTCCGTTTTTGTTTCATATTTTTCCCATTTAGTGACCACTGCTAGTCCAACCAAGTTTGAATATTCCACTGACACAATGCACCTCCAAGATAGCATGGGAAAATTCACTTGTGGAACAGCTTCCAATATTTGATGATCAGTCCAGAGTCCAGTCCCCGTTGCGTCAGATGTCAGCGATGTTTGAACCTGGGACGGTCTCCCAAAGGTTTAAGTTTGACACATGGTGTCTTTGTCCTCATGGACATACCCTGAAATTATCTTGGCCACCGTAAGAGCCGCAAGGCCATCTTCATAGTTTGGTGTCCAAACAATTTATTCAGATGCAACTCCTATCGTCATCAAAGACTCATTGGGGCTTTCCGTGTAGCTCCACCACCAAATAATGGAAGTCACGGATGCTTTATACATTGATTTGCTTTTATAATGGTTGTACAGTTCCACAAACACGATTAGGAGCGTATTGCTGGAGTGAAGAAACGTTAACAGAGGGGTTTTCAGGACGAGTAGACTCCTCCTTTGTTATATCTGCGTTATTTTGAGTAAGAAACATGCATCTCCCGGAATAATACTCGTATGTACCGATTCAGCCAATCAGCGTCGCTATAGTTTTGTCAGCTGATTGACAGTTGTGTTCTGTCAGTCGAGATAGCGCATCTAGCCTTGCTGAGCTGCAAGCTGCTCGAAAACGTATTCAACATGCAACTACTGCACAGAATTTTCTTACAAAAGGCGGGTGTCCTATGATTTGGAGCTTAACCTGGTTATTCGGGATATATGGAGTTAATGCTCAAGTGTTTTACCATGCACTCCTCAGTGCTGTTTCCAAAACTGCTACTAATTATAATGCATTGGTTTTAGAAAGCATCACACTAGACATGCAAAAATTCAAAGAAACTATTTACAACTACAACACTCACAAAGGAAAATTACATTACTAATGGGGGGTTGAACTGAATATAAAGCATCAATCGCAGCAGCTAATACTGCAAAGGCAAAAGGCAATTGTTTGCTTCATGTCATCTTAGAACAGCTTGTCCCCTTGTTTCAGTTCTGAATGTGGATGTCATTTTGATGTTTATAAAGCTGGCTCATGACGTAAAAAAGAACTCAAGTTTAGAGATTGTTTTTGTCTTATATTTTCTCTTTTGCACTTTTCAGTTTCTTTCACTTTTCAGCATAATGGTCCTTGGTCTGGTTTAGTCCTCGTTAATCAGCATTTCTTCATCCAAGTTTAGCAAAGGTAGATCATTGCGGAGCATAGCATATTGGACTATGTTGCAAAGTCCAGACATCACACAGCAAGTCAAACCGCTTCGAGAGACCCCCATGTCACTGGCTGGAGACCACAGACCAGTGGTGAGGTCGTAGAACTCCACCAGTTTGGTCGGGGAGACGCCATTGTAACCTCCGGCGACGATTAGGCGATCCTCAACAACTTCAATGCCAAAGTTGCTTCTGGGGGATTCCATGGGGGGCAGCACAATCCAGTTGTTGGTCAGGGGGTTGTAGGCCTCGGCACTGGCTAGGCGGATGTCACCATCATAACCTCCGACCTTCAAAGCACAATCGAGTGGAAAGGTTTTCTCTTAAAACCGGACTCCAAGTGTTTTGCAAAGTTCAATTACAGGGTTTACTGGATCATGCTATGCTTACTGCGTAAACATGGTCAGCAAAGCCAATGACTCCGGTGCCGCTGCGACGGCTCCTCATGGGGGGCATCACTGTCCACTCGTCAGTCTCTGGGCTGTAATATTCTGCTGTTTGCAAGAACTCATTTCCATTAAAACCGCCACAAATGTACACCTGGAACCACATGAAGGTGACTGGCCAATTAACGCAAGGTCAGCAAAATACAAATGCACCTTCCTGAGCTCAACTACCTTGTCATTGAGGGTGGTGCAGCTAGCGTCGCTTCTCAGTTCGTGCATGCTGGCAATAAGAGTCCACTGATTGGTCTCGGGCTCGTAGTACTCGGCCGACTTTAGTCTCACCCGTCCGTCGTGGCCTCCGATTGCATAGATACACCCATTAAGCACTGTGACGCTCACATAGCAGCGGCGAAAGTGCATGGGCGCCACTTCCCGCCAGGTGCGCGTGTTCAGGTCAAAGCGGCTGACTGTGTTGTAGTGTTCCGCCCCATCAAAGCCTCCCAGACAGTAGATGGCGTCATTGAGAAAGACTGCACCACAGTATGAACGGGGTTGATCCATGTCATCTACCAGGTAGCCCCAGCAGTTGGTGTGCACATCGTACGCCTCAATGCGGTGTGCGGCGTCTCGGCCATTGCGACCGCCGATGGCCATCAGGATGGTGGAAGGTAGGCGAGGACGGGCGACCGTGTTGCAGAATCCAGAGACAGATGTGGCGCTCATGTGATGTATAGTTTTGATAGCAAAATCCACCATTGCCAGGCATTCGTTGCTGCTCTGCACCAGCTGATTGGTCAGCACGTTGACGGTGATGAACTCCTGACTTGTCAGAGCCAGACGGACCTACAAGTCAGAAGAAGACGCTAGTGTATGTTGTTCATTTGACATTTCGGAACGATGGTATTATGACTATTGTGACTATTGTGTGTTTTTTGTCAATGTTCTGCATATTGCAAGCACACTTCACGCCCCCAAAATGTCAAAAGGGTTTGTCTTACTTTTGATAGGAGCAGAGCCACATTTTCTTCTCGCTCTAGAGGGGCATGTGCAATCCAGTGGAGTATGGCCTCGTAGACCGTGTTCTCCTTTTTCACAATCAGGTCATCCCGGTCCAGGATGTCACACAAGTCCTGTATGGGGAGTTGCCACAACTCATCCGACATTGCGACTTCCTCAAAGTGGTATAGGATGTACTGGTGGGCATTGTCCTCGAGCTCCGGGGCGTAGTAGTTCTTTGTGAACTGCCAGATGCCGATGCAGTTCTCTGGGCAGAGCTGCTCTGTTAGAAATGTGCAGCAAGATCGAACGATGCCAATGACGTTGAACTTATCGGCCGCTATCAACAAGTCCTGTACGTTGTCCTCTGTCACAGATACGGAGCCGGTGTATGCAAAGTCAATGAATACCTGCATGAAGGGAGCTGTCAGACCATGTATGGTGTAGACCCTCTGGTATGAAGAGGACCACCGTAAAAAGAGGGCTCTGAAAAGGAGAGATGTTTGATATTTTATTTGTCGAGCCCAGCAAACCATAATGCTGGTGACTTCAGCCTGAGCCGATCAACTTGTTCGACTCATCTGCATCTGACAAATGGTCCCGCTACATTTGAGCAACTCACCTAAAGTAGGGGCTGCAGTTGCACAGAATGATCTTATGGATGTGAAACTCGACTTCATCCACCGTAATGACGGCATCGCTCAATTCTCTCGTAAGGCGTAGTTGGTTGTACACGGAGCCAGACTTGTATGACAACTGTACATCGTAACTCATTTTGAATTTGTTGCCATGTCTTCAACGCTTTGGACTTCTGCCGAAGCCTCAGCGGAAGTCACATAGTCGAACGTTGCAGTTGGGGAGTACATCGTGCTGGTATTCTGTGTCAAAAGCCTGGTTGGTCATCTGCGGTGACATCATCCACATCATCAAGGCCTCCGTGCTTTACATTTAAAGCAAACATCACTGGGTTCAACCCCCATTAATATTATATTGGTTCCGTAACAAATAAATGCCGTATTCAGTTGCCACCTTAACCGTAGAGATAAGAAAGGAAAGGGTCTATAGACCTGGAGTCAGAATATTAACTGATACTGTGGATACTGTTTCTAAACCTCAAAGCCCCTAAATATTAAACTAACAATACCGAAGTTCTACCTTTCCCCAAAAATCGAGCAAGACCATCCACGCTAAAAAATAGAGCCGCTTGTGAACGATCTACCATTTTACCCTTCTTTTGAGCTCAAAAATGCTACTAATCAGTCAAGTCAGTAAAAGTTACATTGAGTTAAGATTTATTTTAAATACAATTTCAAACAAAGATGGTTTGCAGAGAAGGCTTCATCAGTCCATGCAATGACGATTGCTTAGAACTGCACCCAACAGTTAAGATATTTCCTTGTCTCACTTTACTTGTCCCTCCACCCCACGAAGCACGAATGGTTGTCACCAAGTTTTGGCTTAAATTCCTTAGTTAAGAGGTGAGAAAAAATAGATCTGAAATATTTAACAGACCCCTAGATGAGATAGATCTCAATCCTTCTTGTATGAGAAAAATAATGATAATAAAAAAAAACAATCCGCATCTTTTGTAGTAATGGCTTTTTTTCTCTTTTATTGAATTTTTTCCTCTTGGTTGTGAAAACCTTTTCAGTTGACTTCTCAGGGCAGTCGACATGTGTTCTGTTTAAACATCATCGTCCATTTGTGTCATATCGTCTTCCAGGAAGAGCAACGGTAGATCGTTTCGAATGATAGCACATTGGGTCATGTTGCAGAGTCCAGTCATCACGCAACAAGTGAGACCGCTACGGGAAATACGCATGTCGTTTGCTGGAGACCAGAGACCGGTCGTCAGGTCGTAGTATTCCACGTGGCTGGTGGTGGAGACGCCGTTGTAACCCCCGGCGACAATGAGACAGTCCTCCACTACTTCGATGCCAAAGTTGCTTCGGGGGCATTGCATGGGGGGCAACACGATCCAGTTGTTAGTTCGTGGGTTGTAGGCCTCTGCGCTGGTCAGACGGACTTCGCCATCGTAGCCTCCAACCTTTAGGCACGGAAGCTAAATTAATCTTACCAACATTGTAAGAACACAATCTCAAATTTCAACTCTGGTGTTTTTAAATTGGTTGCACATATTCCCATAGAGCTCTTTTACTGGTCAAAATGTAAGAATTTATGTTCAAAGTATTATGAATTGTGGACACTTTCGTCACACATTTTTAACAATAAAATGTTTGGTCACATTTTGGGAGACAAATCTTTGACCACACATTTTGGAGCAAATTTCAGACTGTACTCACTGCATAAACATGGTCAGCAAAGCCAATGACTCCAACACCACTGCGACGGCTGCTCATTGGAGCCATGGCTGTCCACTCGTTGGTCTCTGGACTGTAATATTCTGCCGTTTGCAAGGGTTCGTTTCCGTTAAAGCCGCCGCAAATGTAAATCTGGAATCACAGGTTGTGACGGGTCAGGCCTGAACGACAGACATCCATCCACATTCGGGTTCCACTCACCTTGTCATTAAGTGTGGTGCAGCTGGCATCGCTCCTCTGTTCGTGCATACTGGTAATAAGGGTCCACTGGTTGGTTTCGGGCCTGTAGTACTCGGCTGTCTTAAGTCTTACATGTCCGTCATAACCCCCTAACGCAAAGATGCACCCGTTTAGCACAGTGACGCTCACGTAGCATCGGCGTGAGTGCATGGGTGCCACTTCTTGCCAGGTGCGAGTTTTCAGGTCAAAGCGGCTGACGGTGTTGTAGTGTTCCGTGCCGTCAAAGCCGCCAAGGCAGTAGATGGCGTCATTGAGAAAGATGGCGCCGCAGTACGCTCGGGGTTGGTCCATATTGTCAAAGAGGTAGTCCCAACAGTTGGCGTGGACGTCATACACCTCGATGCACTCGGTGGCGCTTGGACCGCTCCAGCCCCCGATGGCTAGCAGAATAGCAGAAGGCAGGCGAGGACGGGCCACCAAGTTGCAGTAAGCGGACACGGAGCTACTCGCCATGTGACTAATCACACGTGACGCGAAGTGGACCATCTCCAGGCATTCACGGCTGTTCTGCACCAGTTGGTTAGTCAGCACGTTGATGGTGATGTACTCCTGACTGGTCAGTGCGAGACGGACCTGCACAGTGGCAAGAAGATTTTGGGGGAATGTCACAAGTCTTATTCAGATGACATCGTCAGGGTTCCTCAGCATACATGCAAAAATTTCTCCGTGGTTTGGTCAGTATACCGAGGAGACTGAGTGTTGAGTATGACGTTGTCGACGGGCAGCCTGACTGTCTACGATATACGGGGGTCAGTTAGTTTTGTTAGTTGTAAGTTTCAGCTAGTCTGGCGTCACACGGTACTCAAAGCCCAACGATTGTTGTTTGTTTTGGGTGCGGTAAGTGCCACTTACCTTGGCCAGGAGCATCGGCATGTTTCTGCTCCGCTCCCAAGGCTCTTGAGCAATCCAGTGTAAGATGGCCTCGTAAACGATGTTCTCCTTTTTCACGATCAGGTCATCTCTGTCGAGCATATCGCTCAAATCCTGCATTGAGAGTTGCCGCAACTCGTCCGTGGTAGCCACCTCCTCAAAGTGGTATAAAATATATTGGTAGGCATTGGTCTGCAGCTGCGGGGTGTGACAGTTCCTGGTGAACTGCCAGATGCCGATACAGTTCTCTGGACACAGCTGCTCCGTTAGAAACTGGCAGCAGATTTCCACCACACCTATGACGTTGAACTTGTCGGCGGCTATTAACAAGTCCTTCACATTGTCCTCTGTCACCGACACGCAGCCCGTGTATGCAAAATCAATAAAGAGATTCATTAAGTGAGCTGTAAGACCTTGTATGGCATAGACCTTCTGGTCTGGGGTGGACCAACGTAGAAAGAGGGCCCTGAACATCGGGAACACAGAGAAAAGATTTCAACGTTTCATAAAATGGACAATTGGACCATGACCAGGGTTCTCAAATTTGAGGCCTTGAGAAACATTTTTCCTGGTGCTCCCTTATAATCCCAACACCTGTGACGACCACGTCTACCCCTGAATGCTAAAGGAATGAAAATTGACCAATTGTGGCAAATTTTCATTTGGAACAACTAATTGCGTTACTATCTTGGTCCCCAGACCCCAGTTTGAGAACCACTGGGTCTGAACTTTGAAGCATCACATCACAGTGACAAGAGTTGGGGTTTTTTCCCCAGCTGTGAAACTCTTCAAATGCGGCCGGATCTTTGACTTGGGATCTTTGACTTTGCACTCACCCAAAGTACGGGCTGCAATTGCACATGATGATCTTGTGGACGTGAAACTCCACATGGTCGACTACTATCAGTGCATCGCTGAGTCCTCGGGTCTGACGTAGCTCTTCGTATACACATTCTACGCACTTGCTTGCAAGTCTACCATCCACGCAATTCATCTTGAATTTTGACCATTTCGTTACACTTTGGAGTCCTGCCGAGTCGCGGCACAAATGACAGCAAAGGGGCTGGGTGGGGGTCGGCGGGGTTGCTCATGTCATGACATCACAATGACATCCTGTGTCAAAAGCTACCTAACGCATCATCAAGGCGCTCACACGTTAGAATTAAGGAAAACATCACTGGTCCACAGTTGTTTTGTCCCCAAAACCACAAACACCAAATTTGTAACAAATATAAGCAAAAGAAGTGCGGGAAAGTTCAAGCCAGGCAACAATCTTCTTGCTTGTTAAAGGCATTTCAACTTTGATCAAAAGGCCTTTTCACTTCCAAATTTGAGATGTGGATGCCTTCCCTTTTTCACGTTTCCAGTTGGGGGTGGTCACATGACTGACAACTGGTCGGTTGATCGGTCGGTCTCTCACCTGCTGCCTGGTGGCAAAAAGGCTTAGAGGCCACTTTTATCATCCAGTGAGACTAGAAATGTCAGGACGACGTCATTCAAGAAGTGTTGGCCTCAAGCAACTCTGCGTGATTAGATAGGTTCCAATATCCCCCCCCAACCTGTGTTCTGATTTTGTGGGCAGTCAAACACCAAGTGTGATCGAAGGGGAGGTTTTCTCTCGACCTCACTATTGAGGCTCCGGTCCTTCGCTGTGCAATTTTTGCAATTCAAAAGCAGCAATGATTTCTCTTTGACATCCTCCTCAGTCAAACTCAACTTTATTTAAATAGCAATTCCATGTCAGCTGTAATAAAGAACATAGCGGAACATTACAGAAGACATGATTGACGTCACTGTCCACAGAGTTAAAGCAAAGTTTGGGGGGGGCGCTAGGAATTCACTGGGGAGCCAAGGGGGCGCTAGTCTGAAAAAGTTTGGGAGCCACTGCTCTAAACGAACTCAGATCGATGACTCAGCATTTTTTGTGCATATGTGAACACGCCAATCGTACTCAGACCCCTTTAAAACGAACTGTAGGTGGTCTCAGTACGGTTCGCTAAAAGTCAACGGTACGGTTCACCTAATCTGTACATTGTGAACACAAAGCGCACTGGGTTCACTTTGCCTTTTTGCACTGTATTGTAACCTCCTTGGCTTGCCGTAGATTGGTCACGTGACTGCAGGCGCAAAAACAAAACTGTAGAGAACAGAGAATCCAAAGTATGGCAGCAGCAAGTCGTGGTCGTGACCGTGGTTCTAATAGTAAACGTAGAGAAGCATGTGCCGTTTAAAGTTCTGCCACGGCACCTGGACGCGGCATAGTTTGGGGAGAAGACGAAACGGAATGTCTTTTGGAAATTTGGAACGACGACAGCATTAAATCACAACTATCTACAACCCACCGTAATGCGAAAGTATTTCAAGAATTTTCGGAGAGAATGAAAGCAGCCGGTTTTGATAGAACTTCTATACAATGCAGAATAAAAGTAAAAAAACTAAAGTATTTAGCTACTCGAGATAAAATGCGAAGAAGTAGGGAGTCAGGGGATATCAAAAACTACCCAGAATGCAGTGCAGTGGGAGTGTGAGAGCTCTAGAGGACCTAGTGTGAACAGAAAGAGGACTGAGGCCCCATCAAGCTTGAACTGAACCAGAAAGAGAACTCGGTCCTCTTTGAAATACACTCACAATGTGAAGACAAAAAGAACTGAGTTTGTTTCCTCTTGGTCCACTTTTTGGTCCAATTAAAGAGGCCTGACTTTGGTTCTTTTAAAAGGGTCCAGGTGTGAAAACACCCTCAGTCTGCAAAATGCTTGTTCCATTCTAAGGGTGTTTTCACACCTGCCAATCTGCAGATACGTAAATGTGTAAACCTAACGTGGGCATGGTTACAATGCCACCAAGGGATTATTGTGCCCAGGGACCAGCACTGAATCTGCTTTCTGCATCTCCCGAGGTTTTGCAGGTTTCTGAACTGTAGCATACGTGGTCGTGCTCGGTCCCGTGTGATGTTCCACCAATGAGTAGACAGGGTTCAGACTCATCTCGTTATGGATATTATGAGCATCCACATTTTGTGCTGGGGTGAGGTCCTGCAAACAAATCAAAAGTTTGACTATACTTTGGTTTCTATGCCTTTGAACAGATCGTAGGATTCAAGGACTTACCCCAGGAAACTCTTGTTGCTGGGTGGCCCGTCTTTTTCTCCGTTTGGTATTTGCACAAGAAGTCACAGACTCTGAGAATTTGGTCAACATAAACCACAGATTATAGCTGTTTTTTACGCCATCTCTGCAGTTGGTTAGTGAGTCAATCATTTGGACTATGCTAAGGGAAGGAGGACAAGGGTTCCCATTGCCTTGCGACACAAGAACAATGATATGTTACCTTGTAAGGGGCACCCTGGGTTGGACCAGGTTTAGGGGAAGCGATAGTAGTCATCAAGTGCTTAAAACTATAAACAGCATCAGGACATGAGTCAAACTTACTTCTTAAAGCAAGTCCAATAAGAACAGCAACAACAAGGACAGCAAAGCCGACTAATATTCCGATCCAGGCGACCATTGAGCTTTTGTCGGATTCTGTGGGGAGGTAGAACAAAAACAAACCAAAACATTTATAATTTTCAAGCCCTTTATACGCTGCGGGATCTCTGCGTGAAAGTGGCTACAAATACGAATCCTGACTTTGCTGGGATCTGTATAACAGACCCAACTGACTAGATTCCGGTGACACTCACCGCCGTGTTGATGACAGACTTGTTGAAGCGCCTTTGCCTGCTGGCTCTTGCTAACGTGGTTGCTTTGCTCGCACATAACGGAGGAATTGGAGACGAAGGCCTTGAAATTTGCATCATTCACCTCGCCTGGGGCCCGCGTGCAGTTATCATGGCGGCATCCAAAAGTGGCGTTGAGTTTAGCTTTGTCGGTCCTACAGGTCACCGTGAAGTTACACGAGTCCGAGTCAGCCCTGACTGACACCACCTCCAGCTCGATGGGAGATACAGCGGCTGAAAATTTCGACTCGTTAGCGTACAAGTGGAAAGTTAACCTGCGGTTATGTTGTTTTGTAGGGGGCAGAAATAATGTTACTCAGTCAATGTGACCCGGAAAATGTTAGACCCAGTCTAATAAATGGCTATGATGGATCAAATTGACCTGCTAGGTCCTTTTGTTAGGAACCGTTCACTTTAGGGGTCAATCTGATGTTGACCACAGCCCGGCGATATCAAAGTTTTCAGGAGTACCAATGATGTTTCTGGGACAATTCGGTATGTTATATAGTTTATGTTCCGGGATTAAAAAGACATCAACAACCATTTCAATCGACGATGTACCTTGAACGTGAACTTGGTATTCGGCCAACTTCTTTGAAGTACCACCCTCGAGCAGTGCAGTGTAAAGTCCAGCGTCCAAATGTTGTACATTTCTTAATGTCAAGGTGAAGGTTTCTTGTTCAAACAACACTCTTCCATTATATTTTTCTAAAATTTTTAGGTAATCCTTCATTTGTGTTACAATGTTAATACTTGAATTGAACTTCCAAAAGAAGATGTCTCCTGCGTCCGTTTTGTTTGTGTGCAATTCTAGATCAGTTCCCAGCTTTACAAACTTGCTTATTGCTCCAGACCCTGAAAAAAAAACAAGACGAGAATAAATCATATCACAATATGCCAATTAAAATTGTTGACTTATTCTTATGTAATTTTTGTCTCACGGAAAAAAAATCCACTTTACAGTTCCAAAATGCCCACCCCCCCTCGACAAAATGCAGCAATTTATTTTTATTTTACTGGCATTGAATAGCATGTTAAGTCTTTTTTTTTGTGAGTCGACAGAATAGGAAGTCAATCATCAGATATAAGGGCTATGGTAAGAGAAACGACAAGTTCTGCAAGTTCCTTTTCACGACTGCTTTCTTGTTTCGTTTTGTATTTGTTCATGCGGTACAGCAAATTGCGACTGCTTGTAGACTTAAAATCAAACTTGTTTACATTTAACTGGTGATGCCTCATATTTGAATACTTTTTTAACTTCCTGTCCAATTTCCAAAGAAAAGCTAACATTAATTTCATTGGGAATAAAAGCATATGTACCATTACTGCATCCTCATCACCTCCGACACAACTCCTAAAACATTGCAGTCAACGCTTTGTTTTTTTTCTGTGGACTATACATTTTCGTGAAGGCGGAGCAAACCAAAAGTGACGGGCTTACCTTGAGTTTTGTTTGTTAGGAGCAGAAAGAGAAAGAAAAATAGGAGCCATTTCATGTTGCGACAAAAGAGGAACTTGAGCGCTGCCTTGTTTGCCGTCCACGTCAGCAATGGTTTGCTCAAACAAATTCAAAATGGGCTGCCTCCCTGGCTGCAAGCACTAGTCTTTCTTGATCATTTTCAAAATGGCAGAAGACACTCCCGCCTACTCATTATTTTTTGCATTGTTGAAGGTTTCAAAGTCAAAGTCAAAGTCAGCTTTATTGTCAATTTCTCCACATGCCAAAGACACACAAAGAAACCGAAATTTCGTTCCCCCCTATCCCACGGTGACAAGACATGGCTCACAACAGACAAACAACTGACAAAGATTGTCAGTCAACCTGTGAAAAATACAAATGAAAATAAAAGTGATGTAATCAAGAAAACGTGATAGATAGCCCATAAATTTCATGTTGCTCAACGGCCAGAATTTTGACCAAATTTCTCTAATCACTAGATGCGTAGGTGTCGTCATCATCATCGGCGGTCACTCGAAGCGAGTATGTTGCCAAGCATCAGACGGATAGTCATGAGACGCTCATTGATCCCCACAGTAAGTTCAGAGAAGTGACTAATGAGGTGGTTCCTGATGGCAAACCCAACACCATGGATCCTGGGTTCATCAGTAGCTTTCCCTTTTCAAAAGAAAAAGTTGTCCTTCATCTGCCCGGCGGGTCTCAGAAAGGGCAGCCAGGTCGATCCGGCATCTCCTCAGTTCTCCAGCGATGATCGCAGTTCTCCTCTCCAGTCTGTCACTGGTTGCACTATCCATTAGAGTGCGCACATTCCAGGCTCCAAAATTCATCATGATTTTATGTTTTCGACCGCAAGTGGTGATCCCTTTGAACGCGGTAATCCAGTCGGGAGATTTGAGACAGGCTATTTTTAGGGCACCTTTTCTAGCCCTCTCCCCATATGGGGTGAGCAGAGTAGACCCTAAAAAGGGCTGCTCAGTCATGGGTGCGGCTGCCGAAAGGCTCTTTCTGCCTCGTTCCAAGAGCCTAGCGATTGAAAACCAACACCCACCGCCTGGTGTGCCAGTTTGTGACTAGAGGCTTCCAGATCTCACCACTTACTGGTCGCCACAGGGCTTTAATCCGGGACACCTGTGCGTGACTTTGTTTGAAGTGAGGGAGACGGTTGCACAGACAGTCACCACACTGTCCTTGACAGATCGGGGTCAGAATCCAATGGCAAGGAGGTGTAAATACAAAAACACAGTCAAGGTTGGAAAGCAGAAAATCAAAAATCACAAAGCACAGTCAAGGTTCGAACGCGGAAAATCAAATATCACAAAGCATGTGCCAAAAAACCGCATGACAACAATGAGTAAACTTTTATTCCCAGTTTCTTGTACTGCCTGCAAGTTCATTTCCAACAGGATTCAAATTAGCAGCCTCCCTCGGTGTTGGCGTTAAGAACAGACTCCAACAATATTATATATATACATATATATATAATATAATACAGTAAACATCGGCAGTGTTTCGACTCTAAACAAAGTGTCAGTGGTGTTTAAAAAAAAAAAAAAAAAAAACATTTTGTACAAAATGAACATCACACTTCCTCAATGAATACAATGCAAGCACCTTGCGCTCACCAGGCCTGCACTTCATCAGACGATAAGAACTAAAGCAGGAGTTAGTATTTTTCAAGGTCCCATTTTGGTGGACAGCGGACAAAAATATCTCAATGGGAATTCTCATGACCAGCCTAAACTGGCTTGCTGAAAAAAAAGATGGCTAACTTTCAAAAATCTTTCCAGGCATGTTTGTTGTTGTTTTTTTGTTACTGTTGTATTTTCACTTTTATAAGTGAAAATAGCTTAGAATTTTCCAAAAGAGAAGAAAAATTCAGAGAAGGCATCACAAGGCAATCTCATTTGCACCTATAGTCAAATCGTGTGGCACACAGCTGGCACATTTTCTTTTTTTTTTTGTTTTGTTTTACATATCATCTGAACATTGGCTATGGAAAACTCAAACACAAAGTGAGTGTACAGCAAAGAGAGAACAGGTGGCAGGGGGAAGTTGTGTGTGAGCGGGGAGTTTAACAGTCACTCAGCTGTGGTTTTGGCTTTCCGCTTATCAGCACTGTCAATATTTGAATATTTCCTATGACGGGTTAGGACTCGTTAGCCTGTCTTGTGTTCACTTTCTCAAGGTTCTATTTTATTTTATTTTTTTTTAAGATACAATAAACACACCTACACGAATATGCGAAAAGACAAAAAAGAACAATACATTCACTCGGGTTCTGTGCCCCCTTTTTTTGCATTTGCTGCTTACATAGATAGCAAATGTTAAACCACCCACCTCTGGGTTGGGGGACGCCCCCAGTAATACAACGGAATAAAACAAACAAAAAAAACCTCTTTTTCTCTCTGTATTATTTTGACTTTGTTTAAAAAATAATTTTAAGGCTATGCTTTTTTAGCAAAATAAAATAAAAATATCTCAAAAAATATAACTGTAACTCTTAAATGTAAAATTTTCAAAGTAATTGTCAAAAAATGATTCTATTAAGATTTTTTTTAATCAAATTCTTACTTTTTGTCTAAAAACCTTTTGACTACCATCGCCTCAAAATACAACCTGTACAAAAACCTGCCCCTCCATCTCCCCCAAAAAATTAAGACTTTTTTCATAAGTGTTAATTACAGGATTTTTTTTTTTTTTTTTAATGTGACTGTCCCCTTTTTGCAATATCACGAGATTTTCTCCTCATAGTATTTTATTTGTACTTTTCCCCTTTGTGACCCTGAAATGTGCAAATGTGGTGTTTGGGCAAAAAAGAAAAAAAATGAATGGGACACATCTACAGGGGCAAGGTAGATTTCTTCCTGTTGCTCCGCCTCTCCCTCTGCCACCTCTCAGCTCAGCAGTTTACTTTTCAGTGCAATTTGATTTTCCTAAGTTTGTTCTCAGGTTTTGCAAGGCAGACTGCGCTACAGTCCAGAAAGAAATCCCATAGTAGGTTTTCACACGTTGCTGATACGAACGCTGATGCGGCCTCGCTCCTCTCTGTAGCTTTGCTCCAGGCGGATCTTCTCCGGGTCAGACCCGCCAGCGAGTTTGCTGCCGCCGTTGCTCTGGTGGTCGCGCGGCTGGCCGGTTGCCGGCTTGAACACGGGCGCCGCCTTGCTCTTAGCCACCTTGTCGAAAAAGGCGAAGTCGGCCACGTATTTGCCCGACGGCGACAGGGAGACCACGGGCGGGAACTCGTAGCCCCACAAGATCTCATCGGGCAAGTAGGAGGTGCGAACCTGGCAGGTGGCCGACGTGGGCTCGATGGTCGCGCTAAGGATGACCAGCAGCTCAAAGTCGGCTAATTCCGGGTCAGTCCAGCCGCCGCCTGAATGCAAATGGAAAAGACTTGCATCGTTACGGTGATGGACGTTCTCCTTCGAGCAGACAAAAAAAAAACGCACCCTTGGCTGCCCAGGTCCTGAGGGGGCTGTCGTCGTCAATGACGTGGTAGAAGGTGAGCGGCAGGATGAGGAAGGGGCTGTCGCTGGACGTGTCCACCTGGAAGGCCACGTTGCGCTGGTCCAACCGAACCGTCTCGCCCTCCTTGGTCAGAGACGACTGGAGCAGCTTGCCCGTCACCTGTCGCCCAAACATTCACGTGATTTGACGGACTGGGAGGGTCTTGATGTGATGTGATGTGATGCGACTCGCCTGACATCCCAGCAGGAGGCTCTTGCGCATGTTGGCCACCCTGATCATGAGGCACGGGCGTCCCTCCTGGCTCGACACCACGGCGTGCTGGCTGAACTTGACCGTCTCGCCTCGCTTCTTGGGACGCGCCACCTGACAGCCCGCAACACACCGCCGCGTCAACTCGACATTCCCGCCCTGCTGGACGGCGAACGCAGTGCAGCTCAACCCATTTGTTCAGGCCCAAGCTGAAGCCTTCACCTTTGCCAGGAAGGTTCCAGTGATGAAGATCTCCATGAGCGTGGTGATGAGCAGCTGGATGATGAGCAGGACTATGGCGAGGGGACATTCTTCAGTAATGCAGCGGAAGCCGTAGCCGATGGTGGTCTGCGACTCCAGCGAGAAGAGGAAGGCGCCCGTCAGCGTCTGCATCTGCATCACGCATGGGGTGTGGTTGGACGGTGGCTCGAACTCTGCAACCCAAATCGGATCGGGGTCACACTCTTCTTCTTTCATGTTTTTATTCTCAATGACATATGGTCTCCTCCTTACCGAGCAAGTCCCCGTGCACCAGCGCCAGCAGGTACCAAAGCACGCCGAAGAGGAACCAGGTGCCGGCAAATGTGGCGGTGAAGAGGAAGAACTTGTAGCGCCACTGCATATCCACAAAGGTGGTCCACAGGTCTCGCATGTAGAGAGAGCCACGCCCGCTGACGTGCTGGATGCGGATGTTGCTGCGGCCATCTTTGGAGAGGACCCGCCGCCGCTTGCGCAGCGCGCTGCCGGCGTTGGATAGCGCGCTGGCGCCCAGCAGGGGTTTCAAGACGTCCGTCTGCGTCTGGGAGTGACACACCTTGTGGGGGGAGGAGCTACGGGAGGACGGGGGATCGGTGGACGTCATCTGGACAAGAAAAGAAAGTCTCAACGAGACTCGTGGGCAATTTTCAAATAAAAGCATTTTTGAAGCCTTACTTATACGTCATCATTTTTAAAACGAGAGTCTGGTCATTTTTAAAACCTTACTATAGTGTACACAGTCATTGTGTGAATGCGTGCCAAATTTCATATCGCAAATGTGAAACTGGTGCACATTTTTTGTTGTTGTCGTTTTTAATCTGAGGGCTGTGATGTGCAGTCACTGATTTGTCGCCACTTCAGGAAACGTGACATCACAAAGTTGCCGCTCTGCGCTTTTATGGCATTATGCGAACATTGCCAAGCATAGCTTCCCCACGCAGAGGCGAACAAATGCTCGGCTGTACTGGCAGCCATTAGACACGCTCGCTTTGGTCCAGCCGGCCATCGCAGCGGGGAGGGTACGACGGACAAAAAGAGGAGACGGCAGGGAAGGAAGCCAAAGTGAATGAGCACGGGCGAAAACACAGAAGCTTCCATCCCAGCCCAAAGAAGAAAAAAAAATGGAAACTAGAGCCGATCGGAAAAGGGCCAAAAATGTTGCTTTTCACCATCCGGAAATTCTCAACCGCTCCACCACTCATCTCTTACACTGCTCAACACATTTTGACCACCAGCTATGCAACTTTCTAGAATGAAGATTGGGGTTTTTTTTGCTCTGCCTTCATTTTTTTCCTTGCACACCAAAACATTTTCATCATCATAAAATAATATGAACATAACATGTAATATTGGCTTGCCGGTTACCATGAAAATGTAAATGAGTTACTTTAAAGATTACTTTCAGATTATATTAAAAGTTACTTGACTCGGTGTTACATTGAGCAAATAGCAACAACGTTTGTATGGCGCAAGCATTTATAGGTCAAACTTCAAACTTGGGAGAAAAAATAAAACAAGTTCAAAATGTTTGATTAGTTTGCTTGTTGTGCAAAAGGACAAACATCCTGTGCATTTGTGAACGTGTTCTGAATGGGCAGACGCTTTAGTTGCCACGGACATAATGTCAACATCTTGACTGTGTGAGTGGACAAATGTGTTTACGTTAGCCTCGCTAGCTTATGGTTAGCCCAATTTGTTGTGTCAATGTGTGAACGGACAGACCTTACATTAGTGGTGCGAGTGGACAGGGGGCCGAGGCCTCCTGGAGGCCGCCCGCCAACAGATGACATAACCAATCGTCTTTCATTACTTTACTTCTTTTGGGAGGGGGGCCTGAAAAGCTTTGCACTCACAATGAGACCATTCAAACGTCGCCACACGCGCATGCACGCACACACGCGTCCAATCATATTGGGAGCGCCCTCTCGGCCAGGATGTATTCCATCTCCATGGCAACACCACCACTCGCCCGCTCGGTGATGCCACTTGTCCGACGCCCAAATGCAAACTTTTTTCCTTCTCGGTCGCCCGGAGGACAAAAGCGGTGTTTCCTTCCTCCCTCCCTCTCTCCCTCTCTCCCTTGGCATCCTCCTTTGCTCACTCTCTCTCTTGCTCTCTTTTCTCCTCTTTTCCTCTCTCCCTCCTCTCCTGCTTGTGCCTTCTCTCCTCCATCCACACAGGAATGCTTTGTTTGGCTCACACATGAAAGACACAAAAGACGCCATTGACAAAAAGCATCACTGTGTGTGTGTGTGTGTGTGTGTGTGTGTGTGTGTGTGTGTGTGTGTGTGTGTGTGTGTTCATGTGTGTGTGTGTGTGAGAGAGAGAGTGTGGGCAGGCTATTGCATGCAAAATTATGTGTGTGCGTGTGTGTGTGTAAGGAAAACTGTAGGCAAACTTGTGATTTTGTGGTTTTGTGCATGAGAGTGAAAGCAAACTTTTGATTGTGTGCAAAGAAAAGGCCATCCTCGTTAGTATTCCGCGGGGAGGAGTGATGGACCTCCATCAGCCAGCTGCGCCACACAAACACATTGCAAGGCACTTTTTAGTCAGATGTGTGAGAGTGCTCAAGATGTGATTTTTTTTTTTATTGTGTGAGAGGGAAATGAAGCATTTCAGCAGAAGTGTGTGAGCATATATGAGAGTGCTTCACGTCAGTGTGTTTCAGTCACATGTAGGATTGTATTTTAGTTGTGTGTCTATGCATGTGTGCATGTAGAGTGTGTGAGAGCCTTTAGATATGCGCACTTCAGAAGTGTACTGTGTGAGAGTTATGGTTATATACAATTATTTTTTAATGATGTAATTTTTTTAAAGGATCAAATATTATACAGAAATATATTTAAATGTTTAAGTATTTATTTGTACACCTACATGTATTTATTATCATTTATTATGAGTAACAGAAAAGCCATCCATTTACGGAATTCAGTCAATTTGAGGAAGTGCTCTACAATTCAACTTTTGATTTCATATAAAATGGGAAATGAAACGCAATGTACAATTTTAAAGAATTTCCTTTTTCAAACATTTTTATTCTGAAATCACCCTCTGCCATAAAAAAAAAATCATTGTAGGTAGTGCAAAAAAGCAGCGCAAAAGCATCTTTTGCAGGTGTGCTTACCTTTCAGAGGCGGGCCTGTGTTGGAAGGTTGGCGTGCCGGAAGACTTTGCACGGTGTCAGCCGCTGTTGCGCATGCTGCTGGTCCAGTTGAGGACCGCGCGGACGGTCCTTCTGTCCCCTCAAAGTCTCTCGGACGTGACCCCCTCGAGTCCCTATAAGAGGCCGCTCTCTCTCCCTCCTGTGTTGCCCCCCACCCGGCATTCCTGTCGCGTCGCGCTCACATCCGAGCCGTCACCTCTGGAGCGGGACGCCGGGTTCTTACTGTGGCCGCCAAGAAGCGGGAGCTGGGTCGTGCACGTGGAGTGGCAATCGCACGTGCGCGCTGCCCCCGTCGCCCCAGAACCCCCCCCCCCCCAACACACACACACACTCCCCTCCAACTCCTGTAAAAAGAAGACACAAATGCTCTTTTTTTTTTTTTTCCTCGTCATTCATGAACGGGTTGGCCGGAACAGAGCGTCCCGTTTGGGTTGAAAGGGGAGCGATCGTGAGGCGAATGTGTCTTCGGGATAAGCTGACCTGGCATGATTTAAGGGCATGCTCTCCCGAGGCCGTTCCATCCGTGCGCCGGCCCGCTTAACGTTTCTAGAAAAGAAGGCCTCATTCTGGACCGCTAGAAAAACTCCACAAAGTTATAAAAAAAATAAAACTTGCAAAACACACTTAGTCACACATTCCACTCATCACTTATGACAACTGCCACAAAAAAAACTTGACCACTGGAAAGAATCCTTAAAAAAAGTCATGCATGCAGTGTACTGGTCATATTGTGGGGCCAAAGGTTCCTCTTGCCAATTGATTGTGATGACCGCCACCTTGCAAATCAGAATACAGTTGTACCGCTACTTACGAAGCTTTCGAGATACGGATCGGAGCCTCGCAATTTTTTTACATCTTCTCTCTAACCAATTTTTGACTTCCAAACCAAAGCAAAGGAGACTGCCTTGTCTCCTTTGCTTTGCCATTGTGTAAATAATTGTTTTCAATAGAAACATGAAGAGCACACTTTTGTGTTTGTCAATTTCCATCTTTAGAAGCTAGGTTACTTTTCTTCTTTTATTTACTCTTTTTAAGTTTCGCGGGAAAAAAAAGTTCGTAATGTAAGTATGTAATCCACATAATTTATAGGGGCAGGCAGAAATCACGTTTTTTCTTAGAGTTGAGCTACCCATACAACGCGTAGGCACTAGGAGGCGTGCTTACTTTAGACAACACAGATGAATGCATGAATGAGAGCAATGTCACCACTAGTTGGCGGTAGTCCTCCAGGATTGTGTACGCCTGTTTGTGTTTCAATTCAGCATACCTGCTTTGATTTCTTGAAGGGAAAAAGGCTGATATTAAAACTTATTTGTTTGCATTTGCGTTAAAAACGCGGATAGTTGCATGCACGTTCAATATACCCAAATATTTCATGACCATTTTTGTACCTTTTGCGCAATGTGGGGTTTTCGTATGGATCGCCTCCATCCGTTTCATCAAGATGTGGATGTTAATATTGATCAATGCTGGTCTTAAGTAGACGCTAACTTTACTTTCAATTATTTCTTGCAGAATCGCACACCTCAAGCTTTCCTCTTGGGCATCGAGCATAAGTATGTCAACACACACACACACACACATAGTCCGACATGAGGGTTGAGGGGGGTCATCTTAATTGTGTTGCAGGGGCCGGACAACGCTGTCAGGGTTTGTGCGAACCATTCAGGCGAAACCCTTTGTGTACTACAAAAGGGCACTTACGTAACGTTTGGGAAAACCACAACAGGGCTTTGTGGAGAGCGGGTGGGCGCGTGCACGCACATACACACACACACACTCAAAGGAACTTTATAATGTTTAGATTTTGAATTTCAAGGTCAGGTGTTGCCTTCTGAGCGCATCAGACAAAACCTGCGTGTCTTTCTGTCCGTGTGTTTATCGATCGAGGGACAAGTTGAAATCAATACTTGTCATGAACACCTGTTGATACAGGATCATCGTAGATATTTCTTGTTTGATTATGTAAAGCAAGAACGTTACCAAACAAATGGAAACATGACAAAAATATCTAATTCAGTTTGTTGTTGCCTCAGTGAGAATCCAAATGTTTCTATCGACCCAACTATCAGCCTATCCATCTTTCCCGTGACAGTTTTAGTTTGTACTCTTACTATAATACCCCTCTAAAATTTTTGAAATGCCCCCACATTAACGCAGTATGATTAGATAAAAGGACACGACGTTCCCCAAAAATTTTTAGTACAAAAGAGGAGCTGTCCGAACAGTTCTTCTGCTGACATCTTAAAATGACGAGTGGCTCTTGAACGCAGCGGCCCGGTGCG
Source organism: Syngnathus floridae (assembly GCF_059516105.1). NCBI lineage: Eukaryota > Metazoa > Chordata > Actinopteri > Syngnathiformes > Syngnathidae > Syngnathus > Syngnathus floridae. The sequence continues at coordinate 8,991,947 of NC_142426.1, read as the reverse complement.
CCTGCGTTATGGTGTCGACCCACCACCGGTGACGTGTTTGGGGGCTGTGGCTGTCCGGTGGAAGTGGGTTTGTCCGGGGTTGGCTTTCTGTTTCGTTTTTCCACGTCAAAAAATTTTTCTCCGCATCATTACAGGCGCTCTCAACAGGCAAAGCCGCTCGACGCATCGGCACGTGACAGTCAAGATCAAGACGATCCGCATCATTGCCTCAGCATGGATACCACATCGTAAGTAGTTCTACAATCCTCGCAACATCCACTCGTCACGCGTGGAGCCTCCGCAGCCGATGGAGTGGCGCACCTGAACGCGTTGCACCGCGGTCGTCGCGCTGTGATTCAGCCGCTTCTGAGCCGAACTATCCGGGAGTCAAGTTATAAAATTTCATCTGGTACAAGCGCACTCAAGGGGAATTTTGGTTTATGTGGTCCTCTGTGATGACATTTACGAACTTTTGGAAACGCAGAGTCAGAACAGGCTCAGACGTTTCGTCACCGCCAAGGCTCGTTTCGCATGCTGAATAATGGGCTTTTTTTTCTTCTAAATGTACTTCACGCTTATGGAGATTTCCTTGCAGATTCAGGCCCTAAATTTATGGCATTGATCAGCGATGACGTCACACTAAGAACATTAAAGTAAAACAACGTCACAGAAACGCAGCAAATTGCGCTCTGTGTGTATGTATATATAATGTCCAGCGTGGTAGTTACTTATCGAGCTATATAGCACAATTGCTAAAATCATTTGTAACATGGAGGCAACTGAGCTGAGTATTTTTTTGTGGCATTTGAAAAGCTTTAAAAAAAAAATGACAGGCAATTATGCTGTGAAACTGACATCATAGAACACGATCTGTTATTAATGTGCCATGATGTCATAAAGAGCATAAAATTGGCACAAAGTGTTGCTCAGAAGATTAAAGATAAGATTGTTTCCTTAACATAGTATGCTGCTGTATGCCTTTAACATCTATCTGGGGAGAAAATCAACGAGAAAACACTGGACAAGATGTGTTTTTATTATGCCTCACTGCAACGTTCAACAAAGCATTTATCTCAAGATTAGATAGATGTGTTAATGTACTTTGATGTCCATGTCATGGAATTAAGATTCTTCAGTAAAAACAGTGCAGGATATGAGTCTTGCCAGTTCCTGTTTCGTTTTATATCAGCAGAAAAATTGCCGTCCGTATCATGGAATTAAGATTCTTCAGTAAAAACTGTGCAGGATGTGAGTCTTGCCAGTTCCTGTTTCGTTTTATATCAGCAGAAAAATCGCCGTCCGTATCATGGAATTAAGATTCTTCAGTAAAAACTGTGCAGGATGTGAGTCTTGCCAGTTCCTGTTTCGTTTTATATCAGCAGAAAAATCGCCAACGATAAGACTATATTAAGATAGTGCAGGATATGCCGCTTCCTTTTTTCTGTTTAGTTTTATATCAGCAGCAAAATGCCCACCAATAAGCCGATTTAATAATACATTTTTTGTTCTCGACAGAAATGACGAGTTTCAAGCGGCGGCCGACTGGCTGATGTCCAAAACGTCTTCCCGGCCCACCGTGGGCATCGTGTGCGGATCGGGTTTGGGCGGTCTGGCCGAATTGCTCAATGACCGTCAAACGTTCAAGTATGCCGATATTCCCAACTTCCCACAAAGCACAGGTAAGGCAGGCGTTTTTTAACACGTGTGCAAGCATGTGTGTGCATGCTCATTAACAGCATGCGTTGCGTTACGTTTTAGTGCACGGCCACACCGGTCAGCTGGTTTTTGGAACACTCAACGGAAAGGCCTGCGTTTGCATGCAGGGCAGGTTCCACCTGTACGAGGGATACCCCGTCCAGAAGGTCAGGAGGAGAGGCGAGGTCCTCAGCTTTGCGGCGTTAAGAAATAACAAATTCAAAGAATTGTGGGGGGGGGGGGGGGGGGGGGGGGGGGAGTTTTTTTTATCCTGAAAAGAAGTGTTGAGAAATGAGAAATACTTAGAAATAAGTGTTGAGAAAAGAGAAGTACTTTTTCTGAGTTTTTTTTTAATTTAACCACTTTTTTAAAAGAGAAGTACTTAGAAATAAGTGTTGAGAAAAGAGAAGTACTTTTTCTGAGTTTTTTTTTAATTTAACCACTTTTTTAAAAGAGAAGTACTTAGAAATAAGTGTTGAGAAAAGAGAAGTACTTTTTCTGAGTTTTTTTTTAATTTAACCACTTTTTTTAGTTTTTTTTTTTTTTTTATTGAACCACTTCTTTTAGACGTATCTCCCAACCGTCGCAGGCTTCAATTTTTTTTCAAATTCAATTAAGTCTTAATACGTCAGATTGGAATCATTTTAAGGACATACTTGAATGATATTGTGATTGACATTTGGGGAAAAAAAGTCGTATCAGAATGTGCCATGGCAGCAAGGGCAAGCGGGTCACCCTCCTCCTCCCTCTCCGCAGGTGGCGCTGCCCATGCGCGTCTTCAAGCTGATGGGTGTGGAGACAGTGATCCTGACCAACGCGGCTGGTGGCCTCAACCGGGACTACAAGGTGGGCGATGTCATGATCATCAAAGACCACATCAACCTGCCGGGATTCGCCGGAGTCAACCCCCTGGTGGGACCCAACCGTGACAGGTGATGGACGGACGGCACACTCGCATAAAGTCCACCTTGACCATGTTTGACTTTTTCCATCCGAATAAATGCCATTTTCCCCCCTTGACAGAAAGACATTGCCTGACTATTCTGTAGAACCTTGTTGCGAGGTGTACTATGTCCTCCGCTGCGACAGTCAAGTGTCAGATGACATTTTGTGGCCAACACCGGTGTATCTAGTTTAGTGTCATTAAAGAGCTAACAAACAGGAGGAGCCAGTTGACCTAGCTAGCGCGCAGCTATCGTGGGCTTTGTGTGTACACGCTGAGTCAGCTGACTTTTTTACATACTCATACTGTTTGGTCAACTTTCAGGTTCGGAGTGCGCTTCCCCCCCATGTCGGACGCATACGACCGTGACCTGTGCAAGCTGGCACGCGTGGTGGCGACTGAGCTGGACCTTTCCCACTTTATGCGCGAGGGGGTCTACTGCGCGCTGGGAGGGCCCTCCTTCGAGACTATCGCCGAGTGCATCATGTTACACCGCCTCGGGGCCGACGCCGTGGGTCAGCGTGGCTCCGGTCTCGTGTTGATAACTTTGTGAACCCAACTTACCTTTTCTGTGTTGGTGTTGGCGTAGGCATGAGCACGGTGCACGAGGTGATCGCGGCGCGCCACGCCGGCATGCGCTGCCTGGCCGTGTCGCTCATCACCAACCTGTCAGTCATGGACTACGAGAGCCAGGCCAAGGCCAACCACGAGGAGGTCCTGGAGACCGCCCGCCAGCGGGCCACACAGCTCGAGCGACTGGTCGGCACGCTGGTCGGCCGCCTGTAGCTGTGCCACAACAAGACCTTGTGAGGCGGGCCATTGGGAGCGGTGTGCTCTTTCTGGTAAATATTAATATTCAATGAATATTAACCCCCAAAATTAGCATCCCCTGGGATTTTATATTAATATTTAATTAATATTAACCCCCAAAATTTTATTCTTACCCCAAAATTAGCATCCACTGGGATTTGTCATGTAACATGGGGGAGGGGGAGAAGAGATGGTGCAAATGGTGAATATGGATTGCTCACAGGAATAAACTGGCAGAGCTGAAATTCGAAATTTTAGCAGCAGATGGTACAAAATTTGAATTAAGGATTATTGAATAAACTGGCAGAGCTGAAATTCCAAATTTTAGCAGCAGATGGTACAAAATTTGAATTAAGGATTATTGAATAAATTGGCAGAGCTGAGATTCCAAATTTGTCCAAGAGATAGCGCCAAACCGATACATGAGACCAAAAAGGGCCAAAATAAACTGAACTAGTAGAAATAGGGATAAACAGGAACACAGGGTCGGATTGTGGGTCACGCATGGAAGCACAAATGTGATTTTTATTTAGATTTCTTTGCTTGGCTAAAATGTATTCTGTAACAGCTTAAGCAATATTATCAGTCAATTCGATCAAGGTGCCCCCTACTGTGAGAATAGTGGCGTGTTATAAATTGTTTGGAGAAGCACGAATGTGATTTTTATTTTGATTTCTTTGCTTGGCTAAAATGTATTCTGTAACAGCTTAAGCAATATTATCGGTCAATTCGATCAAGGTGCCCGCTACTGTGAGAATAGTGGCGTGTTGTAAATTTTTGGGAGAAGTGACTTCCCCTTGAACAACTTATGCCAAAAATGAATTGCACATTACAAACTGAATTCTCACATGTCTTTTTCTTCCTTTTTTTAGCTACGATTACAATGTGGCTTTTGAAACAAGTAAGCCATTCAATGATAAATGAACGATTTTTTTTTTAATTTAGCCATTATATGCTTAGTGCTATATATTTTATGCAATTTAGGTAAATTTATGTAACATTTTCCCTGCCCTACCGGAGTTGTGCTAGTTCATAACGTAGATCACTCATGGCGTAGTCATAAATGTACGGTTGACAATTTAACCGGTAGAAGTGGATACATTGGAACATAACCTACACTCTAATATATCATTTGACGTGGTATTAAATGCGTGGCTTTACAAAAATAGTCATTGAAGCCCACCCTTAGCCCTGAGTGCCATTGGCATGAGGCAAAACGCTTGAAAACCCAATTGAATAACCATTCTGAAACACAGGACATTACACCATTATAGCTCAGACATTTATCTAAAAACAAATAATTAACTATCGAAACACATCAATGATATAAGCTGGGTGACATAATCGTCCTTGACATTGGTACATAATGTAAACATTAGCCTAAGTGCAACTCAACATAGCCGCATTGATCGTAAGCAGGGCTGTGGACAGTATTCCTACGCGCATTCTCAGCAGCATGATGAAAATAAAATTGAACATATTTTTTTTATTGTCGGACTCGGTGGACTCGGTCAAAATCAGCACCGAGTCCGAGTCCCCGAGTCCGAGTCCACACCCCTGGTTAAAATACATTTTGAAGTGTTCCTGAACTTGTTTACCCGAGTTGTGGTGAAACATCAGCGTGATGTTTGAGAAAATTGCTCAATCTTGGTCTTATCTCCTACTGGCACGATTACAAGTTGTGGTGAAACATCAGCGTGATGTTTGAGAAAATTGCTCAATCTTGGTCTTATCTCCTTTTGGCACGATTAATTTTTTCTCAAGCCAAACGCCCCCTTCCTCCCTCCTCGTCCAACCAGACAGGAAAAGCTAAGAAATATTTTGCAGGCCACGTCAGTGCCGCCCATACAAGGTCATGAGAAGTTTTACCGGTCCTCAAGGCCCTGCATGTTTTCTGATTCAAATGATAGTGATCCAGCTTCTGATAACCATTTGAGGGAGACATGGAAAACATGCAGGAAGGACCAGAGTTTTACAAGCTTAGTGGTTGCCTGAGGGTCACATTTGCGGTCGTTTTCACCACGTGTAAAGAAAGCTAAAGTGTCGAGCGAGTGCAAACACATTAGTTCATTACATCAGCTCTACAAGTCGGCTCGCGCGTGTAAAATTCAAAGAGCTTAAACATTTGAACCTCATGTAAGCCAATAAACCACCAAAGTTCTTCAATCGTATATAGTTTCTTAATCTACATTTTGGTTTTAGTCTAATCTTGGATTGCCTTTGTCAACAATTTTATGTGATCAAGAATCCTGACTTGCATTCACCTGGGACTTTTCCCAGCCGCACCCACCCACGCAGAGAAAATATGCAGCCGAACAGGCAGGCCTTGTCAACGAGAGGAAGTCATGGAACTCAAGTATTTTGCAATGAGGCTTAGCGTAAAGGCTAAACGCAAGTGTCACTAAAGTGATTGTTCTGACAAGAATCATTTAATGGACAGAGCGAAAAAGTCACACTCGTGTCATGCAGCAGTTCTTATATCAGCGTACAGATGAGTCATTTTGCTACCTGTCACACTTCTGCCATGGATTGCAGTATGAGAAAAACACCCAACGTCATGCAGCGTGCTGGTGCTTGCAAATTGAGCCCAATAAGTCTCGTGTGAGGGTTGTCAGGCTGCGGGGAGGCCTGCTGGGCTCGCAGGCGGTGGAGCCGGAGGAGACTTGCACCATGTGAGCAGCCTCGAGCTGCCGGTCGAGCCGCTCCTTGCCTAGCTCATTTATCGGTATCCACGGCAACCGTGCGCTGGGTGGAATTGCCGTCCGATCGAGCAAGCAGACCGGCAACACTTCTCTTGCTGTACAAGGTCCGCACCGAGGTAAGCCGCGTCAGCCATACGTGTGAATCACGCAGTGGCGCTTGAGGTGGTGCATGAGGATGAAGGTCTTGCCGCACTCGGCACAGTTGTACGGCCGCTCGCCGCTGTGCGTGCGCTGGTGCACGCGCAGGCTGCTCTGCTGCGTGAAGCGCTTGCCGCACTGCAGGCAGCCATACGGCTTCTCACCCGTGTGCGTGCGGTAGTGAATGCTGAGGTGCGACGAGCACTGAAAGCCTTTGCCGCACACGGTGCACCAGAAGACCCGCTTGCGCTTGTGGCTTTGTTGGTGCAGCTTCAACTGCTGCAGGCGCCAGAAGGTCTTGCCACACTGCGCACAGGCCAAGCCCCGCAGGGAGGGGCGCTGGGCGGCATCCAGCTGGCTGAAAGCCGGCCGCGGGGCGGTCGCTGCCGCCACGTCTGACGCTTCCCCGGCTTGCGGGTAGATCTGCTCTTTGCGCAGGTCCGACTGAGGTCCGGGCAGAAAGGTGGATGCCGGGGGCTCCTTTGGGTACTCTCTGTCGCTAGCGCCGTTAGGGGATGGCTGCGAGGGGCCGCTCGACCTTCGCGTCTCAGCAAAAGCATCTGAGTAGTCGTCCACCACGCTGGAAAAGTCCGGGAAGGCAGAGTCGATATCTTCACCTTCGATGATGGACGACCACACCTGGTGGTCTCGATCGTCCAGAGACAAGTCAGCCAGTCGGTTTTGCTTGACGGCGCCCAGCTGGCACCCGTCCCGACCGAAGCTGCCTGACGCCGTTTCCTCTTTCTCCGTCTTGACCGGCATGTGGAGGCCGTGCTCATCCGACGCAAACGAGTCGCCGCCAAAGTGACCGGAGCCGGCAGGATCGCGGATCCACAGAACCTCATCTGGACTCTCTTCCTTGATGGTGAAAGAAGAGTTGGGGTCAAACTGAACAATGCAAGGAGGAGCATTACAGTGCACTTTGAAAGTCTAGAGCTTCTTGAAAACCAGAAACAAGGCTTGAAATTCTAACACTAAAATCAGTTCACCAGTGGTGGGACGGACACTAAGTGGATGCAAATGCGATGTCTGCCATGTCAATAGTTGAAGCGCTTTCATCTGACTCACTTTGATGAGTCCTGTTGCGTGGGTACCACTTCCTCCGTCACTTCCTCTGTCCATTAAGCTTTCTAAACACAATAAAAGCTAATTAGGCAAGATTGTTTTTGTTTGTATGTGAAAACCTCATTTGACTGTCTTTTTTTTTGTGACGCTTCTTACCGAACACTCGCTGCATCTGCGCGTTATTACTCTCGGCGGCGAGCAGCTTCCTCTTCAACATCTCGTTCTCGCTTTGCTTCCGCGAGATTTCCAAGTGCAGGAAGGCACTATTGTCATCGAACAGCTTGCTGATTTCCTCCACCGCCGCCTTCACCAAAACCTCCATGATGGACGACAGCTGCGTTTGAAAAGCGACGCACGCCATGTTTCCTTATACTCTACGAGCACACCCACGTGGAGGGGGGGACAACTAATGTGTGCGTTTAATGTCCAGACGTTGGTTAAATGGTACGGGGATGCTGTGGGAAACGCTTCATCCCGATTTCCGAGCTAACTTCCTCATGAGGGGAGGGACATGGTGTTGGCTCGTAAGTGAACGATTCGCTTAAAAAAAAAACGACTTATTTCAGGGAACGAGAGTGAACGAATCCTTTTTTTCAGTTCATATGACTTCAACCAGTAGGTGTCGGTAACGCGCATTGAATCTGGTGCCACCTCCCCGTAAAACAAAACGAAGAAGAAAATGACGTAAGTTCCCGTTCACGAACGAGTCGTGAATTGCATTTCCCGTTCGCCAACCGAACGGATCTTCCTGACTTTCCCGTTCGAGAACGAGTTAATGGGTGAACTGCCTTCCCGTGCATCAACGGATCAGTCAGTGAACGTGTTGCGAAGCCACAATGTAGATTTACGATTTGCCAAGGAAAGAAAGAACCACTCACTGAAACACCACTTCTTTTATGCACGTTTTCTCCAAGGTAACAGCTAACTTTATTGCATGAAGGGATGCGCCGTTATGCAACAACGGGGAGATTATGCTTCTCTTTGGGTAATCTTGATTTTATAACACTTGTAGTAGTTTTTAAATAATGTGTATGCATATATACGCCTGAATATTGTTATCCAATATATCTACTGAAATTTCACATTGGATTGCTGGTTTGAAATTTACTTTTATTATTATTATTATCATTATTATTATTTTAATAAACATTTATGTTAAAACTTGTCTGGTGTTTTATTCCTTGTTTTTATATTCTCCAATTAAAACATAAAAATCAGACATTTGGTTAACTGCTTTATATGACTACATGACCTGTGTAGGTACACCTCATGGACACTTCGCTTTTGTTGTGCTTAGGGTTAGGCTTGCTCTTGCTGTGCTTAGGGTTAGGGTTAGTGTTAGGCTTGCTCTCGCTTTTGCTGTGCTTAGGGTTAGGCTTGCTCTTGCTGTGCTTAGGGTTAGGGTTTGTGTTAGGCTTGCTCTCGCTTTTGCTGTGCTTAGGGTTAGGCTTGCTTATGCAACCAAATCACCTCAGTTGTTTATCACTTCCTCTGATATTAAGTCGCACCGGAGTATAAGTGAGCAGCAGGGGGGGGGGCCCCATTTCAACCCCTTCCACTGAGTGCCAAGCAGGGAAGAAATGGGTACCATTGTTATAGTCACTGGTATGACTCGGCAGGGGTTTGAACCCACAACCTCCCAGTCTCAGGGCGGACACTCTCCTCTTAGGCCACTGAGCTGGTAAACACTTGTGTCGTAGTATAACACTTATAGTCGTTTTTAAATAACGTGTATACCTATATACGCCTAAATATTGTTATCCAATATATCTACTGCAATTTCATATTAGATTGCTGGTTTGAAATTTGCTTTTGATATTATTATTTTTAATAAACATTTATGTTAAAACGTGTCTGGCGTCTTACTCCTTGTTTTTATATTCGCCAATTAAAACATAAAAATCAGACATTTTATATGACAATATGTGTACACTACAAGAGGTTAAAAAAAAAACATGTTCGGTGTTGAAAGTTTCAACGGATAGTCCGAAGCAAGCCTTTCCACAGTAGTCACCATGACAGGCGACCACCTGGTGGCGTCAGTGTGCCGAGCGCCGTTGGACGATCAGGAGAAGAAGATTTGAATCGACGGATGTGACGTCAGGGCTTTAGGTCAATTGAAGACAGGTGTGCTCGCTCAAGGGGAGTTATCATATGCAGGTGCCACCGAGCGCGGGCCGGCGGCGGCGGACGGCTTCTCAGGTAAGCGAGCATGCTAGCAAATGTTTGTCGTCTCCTGCCGTTTATCACGACGGCACGCTTTGTTGCTTTTTCTCACAAGCCTTTTTTTAAAATTTATTTTGTTTGTCGCAGGATTGTCGTACTGTCGTGACTCGGCAACGTCACGTCCACCGCGACGGTGGGCCTGGAGGTAAATTGTAGGCCGCAGGCCATTTAGCCCGTGAGCAAATGTTTGCAGTTTCTTACGATGCCATTTATTATTTCTTGCAGGATTTTCGCTGTCTAGGAAGTGCTTGAGGTTTCGGCACGGCACGACACGGCACGCCACAATCCACTTTGCGTCGCGTCGCGTCGTTGCGCGTTTTGGTGGTATTTTAAATGTCTTTCGCGGTTGTTGTTTTTCATGCTGGCCAGCATTTTTTTCATTCGTCTGTCTGTAGACGGTTCGTAAATGACGCCGCCGATAAGCGCGTGTTTGTCTGACTATAGGAAATGTTAGTTTGATTCTAGTCAACTTAACCATTTTTTAAATTATTTTATATGATGCGTGTGCCATTTCCGTGTCATGCAAACTGGTGAATGCAAACTGGTGAATGCAACGTATATGATACGTCATGTCCAAATCGGACCAAATCCATTCAAAGATGGCGCCCGCCCGCTCTCGTTCCGTTACGCAACAAACATTTGCCCGGGTTATTTTCTCCCGTCTTGGACGCCGCCAACCTGGATCATCTGTCCAATGTGAGGGGAGTTGATGAATGATGAAATTAAAATATGAATTATAATCCTGAATAATTATCATAATTTACTACAATGTGATGATTATATTTTTTTTCAAATGTTAAACTCGACTTAGAATGTATCAAATTCAAAGATGAACTATAATGTTGATCAATTATCATAATTTACTACAATATAATATTTTTTTTCAAATGTAAAACTCATAGTATGTATAATTGTTGGTAAGAAATCATGCCATTGGCACTCGACTCAATGTCTATTTTTGTTGCAATCATTTGCTTGTCTTTTGTAGCACTAAAAACTGCCGCCCAGCCAGCATCCTTCCATACAAAGCAAGCAGGAGGCTCTTGAAGGAGCCCTTTCAGTGATGTTGAGGACACTGAGGAAGAGTAGTCCTAAATCAGGTGAAAACCTGTTTTTGTCAAGTTTCAACTTCCCAACACACAATGGTTGTCGAGTTTTAGCTTCCCAGCACACAATTAATGGCTGTCTGTGTTTTTGTAGGCTGCAAGAGGAGCCGAATGGGACAATTCCATATGAAAAGGCACAATGGCCTATCCAAAGGAGCGATGGCCTATCCAAAGGAGCAATGGCCTATCCAAAGGAGCCATGGCCTATCCAAAGGAGCCATGGCCTATCCAAAGGCGCCATGGCCTACCCAAAGGAGCCATGGCCTACCCAAAGGAGCCATGGCCTACCCAAAGGAGCCATGGCCTATCCAAAGGAGCAATGGCCATATGCAAAGGAGCAAAGGAGCAATGGCCATATGCAAAGGAGCAATGGCCATATGCAAAGGAGCAAAGGAGCAATGGCCATATGCAAAGGAGCAATGGCCATATGCAAAGGAGCAATGGCCATATGCAAAGGAGCAATGGCCATATCAAGTCAAGAATCAAGCATCGCGCTGCAAAAGTCGACGTGTGCGGATCATGTGCCCAGGAGGGGGCAGTGTGGTTGCCTTTGGTTATGGGTGCACGACGGAAAGGTTGCAGGTGTGGACAGTGTTTAGGGCTCTGATGGTTAGTCTTGCTTTCGAGGTGCGCTGTGGTTGTGGCTGGTCTGGATCCAGCGTTGTCTTGTGCTTGGTTGCCATTGACGGCCCACTTGGGGGAGGACGTGGTTCCGTGGATGGACACAAAACTGAACTTTGACGTGGAGCTGAATGTCCAATTTTGCCATACGACTTGTACCATTGTGTATCTTTTTCTAACCTGCCACTGTCGTAGTTGCTGCGTTCTTTGTTCTTTCCCCTCGGTGTAGGGTGGCGTCGGAGCGACCCAATCCCGAATGTCCAATTTTGCAATTTGACTTGTGACATTTTCCTTTTCTAACCTACCACTGTTGCACTTCCTCTAACCCTAACCTACCACTGTGGTACTTGTGTTCTTTGTTCTCCCCTAGGTGTTGAAGCGAGACAGTCACATTGTGTCTTTTTCTAACCTAGCACTGTCGTGCTTGATCGAAGCCTAATGTACCACTGTGCGTTCTTCGTTCTCTAGGTGTAGGGGGCGGTGTTGGGGCGAGCCGGTCCACGGTGAAGACTTAATGATGTGAGCAGCGCCCAACTCATTGCATGTTCTACCTTTTGCAGGCCGGACACAAAAAAGGGGTGCATGGCCCGATTCGACCCGGTGACCGTCACCAAGAGTACCTAACCGCTGTGATCAAGTAAGCAAGTGACCTACAACTTGGGGTGCTCTTTGAGTTTCTAACATTTGTTTCTGTTTGTGCAGATGGCGACCGGGACGCGACACGATCTGCTCAGAGGTGGACGGACCGCTGTGGCATCGCTCTGAAGTAGCAGAGTTCTGAGGGAGACCCGCTTCCCTGGAGGCGTCGACCTGCGCAGCTTCAGCATGTGAAATGGATTTTTTTCTTTTCTTTTTAGTTCACACCGGCGGTGTCCAAATGTCTGTTTGAGGGCTGCATACTGAATCAAATTGAGAATTCTTTGACACAAATTCATGAAATCAATCACAAAATGTTGCCATTCATATTTTGTGCTACAAAGCAGTGTTGCGTTCATTCGTGTGGTGTGTTGATCAAGTTGGCCCGAGGCTACCATTTGGACACCAATGGTGACGTGTGTGTAGGGCTGCACCTGGATTGGAAAACCGTCATATGGTGGTATAGGTCGTTGACATGCACTTTAGGAAAACAAAGATTTTTTTTCTATTCATGTGGCAAATGAAACATGTTTTCTGGCCTCCTAACTATTTGTAATGAGTTTAGAAGATAAGTCATTGATGCAAGTTAAAGTTAACTGGTCTAAGTGATGTCATTGCGATCAAATAGTTCCTCTCCATCCTAGAATTTTGCACAACTTTGCTCAATGCTGTGGTCTGGCCCAATACTGCCATATCGTTGGTATTCCAAAATGTTGTGCAGCCCTCATTGAGTGCCAAACGCGCAGCGACGGCAAGCGCAAGCGACTGCAAGCGCAAGCGACGGCAAGCGCAAGCGACCGCGCAGCGACGGCAAGCGCAAGCGACCGCGCAGCGACGGCAAGCGCAAGCGACCGCGCAGCGACGGCAAGCGCAAGCGACCGCGCAGCGACGGCAAGCGCAAGCGACCGCGCAGCGACGGCAAGCGCAAGCGACCGCGCAAGCGACGGCAAGCGCAAGCGACCGCGCAAGCGACGGCAAGCGCAAGCGACGGCAAGCGCAAGCGACGGCAAGCGCAAGCGACGGCAAGCGCAAGCGACGGCAAGCGCAAGCGACGGCAAGCGCAAGCGACGGCAAGCGCAAGCGACGGCAAGCGCAAGCGACGGCGCAGCGAGACTTTTGTGCTTGTCTTGCAAGGTGGAAGAGACGATGTATGAAACAAAGAGCCGGTGGACGGAGGCCACCAGACCCACGATTGGTGAGCGGGGTGCAAAGGAAGGAATCACCCAAAGAAAGCAGTCGCCAAGTGTTGACGAGGAGCCTGATGCATGACTGGCCAAGGCTGGCCAGAGGTGGTGACATGGCAATCCAATATGCAACGCACTTGTTAGTTTTAATTTGATTTCCTTATTTGTCTGCCGTTCAGGGTTGCCGGGGCGGCGGATGGGACGAGCGCCAGCCTGCACCCGGAGGGACTGGGCTGCACCCACAAGACCAGGGAGAGGGCAGGTCATGAGTACGTTGACAGATGTGAGCCGCATGCAACTGAGAGCCGTTTGTCTTTTTGCACTTGTGCGAGGCGGAAGACGAGTCCAACACCGGCCGGAGTCGACCCGGACCTTGGCCCGTGACGAGCGTCCCACACGAGACTGATGGGTGCAGATGCAGCCAGCGTTTAGGGGGGAGTCTGACTTTGTTTTTTCTTTTGTGCTTTCCCTACCCCTGTCGGTTTGAATAGGGTAACTAGTAGCACGCAGGGGCATTTGGGTTGCTGTGACCCTCTAGATACGAATCGACAAAGTAGACACCCCCTGCCCCCCTCCCTCTCCCTCTTCCTCCCTCTCTCGCTCTTTCTCCAACGCGCCCGGCAGTACCTGCATGGCCTGGTGCACTCAGGGTGGAACGTGGCTATACCTTGCCCTTTGTGGAATACCAGGGTATAATGTCTGCCAGACTGGGTCCCAGTGTCGTCGACGGTGTCGAGGACAAGGAGATTCTCCGTGACGCTCTCCGTGACGTCACGTTTTCCTCTTTTTTTTTTCCCACTCGGGGCCAAGCCAGCTCTACTCAGGGGGAACTGGCCGGTTGCGCTTAAGTGCGCACCAAAGCCTCTTCTCATCTCCTCTCGCTTTCTCCCTCCCTACCTCCCTCCCTCCCTTTTTGTAAGGGGTTAAACATTTCATAACCCGGATCGCTCCAATGCGGGAGGGCCGTATGACACATGCGCCAGCCCGTGCGTGCCGCTAGTTACCTGATTCAAACTTACCTTAGCTAAGGTTGGGGGGGGGGGGTGCGAGTGAAATTTTTCCCCTTGCAAAAACCACCACAATGTCTGCCTTTCAGGATTGCTGGGGCACTGGATCTGATGGGTGCCTGCACAGAGAGGGACTGGACAGGACCGCGAGACCAGAGGGTAATAATAAAAAACTTTATTTGTAGAGCACCTTTCATACAAGAAATGCAGCTCAAAGCACTTTACAACAAAGAAATTATAAGCATTGAATTCTTCATATAGGAACAGACAAAAAGAAAACAAAAACATTCATGTGTACATACGCTATTAATAAAGGAGCTTAAAGTAGGAGCACGCTTTAATAGACAGGTAATGAGTACGTCCACAGAAGTGAACCGCGTGCAACAGAGTGCCGTTTTTCTTTTTGCAGTGGCACGAGGCGGAGGATGAGTCCAAACGTCGAATACCGGCTGGGGGGGGGAGCCAACATTCGCCCGTGATGAGCGGCCGACACGAGACGGAAGGGTGCGGATGCGGCGAGGGCAAAACGCCCAGCCATTATTTAAGGAGAGTATGACTTTGTTTTTTTCTTTTGTCCTTTCTTTCCTAAATACCTCCCTACCTCCACTTTTTCACTGGGTGTGCACACTGGCTATCTGCATGATGCCTCTTTCTTTCTCTCTCAGCGCCGCGTCATTTTGCAATATTGTTGTTTTACTGTTGTTTTTTTTAATCATGAAATGAACTGTTTGTACTGTAATTGTGTGTGTGTACCACTGAACTGCAATTAAACTGTGAACTGAATTCAAGTGGTCCATTTTAAACATTGGCATTGGCAGTCTATCGTGCATACAAACTGGAATCATTTGAGACATTCTCAATGACAAGACAATTGTAAAGTTAGGCTGAAACAAAATTGACTTGTTAAATATGCAGTGTCAGGCTTTTTATTTATTTTTTTAACTACACAAAGAAAAGCTGGATGCATTCTAAATTGTTGACAAAAGCCAAGTAGCCAGACACCCATAGATGCAAACGACAAGTGTACAAACGGTCTCTGTTGCGATCAGTAAGTCACTTGGGGGAGGACTTTTCAAACTGAACTTTGACGTGGAGCTGAATGTCCAATTTTGCCATACGACTTGTACCATTGTGTATCTTTTTCAAATTCCACTGCAGACCTCAATCGGAAATCAAATGAAGGGGGTTTTTATTTCAAAGTTTGTGCCCCTAGTTGTCTCTCTATGTACAATAAAAGAGTCGAGCACGAACTTATCGATGCTGCACTTGCAGCTTTATTTAAATAGTAATTAAAAGGTCGAATTTCCTCCAATATATAGTTTTAAAAAATGTTACTGAATGGGTGAAACGTATGAGAGTTTAAAAAATAAATAAAATTAAAAAAAGGCTTGTGGAACTTTTGTTAGCACTGTAGTGCCAGCAAGGGGGGGCTGGGCAGGGTGGTGGGCGACTGTTCCATAAAAAAGAAATGATCAGACATGTATACATTATGGCACAAGTCCTGCACAACTTGATGTATGCTTCAAGAATGTACATTAACATTATGATTTGTTTATTGAATTGAATTACATCAAAATTATATCTGTCTGTGGAAATATGAAATATGGTGATGTCTAAAATCAGTCCATCCCTTCACTTTGCTATTGTCTTCTTTCCCCTCTGAAGGTTTTTATAGATACTGATGATGGTGTTACAAATACTTTCATGTACAGTGTAAATCCCCTTCAAGGAAATTTAATTTATATACATGTGTATATATATATATGATAAATCTGAATCTAATGGTGACCTCAAGTGTTTTTAAATATTTCCATCTGTCAATTTCCTTTGGGCCGAGCCCCCTCCGGCCTGCACCTGTAAACTCCATCATAATACATTTCCAAGCTATGTAAAAATGAAAAAATATTGCCATTTAAAAAAAAAATCCTCTTTTAATATTCATGATTTCCTTATTTCTTAAAACTGACCAAATTTAAACGGATGTCTTCCTTTAGTCCAGCTCGTTCCAGCGGCATTGGTCTTGTGTATGTATGATTTTGTGTGTGTTTTTAAATAACGTTTTCATACTTTATTTTATTGTATGTAAATAGCTGTTAGTTACGTGTCCCAATGTGGAGGTACTTGTGGGCGGGGCCTGCTAAAAGACCAACTACGGAAGCTCCCCAAGTACTGATGTGCATTCCAGTTCTTTTAGGTGAACTGAATCTTTAGAATCTCTTTGAACGAATCGTTCACTCACGAGCCAACACTATTTGGGTTTTCAGTCTTGAGGTGAGCGTTTTTTTGCCCTTCTGTCACTGTCATGGACACGAGTCTTTGGTCAAGTGGTAAACGTCATTGCCTCTAACACGATGGGACCATGGTTCGGGACCCGACCTTACCCACGAGCTGTACTTTGTCGATTTTTCACTCACTTCTGCATAAAGTTTGTGACTTTTTTTTTTTTTTTTTTTGAAGGCAGGTTTCAGTCTTGCCTGTCGGAGAGGTGGGCGTGGTCAAGCCAATTTCAGTTGCGCTGTGATTGGTCAGACTGAATTTGGGCAGAGGTAGGAGGCGGGCAAAGTGGCACTTAGGTTTTTGAAGGCAGTTTTCAGTCTTGAGGTGAGCGACAGGTGCAACCGCCCGCGTGTGAAGTGGCCTGTCACGTGGTACGCTAGTGTGCAAAGCACCATTGGACGAGCAGGCGAGGAAGATTTGAATTGACGGATGTGACGTCATGTCTTCAGGTGAATTGGGGAAGTTGTCAAATACCGGTGCAATCACCCGCGCAGCGGGCGGTTTCTCAGGTAAGCTAACATGCTAGGAAATGTTTGTCGTTCATTGGCGTTTCTCACGACGGACGCCTTGTTTGTTTGTTTGTTGCAGGATTCAAGGCGAGTTATCAAATGCAGGCGCCATCGACCGTGTGGCGGTTTCTCGGGTAAGCTATCAAATGTTTGTCGTTCATTGCCGTTTCTCACGACGGACGCCTTGTTTGTTTGATGCGAACAAATATCTTGAAAATCTTTTCACACTCGTCCCGGCCACCGCGACTGTCGTTTTGCCGCTACAGTATTTCAAATCTCTTTGGCGTTGTGTTTCGTCAAATTAACAATGTTGCATTAAATATAGTGTGCTATTTCCGTGTTATGCAAACTGATGAATGTGACAAATTTGTTACGTCATGTTCAAATCTATTCCAAGATGGCGCCCGCCCGCCCGCCTTCCGTTATGCAACAAACATTTGCGAGCGTGATTTTCTCCCGTTTAGTCGACTGCTCGATTCATGCCGACATTTTTGAGTGAGTTGATGGATGATAAAATTAAATTATTATAATTCGGATACTTTTGTAATTATTATAACTCATTACAATATACTGATAATTGTATACATATTTTAAATATAAAACTGGAGTTGGTATGTGTAATTGTTGCAAAAATATCATGCCATTGCCACTCTACTCAATGTCTATAATTGTAACTCCCAGATGCAGAGCATATAGTATGGTATTATATTGTAT
The DNA here is from genome assembly GCF_059516105.1 of Syngnathus floridae. NCBI lineage: Eukaryota > Metazoa > Chordata > Actinopteri > Syngnathiformes > Syngnathidae > Syngnathus > Syngnathus floridae. The sequence continues at coordinate 8,974,335 of NC_142426.1, read as the reverse complement.
GGTATTGTATTGTATGTATTGTATTGTATGCATTGTGTGTATGGTAGCGTATGGCAGGGTATTGTATGTGTTCTATGTCAATCCATCCATCCACCCATCCGTCCGTCCGTCCGCCCGTCCGTCCATCCACCCACCCGTCCATCCACCCAACCCATCCATCCACCCAACCCATCCAGCCACCCAACCCATCCAGCCACCCACCCCATCCATCCACCCATCCATCCATCCATCCACCCATCCATCCGTCCATCCAACCCATCCACCCAAAACCATCCATCCATCCATCCATCCACCCATCCATCCGTCCATCCAACCCATCCACCCATCCACCCAAAACCATCCATCCATCCATCCACCCATCCATCCGTCCATCCAACCCATCCACCCACCCACCCCACCCAACCCATCCACCCACCCACCCAACCGATCCACCCACCCAGCCCACCCACCCATCCACCCACCCATCCATCCACCCAGCCACCCATCCATCCAGCCACCCAGCCATCCACCGCTTATCCGGACGTCGGATTGCGGCGGCAGCAGCTTTAGGAGGGACTCCCAGACTTTCCTCTCTCCAGCCACTTCATCCAGCTCAACCCAGAAAATCCCAAGATTTGTATGTATTGTTTGTTTTGTTGTGTTTTTTGTTTTGTTTTTTGTTTTGTTTTTTGTTTTGTATGTATTGTATTATATGTATTGTATGTATTGTATTGTTGTATTGTATGTATTGTATTGTATTGTATTGTATGGTTTGTATTGTATGGTTTGTATTGTATTGTATTGTATGTATTGTATTGTATTGTATTGTATGTATCGTATTGTATTGTATTGTATGTATTGTATTGTATGTATTGTATGTATTTTTTTTTGTTTTTTTTTTTGTTTTGTTTTTTGGTTTTTTTGTATTGTATGTATTGTATTGTATGTATTGTTTTTTTTTGGGTTTTTTTTGTTTTTTGTTTTGTATGTATTGTATTGTGTGTATTGTATTGTATTGTATGTATTTTTTTGTTTTGTTTTTTTTTTGTTTTTTTTGCATTGTATGTATTGTATGTATTGTATGTATTGTATTGTATGTATTGTATTGTATTGTATTGTATTGTATGTATTATTATTTTTTTGTTTGTTTGTTTTTTGTTTTTTGTTTTGTATGTATTGTATGTATTGTATTGTGTGTATTGTATTGTATGTATTGTTTTGTTTTCTTTTTTTTTTGTATTGTATGTATTGTATGTATTGTATTGTATGTATTGTGTGTATTGTATTGTATGTACTGTATTGTATGTATTGTATTATATGTATTGTATGTATTGTATGTATTGTATTGTTTTTTTGTTGTTTTTTTTGGTTGTGTTTTTGTTTTTTTTGTTTTGAATGTATTGTATGTATTGTATTGTATTGTATGTATTGTATGTATTTTTTTGGGGTTTTTTTTTTTTTTTTTTGGGATTGTATGTATTGTATTGTATGTATTGTTGTTTTTTTTGTTTGTTTTTTGTTTTGTATGTATTGTGTGTATTGTATTGTATGTATTTTTTTTTTGCATTGTATGTATTGTATGTGTGTATGTATTGTATGTATTGTATTGTATGTATTGTATTGTATTGTATTGTATGTATTGTATTGTATGCATTGTATTGCATGTATTGTATGTATTGTATTGTATGTATTGTTTTTTTTGTTTGTTTTGTTTTTTGTTTTGTATGTACTGTATGTATTGTATTGTGTGTATTGTATTGTATGTATTGTTTTTTTTTTGTTTTTGGTTTTTTTTCTTTGTATTGTATGTATTGTATGTATGTATTGTATGTATTGTATTGTATGTATTGTATTGTATGTATTGTATGTATTGTTTTGTTGTTGTTTTTTTGGTTGTGTTTTTGTTTTTTTTTGTTTTGTATGTATTGTATGTATTTTTTTGTTTGTTTTTTTGTTTTGTTTTTTGTTTTTTTGTATTGTATGTATTGTTTTTTTTTTGTTTTGTATGTATTGTATTGTGTGTATTGTATGTATTTTTTTTGTTTTTTTTGTTTTTTTTGCATTGTATGTATTGTATGTATTGTATTGTATTGTATTGTATGGTATTGTATGTATTGTATTGTATGTATTGTATTGTATTGTATGTATTGTTTTGTTGTTGTTTTTTTGGTTGTGTTTTTGTTTTTTGTTTTTTGTATGTATTGTATGTATTTTTTTGTTTGTTTTTTTTGTTTTGTTTTTTGTTTTTTTGTATTGTATGTATTGTTTTTTTTTGTTTGTTTTGTATGTATTGTATTGTGTGTATTGTATTGTATGTATTTTTTTTTGTTTTTTTTGCATTGTATGTATTGTATGTATTGTATTGTATTGTATGGTATTGTATGGTATTGTATGTATTGTATTGTATGTATTGTATTGTATGTATTGTATTGTATTGTATTGTATTGTATTGTATTGTATTGTATTGTATTGTATGTATTGTATTGTATGTATGTATTGTATTGTATGTATCGTATTGTATGTATTGTATTGTATGTATTGTATGTATTGTATTGTATGTATTGTATGTATTGTATGTATTTTTTGTTTTTTTTTGTTTTGTTTTTTGTTTTTTATGTATTGTATTGTATGTATTGTTTTTTTGGGTTTTTTTTTGTTTTTTGTTTTGTATGTATTGTATTGTGTGTATTGTATTGTATTGTATGTATTTTTTTTTTTTTTTTGTTTTTTTTGCATTGTATGTATTGTATGTATGTATGTATGTATTGTATGTTTTGTATTGTATGTATTGTATTGTATGTATCGTGTGTATTGTATTGTATGCATTGTATGTATTGTATGTATTGTATGTACTGTATTGTATGTATTGTATTATATGTATTGTATGTATTGTATGTATTGTATGTATTTTTTTGTTTTTTTTTGTTTTGATTGTATTGTATGTATTGTATTGTATGTATTGTATGTATTTTTTTGTTTTTTGTTTTGTTTTTTGTTTTTTTTGGATTGTATGTATTGTATTGTATGTATTGTTGTTTTTTTTGTTTGTTTTTTGTTTTGTATGTATTGTATGTATTGTATTGTGTGTATTGTATTGTATGTATTTTTTTTTTTTTGCATTGTATGTATTGTATGTATTGTATGTATGTATTGTATGTATTGTATTGTATGTATTGTATTGTATGTATTGTATTGTATGTATTGTTTTTTTTGTTTGTTTTGTTTTTTGTTTTGTATGTATTGTATGTATTGTGTGTATTGTATGTATTGTTTTGTTTTTTTTGTTTTTTTTTGTTTTTTTTGTTTTGTTTTTTGTTTTTTTGTATTGTATGTATTGTATTGTATGTATTGTATTGTTTGTATTGTATTTGTATTGTATTGTTTGTATTGTATTGTTTGTATTGTATTGTATGTATTTTGTATGTATTTGTATATATTTATGTATTTTTTTTGTTTTCTTTTCTTTTTTGTTTTGTTTTTTGTTTTTTTGTATTGTATGTATTGTATTGTATGTATTGTATTGTATTGTTTGTATTGTATTTGTATTGTTTTGTTTGTATTGTATTGTATTGTTTGTATGTATTGTTTGTATGTATTGTATGTATTGTATTGTTTGTATGTATTGTTTGTTTTGTTTTTTGTGTTTTGTTTTGTTTTTTGTTCACCCATCCACCCACCCATCCACCCACCCATCCATCCATCCAGCCACCCATCCAGCCACCCATCCAGGCAGCCACCCATCCAGGCAGCCACCCACCCATCCAGCCAGCCACCCATCCATCCGTCCATCTAACCCATCCACCCACCCAACCCATCCACCCACCCACCCATCCATCCACCCAGCCACCCATCCATCCAGCCACCCAGCCATCCATCCAGCCACCCAGCCAGCCACCGCTTATCCGGACGTCGGATTGCGGGACTCCCAGACTTTCCTCTCTCCAGCCACTTCATCCAGCCAGCTCAACCCAGGAAATCCCAAGATTTGTATGTATTGTTTGTTTTGTTGTGTTTTTTGTTTTGTTGTTTTTTGTTTTGTTTTTTGTTTTGTTTTTTGTTTTGTTTTTTGTTTTGTATGTATTGTATTGTATTGTATTGTATGTATTGTATGTATTGTATGTATTGTATGTATGTATTGTTTTTTTTTGGTGTTTTTTTTTGTTTTGTTTTTTTTGTTTTGTATGTATTGTATTGTATGTATTGTATTGTATGTATTTTTTTGTTTGTTCTGTTTTTTGTTTTTTTTGTATTGTATGTATGTATTGTTTTGTATTGTTTGTTTTGTTTTGTTGTTTTTTGTTTTGTTTTGTTTTTTGTTTTTTGTTTTGTATGTATTGTATGTATGTATTGTATGTATTGTATTGTATTGTATGTATTGTATTGTATTGTATTGTATGTATTGTATTGTATTGTATTGTATGCATTGTATTGTATTGTATGTATTATTATTTTTTTGTTTTTTTGTTTTTTGTTTTGTTTTTTGTTTTGTATGTACTGTATGTATTGTATTGTGTGTATTGTTTTTTTTGTTTTCTTCTTTTTTTTTGTATTGTATGTATTGTATTGTATGTATTGTATGTATGTATTGTATGTATGTATTGTATGTATGTATTGTATTGTATGTATTGTATTGTATGTATTGTATTGTATGTATTGTATTGTATGTATTGTATTGTATGTATTGTATTGTACTGTATTGTATTGTACTGTATTGTATTGTACTGTATTGTATTGTACTGTATGTATTGTTTGTATTGTTTGTATTTTTTTTTTTTTTGTATGTATTGTATGTATTGTGTGTATTGTATTGTATGTATTGTTTTGTTTTTTGTTTTGTTTTGTTTTTTTGTATTGTATGTATTGTATGTATTGTATTGTATGTATTGTTTGTATTGTATGTATTGTATGTATTGTATGCATTGTATTGTATGTATTATTATTTTTTTGTTTGTTTTTTGTTTTGTTTTTTGTTTTGTATGTGCTGTATGTATTGTATTGTGTGTATTGTTTTTTTTGTTTTGTTTTCTTCTTTTTTTTCGTTTTTTGTTTTTTTGTATTGTATGTATTGTATTGTATTGTATTGTATGTATTGTATTGTATTGTATTGTTTGTATTGTTTGTATTGTTTGATTTTTTTTTTTATTTTTGTATGTATTGTGTGTATTGTATTGTATTGTATTGTATGTATTGTTTTTTTTTTTTTTTTTTTTTTTTTTTTTGTATTGTATGTATTGTATTGTATGTATTGTTTGTTTTTCTTTTTTTTTATGTTTTGTTTTGCGTCATTTTGCAATATTGCAGAATGTTGGTACATTTTTCTGTACGAGTAAAAACTGTTTTAATGTGGTCAGAGCCATTTTTTGTTTTGTTTTGAATAGTCATGCATCATGTGGGCATTCTTGTGAATAAAATCAACAGTGGCGTGTCTGCTTCCTGTTGGTGGTCTTGTAAATAAAGTCAACTTTGGTGTCAGTCATCATTCGCGATGTGCCTCAATCGATGGTC